>NW_017805482.1:1390301-1484509 GCF_001891065.2 Hippocampus comes | reverse complement strand
AAAAAAAAAAAAAAAAGGCATTATTGTGAGGTGAAGTGCTAAATTTCTCCACTTTGTCCTTTGGTATGTGCAAAACTTAAGGTGGAATAGAATGTAGCTATCAACAGATGTAAAAATAAAAATATCTATGTAACCACAGTCACCTGTAATTCCACCCAAGGATTGTTACAGTATAAAAACTGGTTTGCAAAAACAAATATGCTTCCGACTTTAGATTTATTGGAAGGAATGGTTACATTTTACTTCCCTTAGCTCCTTGGTTGAGTTCCACTGAAGGCAGGTTGGTGCAAGAAAAATAGCATCTGGCTGGTTGCGCTGCACCATGGACAAGGTACAGGTTGATTGGGTAGCAAAGGTGCAAGTACAAAAAAGCCAAACTGCAGTGCATGTCAGGGTTAGACTGTGCTTTCACAAATTATTCAGTTCCATTAGAGTCTGGTCCAACATCTGGTGCATGTCGAGATTCTCCTCTTTGGCATGGGCAAGTTTTTCTATTGGAAAGTTAAAAATGCAAGTATTAGTCGCACACAAGTGATTATGAGTGTCAGCCGGTTGGACTATGTTAATAATCTAGCTTGTAACACGTTGAACCCGTTTTTCACAGCATCCAAAAACAACAACAACAAAAACTCACGAGGGTTTTGGGGAAAACCATGCATAGAGTCAACATTGTTATTCAGACTGATAAAGGCACACTGGCAAAATAATTTTTTAAAAAATTCCACAATTTTCATTCATGTGCAAAACATATTTCCTTCTCAAGGCCACAGGTAGTTTTATTAGTCACATGGCAGCTACTCTGATACATCATTTTAGTCAGACATCAGGTTAAAACGGGCGAAGGAGGAGAAAAACATTACAAGTGCTGAGTCTGCTGGCAGCCAAACCGTTTGCAAGAAAAGGTAGCCCGGATGATGAAAACATCTCGATCATGATGCGCATGAACAGGATTCATTGAAATATATTTACATTTACGCCCAGAATCATCAACAAAGTGATGGAATCTTGAGTTAATTTATATTATGCGAATGGTTATCTTTTAATCGGGAAGGACACAAGAAAGTGTCAGAAAACATTCCCAAAATTATTTTTTGTATTCATTTTTTAAACTTGACCCCCCCCCCAAAAAAAACTAGAAGAAACCTCAAATACATTTTCAGTTGTGCTATATATATATATATATATATATATATATATATATAATTTTCTGGCGTTGTTTCTGTCACATTCTGAGCTCAAAGGCAGACAACACATTTGGTGACTATGAATGTTCTCTTTTCTTTAATTTGCTGTGTTTTTTCATCACGATACACTTGTAGAAATAATTCAACTTATTTCTCATGCAACCATAACTTGATCTTTTTAATATTAGATTGTTCGAGTGGAGAATAATTGTCATCTGTTTATTTTGAAATTTCATAGGCTCTACCGTTGCACCGTTCACATCCACTTTCTGCCGTAATTTATGGCAATTCATCAAAACACTCAGAGCCCTTAGACTGTACATTTATTGAAATGCTGCGCAACGTACAATGCCCACATGTCATAATATTGCAACAGAGATGTGCACAAAGCTTCTCAGTCTGATTCATCCAACTTGATGTTCTCAATTATCTTGCTACTTAACCAGAGTCTTCCTGATCACAATCTAATCCCACTCTTCATGTCCTCAAAACACCCAAGGTTCCCCGTCACAATACTTGATGCCGAAATGTCTCGACTGCTACTAGAGAAGCTATATAGGCTTCAGCTTTTATTCAAGTTCTCGGGTGCCACCTTCTGCACGGCTAAAACAATGAAAGCAAGGAAAAGGAGATCTGAGACGGCGAAAGAAAAATAAAGACAGAGGACAGAGGCTTCTAAGTTTGACTGGAAATAAATTGGGAAAAGCGACAGAGAAAAGAGATACAGCGTACATGGAAGTGATGAGATTTATTCTTTTTACACAATGCAGAACGATTTTAGGATTCTGTACAAGAGATGGGATGGACTTTGACATGAGGAGGAGAGAACAAACATGAGGACGGGGATAGCACAGGTGGAGAGAGAAAGGAAAATGGAGGGAAGGGTGGAGAGAGCAGACAGATGCCACTCTGCCGGAAGGAGGCGTCTTGGATGAGATGTAAACAATTTATCTGTGAGGAGGGGAGAGAAGAAGTACAGTGAATGCAGGGGGGGCACTCGGCTCTGAGGTACCACATCAAAAGGAGCCATGCCACAGAGCTCATTGAAATGGGACCAAAACAAAGAGCAAATGGGGCAGGGGGATTTAATGGGAGCAAAGCCGGACATATTAGTAGATAATCAATCAAAAGAGGAAAGGCTCGTAGCTACGGTGATTGAATCCCTCCATTGATTTGCATGCATGTCTCAGGATGCCAAAATGGCCCGACAAGTAGAAATGAAATAAAATCAGTCCATGCTGCTTCACGTGACATGCATTACCTTACTCCAGACCTCTTTGCACACTCTAATCTTACTAATACAACCATCACACAACTCAGTGAAAGAGAAGCGCAATGGGAGTGGCAAGAGAATGCTCCCCCATGAAAGACATTGTCTAAGACCCCCGCCCCGCCAAGTAAAACAATGTGCATGATCATGACGCCTCCTGAGGAGACTGCTACAACGTGTGGAAATCGGGCTGGGCGATTACGGAGAAAAATAACAATCATGATTATGTAGTTGATAGTGAAATCACGACTAAAAAAAAAAAAAAATTCTTCGACTTCAAAACTTGGTATTCATTCAGCTACAAAAACTCAACTTTAAATATAAGTTGAAAGAACAACTACAAAATAAATTAGTAACAAAGTAAAATATGTAAAATAACTAATAAAAAAAACAAAAATACATACTGTCTGTTCCTGCTATGTGCGCTTTGGCCACTAAGGGGCAGTGTGGTCCCTTTCAAGCATGGCATACACACATTCGGGTATAAATACTGTTGTAGAAGAAAGTTGCTTGTTTTTACACATTAAAAATAATGTGTCCTTCTGAGTATTGTAATATTACTTGTCTGTATGTGTCACAATAGCGTTGGCGTGTAAATATTAGTTATTTTAAAGCATATTGCTCCCGGAAATCGATGCTAATTTTCTATTAGAGACTTTCAATAGGATTTTTACATTGAGTGCAAACATTAGCAGTGGCGACGTTTTGAAAACAAAGTATGTCTTGCAGTTAAATATACAATGTGTGTAATTTTTTTCCCTGTATGTTTATTTGTTGAGTAAACACTAACTAGGGTGTTAATAAACAACCTAAATTGGGCTAGGAGAGGGCAAAATAACATTCGCCACTCAGCGCATTCCGGGTGCTTTCACAACGCAGAAGCTTGTAAACACGCCACGCTGTTCCGCACGCGAATCGTTTTTCTTCCGTTCTAATGTTTTTAATGATCGTCAGCAGCCCAAATCAAAATCAAGCTTAATTTTCGGTTAATTGCCCCGCCCTACAACTGCTGGTAATAAGCGACAAATACAAGAGGCACGGCAGGTGCAACGTTTACATGGAAGTCATGTCATTGAGGGCGTGGTCCAGCTCCTCGCTGATGGCCTTGTACTTCAGTTTCTGGGAATACAACTCATCTATTGGTGGGCCAGGGGCGCAGGGTAAGGTGCAGTGACGGGAGTGGGGGGGCAAAGGTGACAAGAAAAGGCCGGGCGAAGACCATTCAAAGTGGAGAAACGGCAACAGAGAAAGGGAGGAAAGAGGAAAACAAAAGTTACACCAAAGAATGACAGGAATGAAAGGGCAGCACAAGTGAGTGCAAAGTCCTCTGCGGTATGCACACAGAAAATGTTGACTTGTGACTTTTTGTCAATCAGACGTCTTTTTCCTGCTTGGTTTCTGTAATTAGACTCACTGAGGACTTCAATGTGATGTGCTATATATGTATTGTGGTGCGGGTTTGGGTGTGGGAACGACTGTCACCCTGAGCATGTTCAGTCGCATTTTCTTGTTTTCTTGAGCTTTTTCCATGTAATGAAGGTTGAAGTGCTGCATCTGACTACTTTATTTTCCTGTGTTTGTTGTTGTTTTTTTTTTTTTCACCCTGTCAAATAAAGCAGTGAAGTGTACTTCAAGAAACCTAAAAGAGACATTTGTAGCGATGTAAAAGAGATATTTTAGATTACTAGAGGTGCAACAATTAATCGATTATCAAATGAATTCAAAATTATTTTGATAATCGATTACTCGTTTGTGAGACGTTTAAAAGCTTGGATTCAGCCTCTCAACAGTCAATATCAGTTGTCTGTCATCCTTCATGAAAGTAGACTTAATTGTCTTTATGTTGAATCAAAATAAGACATTTGCAAACATCGGCATTAACTTTGGAAAACAATGAACAACATTTTTACCCATTTTCTGACATGTTACCAACCTGTCACTGAATCAATAATCAATTTGTGTTTGTGCACTGTTAATTTGAAATCATGTCCAGCGCTTGTAAAAAGGGATGGAAATTCTTTTGTTTATCCGATTCACCGACAAAATATTTGACAGATTCATTGTTCGTTGTAGCCCTAAAAATGACTCGTGATTATTTCCCTGTCGCCAATCAAAACCATTTAGCCAAATGATGGTTACAACAAAACAAAATGTAATCTCTCGAACGTTCTTGTGAATGCAGCTATGCTGTTGTCTCCATTGTGAAACCAGCAGAAATCAGGCCCTACTTACATAGCGACCCATTGCAATATATTCAGAGTGAAACAAAGAAACAAACAAAACAAAAAAAAAAAACATGACTGGATTTCAAATGAATCAAATGTGGAGATGTTAAATTCAAACATACCCTCCAGGTCATCAATGGTCTTCTCAAGCTTGGCTACTGATCTCTCGGCGAACTCAGCGCGGGTCTCAGCCTGTGCAAAAGAAACACGGACGTGAGCGCGCTACGACATCGGCGCCGCGTGTTCTTGATGCGCTGTGAAACTCGCCTCCTTCAGCTTGTCGGTGAGGACCTTGATCTCCTCCTCGTATTTGTCCTCCTTCTGCGAGTACTGCAATTCACAAATAAGATAAGTCACACAAACTGTGAAGCTCTCCAAAAACGCTGGTCAACACCAAATTTTCATCAGAGATGGCTTGATAGGTCCCTTCACGTACTTTTGACACCGATTTTAAAAATGTCTTGAATTTTATTCTTAACACCACAGTTTATTCTTTTTTTTTTTTTAGATATTTTTATTTTTAAGTTTGACCTGTAAAAGCTTGCGCAATACAGATCGTACCATGAATTCTTGATTCATAAATATTACGAAATACACAATATCACGGATCTTTGATTCCACTTTTTTTTTTCCAGAGCAAAACCAGTACACTGATTGACTCTGAGTAATTACCGATACAGAGTGCCGATACCTGTAGTCCTATTGAGATATGAAATTTGATTTAACACAATGAGTAAGAAATTGTGAACAAAGACCTTTCTTCCTGACACACCTACTGCTGAGGAGTACTTGATGTCAGATTTTTTTGTTGCCTTAAGTATCAGTGGCTGTTATATTAGCAGCCTCCACAAGTTACTGATACCTTCAAATAAGGCCTGTATCAGTCCGATACCGACACCTGATATTGGTACTCGTGCATCCCTAAAATATATTCCAAAATAAATTATTATTATTATTGGGCGGCATGATGGGCAACTGTTTAGCACGTCGGCCTCACAGTGCAGAGGTGCAGGGTTCGATTCCGACTCCGGCCTTTCTGTGTGGAGTTTGCATGTTGTCTGCGTGCTTGCGTGGGTTTCCTCCAGGTACTCCAGTTTCCAAAAACATGCATGGCAGGTTAATGGAACATTCTAAATTGTCCGTAGGTGTGACTGTGAGTGTGAATGGGTGTTTGTCTATGTGTGCACTGCGATTGGCTGGCAACCAGTTCAGGGTGGACCCCGCCTACTGCCCGAAGACGGCTGGGATAGGCTCCAGCACGTCCGCGCCCCTTGTGAGGATAAATCGGATTAAAAAATTGATTGTTATTATAATTATTATGATCATCCATCCCTCCATCCATTTTCCGATCCACTTTATCCTTACAAGGGTCGTGGGGGGTGCTGGAGCATATCCCATCTGTCTTCGAGCAGTAGGCGGGGGACACCCTGAACCGGTTGCCAGCCAATCGCAGGGCACACAACCATCCGCGTTCACACTCACACCTAGGGACAATTTAGTGTGATCAATCAGCCTGCCATGGATGTTTTTGAAATGTGGGAGGAAACCGGAATACCTGGAGAAAACCCATGCAGGCCCGGGGAGAACATGCAAACTCCACACAGGAAGGCCGGAGCCGGGATCGAACCCACGACCTCTGCACTGTGAGGTCAACACGCTAACCACTGATCCGGGCGGGATTTCCCTATTATTATTATTATTATTATTATCATGGAAACCAGGTATGCTTGTGAAAAAGGGCAGATTTGGAGTCAGTGCAAAAATGTAGCTAGAATTTTTACTTGCATCTCTTATTTCAAAATTTTAATAAACATTTGTTTGTCAGATAATTATTTTAATAAAGTCTTCCAATGTCGCACAGGACTACAGAAAGCATACTGAGAGGAGACAAACATCAGGTTCCCAAGCTCTTCTGGTTCCCCATCGAGGAGCGCGGCAGGGGATTTGTCAGCATGCAGTCGGCCCGTTCGGGCTGCCTACCTTGTCAGCCTGGGCCTCCAGTGACTTCAGGTTGTTGGTCACAGTTTTCAACTCTTCCTCCAGCTCAGAGCATTTGCTGGTTTTGTTTGACACAAGTGCAAAGAGAGGGGACAGAAAGGGAGGAAGCGATGACAACGACGGAGAGAACCAGACGTGAAAGAGGTGGAGGGAAAGAAACAAAAGGGAAGAACGGGGGAGAGAGAGAGGAAACAAGATCAAAAAGATCAACACAGATTAAATCAGAAGGGAACCCCGAGACAAGTAAAGAGAGCCGGAATGTGGAGGTGATTTGGTCAGTTGCTTCATAGCATCAATGGTAACTGTTCTCTGGCGCAGTCCCTGCAATGTTAAGCCATACTTTCACCAAGCAGTTCAGACACAGGGCAAGTATAGGTGTTGGATTTTTTTTGTTTGCACTGTCACGAAGAGGGGAAAATTCTTGGTCGATCACTCGGCATACTTCACTTTGTTTCACTCCGCCCACTTCCTTTGCAAACCACATGATGAAGGTGTCAAGAGGGAGAGCTGAACCATTTTGAAAAAGAATCGAATTGCACCCTCCCCCCATATATATATGTGTATATGTGTGTGTATTATAAAGAAGCCTCCCAATTCACCAAAATGAAGTGGGTTTTTTTTTCATCCCGAGCAATTTGAAAATCACATTCTATTACATTCTAATTCGAATTTGATGACTTGTCCAGCGCCACCTGTTGCTTCAGCTTCCTTCTCAATTTGTGAAAAACGCTATCAGACAGCCTTGCTCTGCTTGGCGGAAAACGCGGCTTCAGAATCATGAAAAAGATTCCCCAGTTAAGCATGAAATGGTTCAAGTGACCAGATTCTGAGTTCAAGTGACAAAATCATACAAAAACGCATCACACAACTTGTTTTGCCACTCTGTCGTCGTGAGAAGATACGCACGTCACTTCCACTCCAAATGTGGTCACTTTAATGAATGGGTTGAACTGTCCATGAAAAATGTCAAAGAGCTTGAAAAGGAGGAGCGTGAGCACAGCAAGCGAAAAGCAGAGGCTTTGTTCTCTTCGCTGAATGATTGCATGAGGAGTGTCATGCAAAAAAAAAAAAAAAAAGTACACGTGTGTTAGTCTTGGCTCATAGTACCTGTCTGAGTGAGGAGTTTAATGATTTCATGCTTTGCTCCGCAACTCTTAGCTCATCGTCCAGCCTTCGCCGGTGACTGAGTGGCGATCGTTTGCAAGCAGCAGCCATTCAAGCCGGAGGGAGCAAATGCAAATGATCGGCACATACAGTAAGAACACAAGGCGTCATGTTCCAACAGCCCGGGTGTGTATTTACACAACTATACTTTATTTTGGGCATATAAGGCGAACAGCTACTAGGGCGGTGCCTGGTGAGGATGATTGACATGTTTTGAATTTTGTGAACGTTACCTTTCTGACAGCTCGGCGCGCTCCTCTGTACGCTCCAGGTCACTCTCAATGATGACCAGCTTACGAGCCACCTGTAGGTGCAGCACAGTAAAGTGTTACAAAAGCAACAGTACCGCGCATGGTCGAAAATACACATTTACAAGTCGGCTTTAAAACGAAACTGGCTTCAAAATGACGCTTCACTTCTCATCATTGCATTCTGATTTGGCATTTATTTTTGGAAAGGTTTGAAAAAAAAAAACTCGCCTCCTCGTATTTGCGGTCAGCCTCCTCAGCAATGTGCTTGGCCTCCTTGAGCTGGATCTCCTGAATCTCCATCTTCTCCTCATCCTTCATGGCCCTGTTCTCAACGACCTTCATGCCTCTGTGAGGGACACGGATAGAGCGGGTAAGGAGATGCCGGGCGGCGGAACCTGGACGTGAACGCACCTCTCGCTCTCATCAGCGGCCTTCTCGGCCTCCTCCAGCTTGGTCAGAGCAGTGGCCAGACGCTCCTGAGCACGGTCCAACTCCTCCTCAACCAGCTGGATGCGTCTGTTGAGGGAGGCCACATCGCTCTCAGCCTAAGAACAGAAGACATAAGTCAGTTTTTTGTTTTTTTTTAACATTACCGGTACATTCCACGCAAGATTTACATGTCAGCTCAAAGTACGATAAGAACGATTGCTTATTCAAGCAGTTTCTAGCTGGTCAGTTGTTTGTGCAACCCGATGGGGGAAGGCTTCCTTCGAGAGCTTACTTGTTCTGCTTTTTTGACATGCTGCTTGCACTCATCCAAGATGTCCAGCTCACAATGTACACCAATACTGTATACTCTATTGAAGTTCAAATTTCTAGTGTAATTATTATTATTATTTTTTGCACGTTCTGTATCTTCATCAGTATGAAATTTGGGCCTGTTAAACACAAAGCTGCTATTCTGTTGTATGAATGGCAGTAGGTGGCTACACAGGTTAATCTTCTGCCATCTAGTACAGGAATATTACATTGTTGTCACAATATATTGTTGGCATAGACAGATGTGCAAAGATAAATCACTGCACTGTATTAAAGGAACATACATGTTTGGACTAATTAAGTCATCATTTCGCGATGCATACCATACATCTCTCGCAGCACATAAGACTTAACACTTAAGGCTGATGTCCAGGTTTACTTTTCTACATTCTCAAGGGCCAAAAAATGGTTCACTGTAAAAGTCGAGTGTAGGTGAGCAGTTCTTTTGAGGATAACTACAAAAGTCACGTTACGATATGCTATTTCACAGATTTTTAAACATTTTCCACAAAACAAAGAACATTACTACAGTACATCTTAACAACAAATTGATCTTGAATTTAGGGGTCATGATAAAGTGTTTAGAAAATATTTTATTTAAGTCTAGAACTATAGTCCATTTTATGTTCAAATGGGATTTGGTGAATGTAAATACTTGTTAAAGTGGTTCAAGAAAATGGTTCAACAACAGAAACTGACACTTTAGGTGCATATCCCCCCCCCCCCCCCCCCCCCACACACACACACACGCACACACAAAAGAAGAAAACATTTGGTTTAGCAGGCCACATGAACTGATGTGGCAGTTTGGTTTTGGCCTCCTTTCTTTGAGTTGGATTCTCAAGTTGGTAGCTGGCAGAACAAGGAAGTCGCATTACTACACAGTAAGCAGCTAAGCTGGGAACAAGTCAACTGACAAAGGAGATAAAGCTATATTAGACTGAGCTTGGCCTGGCCTCAGACTGTTTAAGCCCCTTGACCGCCCAAGGGATTTGCTCTCCTTCAAATTCAAGGTGGAAAAAAAAAATCAATCAGTTGCTGTGCGTTGACCATATTTGGGCAAGTCAAACGGCATCTGTCACCTGTAGTGTGTTTTATGCTACGAGCTTCCTGCTTGCAGCAAATTCTCAAGTCATACATTCAGAAAGCACGCCGAGTGGTGAAAGCGCGACGTTTCCTCATCGGCATTCACGGACACGAGTTGGGCAGCTAATTCAAAAAGTAGCAGGTGAAGTTGCGTGATAGACTCGCAGCAGCATCCCGCATGGCAGAGTCCCAGCGGAGCTGAGCCGAGCGACCCACATAGACGACAAGCTCACGAACGGATGCAAGTTAATGTCTTACTTCCTCCTTGGCTTGGCGCTGCTCGTGCAACTCGCGATGTAATCTTTCGGCTCTGTCGTCCGCGAAGCCCGCCTGCTCTTGCAAAGATCGAATCTTTCGTTTGACAGCCTCCACCGATCCTGCCATTCTCCGTGATTCTCTCAAGGCAAGGCAAAGCGCCAGCTCGAGAACTGGCTGGCTGACTGCCCAGCTGCAATTGAGGCGTCGGATCGATCCAAGTGTCGATATCGTTAGTAGAATCGATACTGATCAATACCTGTATCATGATATTGATACTTGAGTGTCAGTCTCAGCCTCTCGCTCTCTAACTCTCTCTCCCCCACTCTCTCTCTCTCACACACACACACACACACACACACACACACACACACACACACACACACACACACACACACACATACACGTGTGTTATTGATTAGATACCAAGAACTATGATATTGGGCCAATATCGACTAATCAATAACAAATCTGTCCCTCTCGCAAATTTACCACATGACGTTGCGTCATTGTAGTGACGACACGCATCTCACGAGACAGTGCTGATTATCCTGCAAAAAGGGCTAAATTGTTCTATTTCTGAAACACATTAACAACTAGATAAGATAATGTTACAAGGTCCATAAAAGCAACCAAATGAGAAATTAAAATTGATAAGACAAGAATGAGATTTGAATGACGTACACGCTCTTCATGAACAAAAAATCTAACTCAAGACGACAGGAACTACTTGTCTTTTACCGCCCTCTATTGGTCAACTGTGAATAATACAATACGATGGCATATGGGTGTCCTGAACGAGCCTCAAAATAATTTACAAAAAAAAAAAACTGATCATAAGGACAACCCAAAAGAAGTAGCCTATTATTAATGTTCCTCTTTTTATTATAATCTCTAAAAATTGTCACTCTGGACAAAAAAACAAAACAAAACAGATATTTAAGTTACACTACTTTTTTTCAGTAAATAGACAAATATAATAAAAATGCGTTTTTTTTTTCCTCAGTGTGGCAGAATTTATAGATTACAATAAATTAAATTGAGATCTAAAAAAATACAATTGTAGTGAACTGGTAAATATGACAAGACATTGTATCATTTTTTTTAAGTACAGTGGACTCCACATATTTGCGGTTTGGCACCCTATTCGCAGATTTTTTTTTTCAAAATATTTTTAAAAATAGTTTTTTTGTTTTGGAGCCAACCTCCATTTTTTTGTGGAAAATTTTTATTCGTGATTTATCCATTCATTATTATTTTTTAAAATTAAATATATATGGATTTTCACTACTACGGGCCGGCCAGTCGCTCGCCCTCACCGTATCAAAATGATTATTGACAAGTTTTTGTCCTTGTATGTACAAAAAACTCAAATCAACTGCCTCGAAGTACATGGCTGCAATGTGATTATTGACAAGTTTTTGTCCTTGTATGTACAAAAAAAACACACAAATCAACTGCCTCGAAGTACATGGCTGCAATGCGGTGTTTGTACAACAATCACCACATACAATGTATACTGAATATCCACAAAGATGCGATTTCTTTAGATTGCCATCTTTTCAACCTCCAGCTATATTTGGCCAAATTGTGCTGCTGGCACATTGTGAGGAACTGTGTTTCCCCTCCTTTTCGAAGCAAGCAGCCTGCAGCTCAATGTTGACCATATAAAGAAGTTGGCTATATATATCCACTCTACTGGCTCCCTGCACTCGTGGGAAGAGTGACTTGATTTTCACTTCGGAAAAAAAAAAATCCCTCAGCAGGCAGTGACATATAAAACGACGAGGATTAGTGTGCAAAATGTAATACGACTGCTATCATGTGTCCATATTGAAAATAGATGTGGTGTGGATGTCGCATACACTGAAGTGTGACTTTCTTTGGGCTGGCTTGCAAATGAATGAGCATGTAGCAAAATATAGAGCAGGGCTTCCCAATTTTTTTTCAGCTGAAAGTCCAAAATAGGAATTTGGTTCCTTTTAACTCAAAGTTACTCTTGTGAAGTTACATTTTGTTTTGCCATTATGTGGACCTTTACTCAACACTAACTAATGCTAAAGCACACAACAGATATTCACATATTATGAAAGAAAAAAGGAAATATGGGAAACCTGCATGGAGAATATATACTGTCCGACATAAGGTGTTCATCTACATTAGTGCATACTCAATATTTTTTAAGACATTTGAGAGTGTATGAACATCGACGTACATGTTTGGGCTGTAGAAGACTTCCACATCCCAACAGGAGAGTAAAATGACAATGAAGGTGCAGTGATAAGAGAAAGTTGAAAACGTGAAGGGGACGTGTGACGGTGCCCTGTTGGATCCCTCGTCTTTACTTACATCTGTAGCTTTCTTGTCGGCCAGCTCAAGTTTCTCCTGGGCATCTTTAAGAGCCTCAGAGTACTTGTCCAGCTCATCCTCAGTTCCCTTCAGCTTCTTCTGCAGACCTAGCAAGTCATCGTCAAGCTTCGGACCGTTTCAGATTTTTTTTTTTTTTTTTTTTTTTTGTGGGAGGGGAGGAGTGGTGACCAGGGAGTGGCACACATAAACACATTTACAAAAGACGCACAGAGAAACAGGAGAGGACAGGACAGGAGAAAGGAAGAGAGCAAGGTTAAGGAAGTCAGCGCAGGTGAGGAGTGGATACCTTGGTGGCGACCTCCTCGGCGCTCAGCAGCTTCTCCTCAGCGGTTTGGAACTCCTCAAACACTTTATCTCGCTCGTCCTCAGTAACACGCATTTTCTTTTCCAACTCTCTTATTTCATCCTCTAACTACACATGTGTATCAAAGACAAGCCAGTTAAACATGGACAGCAACATATTCATGCATATCTATCAACAGCATCTGTCTACAGCATGCATGCATCTATCTATCTATCTATCTATCTATCTATCTATCTATCTATCTATCTATCTATCTATCTATCTATCTATCTATCTATCTATCCATCCATCTGTGATGAAGAATTAAACGTGGGCCAACCTGCTTGCTTCTGTCCTCCGCTGCCTTCTTGTCTGACTCGGCCTGCTCAGCTCTGTCCAAGGCGTTCTCCTTGTCGAGCTTGAGCATCTGCATCTTCTTCTTGATGGCGTCCATGGCTGCTTATTGCCAAGTGGGAAAGGCTCCGTCAAAGGAAAAAGTGGAAAAGTTAGCAGGAGGCGAGAGCAGGAGCTGGGGCCGTGTGTGCCTCAGTGAACGTGGAGCTGGAGTGCAGGCTCTGCCTCCCTGTGCCCTCACAAATATGTACTTAGAAGTAGCAGGGGGGTGGGGGGGAACTGCAGATTCCTTGAGACATCCAATACTTTTTTTGGGGGTGGGAGGAGGCGTGTGAGGTCGCCTGGACGTCTTGCGAGGGTCTACTCGCTGATTCGTCTTCTCCTAAACATTTGACTTTTATACGTCTTTATATGGCATGAGGGGAACAAGGCTTCCTCATGATAATGTAAGAGAAGCCACTTTATGTGCATGGAGGATAAAGATGAAGGTTCTATAAACCCTGAGTGGAAACTAAATGTGCTGTATTCATGTGATTCTTTTTCGATGGATCACCCAAAACTGACCTTTTGTTATTTTGTGTCTCTGATTCCATCGTACAGCTGAACGATTTTGAAAATTCATCCAACTGCAATTTTTTCCCCCCTCAATACCGGTATTTTTTTTTCAAGATCTTCTTCCCATTGATTTTTTTTTCCAACAAATTCAAGCAATAAATTCATGTTTTACTAGAAACAATCTCAGATTTATGATACATAAGGGCAAGGCAACGAAACCTTATTTATACAGCAATATTTCATGCACAAGTTAGCTCAATGTGCTTGGCACAACCAAAAGCAAAATACCTAAAAGCATTGACAAACAACAGCTGAAGACATTCACAAAGAAAAGAGAACCCGGTACCTCTGCACTGTGAGGTCGACGCGCTAACCGCTGGCCCACCGGGCCGCTGAAGCAGAAGTTGTTGTTTTTATTATTATTTTCCAAATTGCAGCCTTTGCGATATGAAAATTGCATTCTGCAAAGTCGATTTGAATTAGAGTCATTCCTCCCTCCAACTTTTGGACCGCAAACAGGTGAAGCATGCTTTTAAAAATCAGTGCTCCATGTGTGTGTGTGCGCGCGTGTGTGTGTGTGTTTAGGTGCAGGATGGCTGCTGTGGCTCATCTTAGGAGGGGAGCTTCATTTGATTGCCAAGCCCACCCTCAGGGCAAATGTTCTGAGTGATGATGAGGATTTTCACCTGATAATTGACAGGAAATCCTCCTCGCCGTTGTGTTGTTTGTTTGACTCAAGCAGACACATCTCAAATAGCCACCATGTCCCGTTAAGGGAGAATCTTGGTCGGTTATTGCGCCTCTTGGTGCTGTAAATGGTAAATCCCCATTCTGGCAGATGCTACATGCTAAACTATTGTTATGTCACATTTTCATGGCCCTGACTACTTCCGACTTCTTCTTCCTTCCTTTTGGTGGTTGGCAAAAATATTTTTAATGCATTACACTCACGACGGGCGGCCCGGTGGGCCAGTGGTTAGCGCGTCGACCTCACAGTGCAGAGGTACCGGGTTCAATGGGGATCCACCAATGGGTAAAAACTACCATTATTGATGAGCTAAAGCTAACTAAAAGCGGGTTACCAGGTTATCAGCATAGCTGTGCTGAAAGCACGATCCTAATTTTATTACCAGCATTTTCCAAGTCGAAGCAACTTTCACCTGTCAGGATGTGCTACAGCGAGGAACTTGCATAATACGCGTGGCACATTTCTTACACCAGATGCTCTTCCTGATGCAACCTACCCATTTTCCATGAGTAGGCCGTCCATCCAGACCAGGACTTGAGCCCCCCACCCCCTATCGAATTCCTGAGTTTAAAGTCAACAGTGTAGCAACCAAGCCTTCCAGCTGCCACCGATGTTTTCTAAGAATACGTTACGTTAAATTTACTTCAACTTCGGTACGCAAAATGAGGATCAGCTTCAGATGTTCAGGTCAGTCAAATCCAATCCATCAGGCTGTCCTCACAAAGTCTCTTTTCCAATATTTTGCCCCGGGCTTAGGGTCAGTTTTTACGGGGTCTTAGGGCTTTGATTTTTAAAATGTCAAAAAAGAAATGTTGCAATATTGGTTTATTGCTGACTGACTTTCTGTTAGTTTTTATTAATTTAAATGTCAATGTTGTGGCAATGCAAAATATATTTTGTATTTACGTTTGTGTCACATGTATTGTTTGAGATGAAAAGGTTCGGGAAGAACCTTGTGTTATGAAATTTAACGAGGTAAACAAATGATTAGAAACACCTGTCAATATGACGCAGTGTAGTAAGTTCAAACATTTTTTTTAATAGTTCATTTCAGGCATAT
The DNA here is from genome assembly GCF_001891065.2 of Hippocampus comes. Taxonomy (NCBI): domain Eukaryota; kingdom Metazoa; phylum Chordata; class Actinopteri; order Syngnathiformes; family Syngnathidae; genus Hippocampus; species Hippocampus comes. The sequence goes on along the minus strand of NW_017805482.1, from coordinate 1,468,947 downwards.
TAATCAAGATGTCTGAATAATTCATGTTTGTTTTGTTGCTAGATTTTCTTATTTCAATTTTAACTTAATTAATGAACTATTTCCATTACCGGTATATTTTATTTAATAAACTAAACCAAACCTCTGAGAACTAGATTAAGAATCATAATAAAACTGAGAATTATAATCTTAAAAGTGTATTTTTTCTGATAACTCTTGTTTGGGTTCTCATTGGAATGGATGTGCATGTATTATAAATGTTTACAAATATTGTATCTCTCACGTTATAATATGCGAAATGATTGAAGTGGCTTCTTAAAAAGCAAGCCTGCAGTCCAAGACGGCTGTGGATCAAGGGCACACTAGCGTCTTCTATAATCTTTACAAAGATACTTTGGATATTTTTAGGATCTCCTTCGCTTTCATGCACCTGCCTTGGTCTGTAATATTCATCCAAGCCTGGGTGCCGAATGTCCAAGGTCCAATGCCATTAGATATGTCTCTTAAAATAATTCCTGTCTTGTTCGGGGCTTCGGTGGGTTTTATACATTATTGTCGCCCCGCCTGGCAAATGACGACTCGTAGAATTCAAAGAAGCATCCAGAAAGAAGTAAATGATGGGAAGAGTTCCAAGGCTCATCTATGCCATTGAGAATTTTAGTTGACTGACATCAATCATAGCAAGCCATCTTGATAATGTACACGCCATCTTGTTCTAAGAATGCGGCGTTTCTTTAATGGTGATTGGCACCGCTTGTCAACGTGATCTCTTTTTCTTCTCATGTTGGCTCGCGACCAATCAGGGCTTTTCGGATCACCTTTCAGATAATCTTAAGGTAACGTTGCTTCCTCCACCATCAAACAAATGAGTATGATGTCACAGTCAGGAAAAGGAATTTGACGCTAAAAAGATGATACTTCCAAAAACAAGCCAATGAATTTTCATCGTAATGAAACTGTTGTCTGTACGGAAACTTTTGTCCAGACAGTGTCTGTTAGACAAAAAACTTTTATGTGATGCAGTACTGCGGATACTCTATTACATTACATGCCTTAAAGCTCTCTTCCCCTCAGGATTTGTCATGTAATCGTTATTATCTCAAACGGTACTTGGCGCACTCAGGGGAAGGTTTGTCACGGCGAGCCGGATTATTGGTGGCATTTTGGGAATGCAAATAAGATCCATTATGTTATTTAACCACTGACATGTTAACACAGTAAAAATAGCGGCAAGGCTCAACGGGCTTTGTTTTTGATGACAGAAGTCCCACATCTCTCTTTTTGTCAAATGCGTCCATGTTTCAAACAAAGCGCAGGAAGGGACACTTCATTAGGTTCATTTGCACTATCAGTTGCAAAAGCTTTATGAAACTTTGGGATTCTTTTTTTAAATAAACTGAACAGTGTGCTTACTATTGTGGTAGTACTGACTGATTTGATACAGATTGATATTGAAAGACTTTCGAGCATGTCTTCACTGTAAAGTTTCACATTCTGAAACTCTCTTTCTCCTCGCTTGTGGGAACTAACAGAACGACTGTCCTACCAGTAACGTTTTTCCCACTACTGCCTTCAACTTCAGTATGACATTTCTGCGAACCACACTGTAAAAAAAAAAAAAAAAAAAAAAAAAAACATTGGCAGCAACGTTAGCGCAACAAAGCAAGCAAGTTGTTGTTGCTCATATCTTTAAGATGGTTTTCAATAAAACCGAAAAACGTTCTGTAAACTCATTTCTTTGTTTTGAAATGCAGTCAAGCCAATTTTATTGTTATTGACGTTTTTGGCCTTGATATTTTGAGTTTACCCCAACATTTTTTTTACAGGGTACTACAATGACTAAGACGCAAGAGAGGATCAACTATGTTATGATTGAAACAAAACTGTGCACTATAGTTGACATGTTGCAGGTAAAGAAAAAGAGCATTCTAGTACAACGTCCTGAGGCTGATATTGAATAAATGGTCAAAATGTGGGAAAGAAAACATTACTAGTATGAAATTCTTTGGTTGGTCTACGAGTAATGTTCGATTCCCTTGCAACAAGCACGTTGTTACAATGTCACTGGCGGTGAACAACAGCCACTTACCACCAGACAACTGTTGCATGTTCTAGACTCTTCCGGCATGCGGAAGCCCCTGATCCGGATCCAGATCGTCTTCGTAGTTTGAATCAGTTGTTTAAGAGAGGCAACAGCTGCGTTTTGACAGGTGCTCGTGAATGAGCCCAGTGCATATTCACCTCGTCTTCACTTTCACACAATGTCAGATCACGTATTTCAAGCAATGGCGACGGCCATAAACAAGGCCGTAAAAGTGACAGCGTGTACACGTCGTGTCAAATATGTCTGTAATGGGAAACAAAAGCGAGAGAAGACATTTGTTTTAGTCACATTGAAACATTATGTTGTCTTGTCTCTGTACAAGTCTACTAGGTTGGACTGTACCGTCATTAGCAGTGATTTAAGAGGCTGTTGCTGCGTCATTCGTTCAGGTGGACGTCAATCCCTTTAACAGCACCGCTAAAAGGTTCCGACTTTGTATAATTTGTTCTTGAAAAAGAATGCTTGATTGGTATATTATCCTCTACAAATAAAGTTGAGTTTATTAGCCGCTCTGCGGTTTAGCTAAGATTAGCTCATAATGTACAGTTAGCTTTTGTGATGCTTTGTGGGACTCAAGACTGCATCATAACTTTTCTCATGTAACAATGAATTTGTGAGATGTATTCCATCAAAATGGCTCAAAGAGGACCCAATAAGGGAAATTTCTGAATACCAATGTGTCAATGCAGTAGCGGCCGGGTTTCAGATAGATTTTCATTGATGTCACATATCTCTGGATAAGCCCGCACCTACCATATTGGAGTCGCGACACGTTGATTAGTTTCGGTACTTATTGAGTAAAATGTAGGATTCTCTGACAACCACAATGGCAGCTGACTAACACCATATATGGTTAGGTGAAGTCAATGTATATATCTATATATTTTTTTGGTCATCCTGATGAAGCGAAACAGTCTCGTTTTCATTTATGTTTGTCTTCGCATAAAGTTAGTCGACGAGAGGTGTTTGAATTTTGTAGGAATCGCAGTTGCTTATGACGGCCATTTTGTCATGGTGTCTTGTTTGTCTTTGCCACTGCATCCAGCCACTTTTTGGTCCTCATTTTAGCACATCTAAGGAGATTATAAAAATGAATGAACACGTGGCTCGACTTGTCTTTCTCTCTCAAGCCTTGCTTTATCCTCCCGATCCTGACCTCCAACATGGCGGGCAAACAAACGCTGATCTCATGATCGAAAACTACCGAAAGCTGCTATTCATCTGGGGTCGCCACTAGCCAACAACTTGCTGGCAATCGGGAGTAGCCCTTTGCGGGGGGGGATTCCAGACGGTCGTAGTGTCTCAAGCAGTGCTTTGTCATTGTCAGCAATGTCAGCAGCCGGGCCAATTTTTTGGGTTGCTTGCCCAGTTGCGACATCTGTGCTCGGGGGAATAGATAGAGAAACAACAATTCACACTCACCCAGTCATCCGCAAAAAATAGTTGGGTCAGAAAATGGATCGATTCACGATTTGACCCAACTTTTTAGGTCGGGTTGAAAAAAACAACCCAATGTTTTGGGATGTTGTGAACAAACGGACCCAATTTATTTATCTCTTTATTTTTTCACATAATTAACTGAGTAAGTGAGTGAACTCTATGTGGCCTAGACATCGTCAAACCACGCTTGCACAGAAAGAATCCGGTTCTTCCTGAAGAATTTGCATGACAATATCAACATGATAATATCCAACGAAGTGGACCTGAGGCCAGGCTTTGAAGGGATACTGAAATCTTTTGGCAATCTCCCCTTTCGATGCCATCTGATGATTTGTGCAGACCTGCTCCAGATATATAAATATATGTACAGATACTCTGGAATTAGATAGCGCCATGCAGGGTCATAACCATTAGGCGGCGCATAATCAGAGTGTGTGTCATAGTCCCAAACTGTAATTCAAACCTTGCTGGGTCAGGGCTGCGGTGTGGTTTAATCAAAGTGATGATCCATTTAAATAGATTGGGAGCTGTACTTGGCTGTAAGTGAGGGAAACTGCGACCTGCTGGAGTGTTCTGACAAGGCTATGACACACAATACCGCATAGTGAAGAATGAATCTGTCATTAAAGGTGTAACTCAAAGAGAATACAGTTCAATGTCAGTGCCGGATATAAATACAGTAGGAGGATTTTTTTTTTGGGAGGGGTGGGGGAGTCTTTGATGTCATTATTCTTGCGCGCTGCTACTCTTATTCAATTCAGTTCAACTTTTTGCTCAAGTTTGCAGTTTGGGCCATTTTAGGAGTTACATTCCTTTGCTCAGAAGGTCAGATTCTTCCTCCGCAGGTGTTCCGTTGAAGACGGTGAACATCTGCCAAGTTTTTTAGCACGGTACAAGTGAAATGCCGTGAAATGAGACGATCTGTCATCCCTTACATTGTTCGGAGGGCTTTCTGGCGTGCCAAGAATACAGAACAAGGGGTCCAGTTTTGATTTTATGGGCATGCTCGATTTGAAGGATCCTGCCAAGACAATTTAAAGGCTCACTAAGGGGAAGACATATGGCCACCTTCTGAGTTCATGACTGAACCTTATGGTACAATTCATGCTGATACCGTTTTGTGGTAATGACTCAAAGTGACTGACACTTTTTCCAGGGGTCGAAAAGGTACACATAAAAAAGAAAATGTGTTTTAGTTAATCAACTGCATAGGGGACAAAGTGTGTGGTATAAATCAGACTTTTAATTGGGGGGTAAGGCCTTTTAATTGTATAATTAGCCATCCATTCATCAGTTTTCTATAGCGCTTGTCCTCATTAGAGTCACATGTTTTATTTATATACACCCTAAAAAAAATACAGAGTTGTTTTCCAAACCCACTTACGGGGTATTTGTGGATTTTGAGCAAGGTAGTGTGAATTATTTTGTGCCGTTGTTCTGGTTAGCAAACAACAGCATCTATGATCTGAGGTAGTGGCAGTAACCGCACATTTTGGAGGTGTTTATTTGGGGAGTGGTGCGTATTTTTCAAGTGGACCATTAGGTGATTATTTGAGATCCAATTAAAAAAACTAACCAAAAAAAAGTTGAATATTCTTTAGCTGGTGCCATACAAATCCAGGGCAACTAGCAAGACATGATTCCCTTAAAGTATTGTTTTTTTTCTGCTCTGCGAATGTGATGATTTGAATGAGAATATTGGTCAAATGTGTTGCAGTACTACACAGCTTTTTTTTAATTACACGATAGAGTGGACAGAGAAAAAGCAAAACAAGACCAAAAAAAAAAAGGCTGAGCACGGCAGTAACAAGACCCAAAGTGAAGGTTGCCAGTACTGCAGACACCAAATGCGGCGAGAGGTTATGATGGTGAAATATTTGTGGCCTCTGGAGACGGGGGACTCCGCCCACACTGTTTGTTTGTGTTCCTCCCCAACAGATGTGACACACCGAGAAGCAGGAATGTCGGCCATATCTGATGCTGCTCACTCGGCTTTGACCGAGAGTACTGGATGGCGAAGAGGAATCGGGGGAGGTGGGGGGGATGGGGTGTCTTATTGAATGGGAACTTTCATGATTCATTTTGAACTCATACAGCACTCAGGAATCCCGGTAGAAAATTAAACTGTAGACCTGACAGAGGGGGTTCGAAAAATATCTACAGTATTTTGTTTGTAGCGATGGTTGAGAGAGAGAGAGAGAGGTGAAAAATTTTAACACATTTCCCATATTGTACGTATATACCTCTGCTAATGTAGTTCAAATACTGTACATCATCCAAAACTATTGATTCAGAAAGTAGATTAGGTTGACCTGGCAACACAGAGATGCTGAAATCTGATTGGGCAAATAAATTAAACATCTTCATCTACTTGTAGCAGTAATACAGGCAATTTCTTATCGTTTAATAAAACTGCTTCAGGTACCTGCAAAAAAAAAAAAAAACCAACCCCCCCCAAAAATCAACAAAATTAGAAAGTTGCTCCTTAAATGAAGTCATTGGTGCGTGAAACTCCTCCGCAAAAAAACAAAACAAAGCAAAAAAAAAAACAAACAAAACGTTCCCAGGCTAGAAAAATATTGCAATTCAGGCTTTGTCAATCCTGACTGCCGATTACTGTCCCAAACACTTACTATGTTTTGCACTTGGCGACCGCCTCCCCCAGTCTAATTATTACTGCACGCGCACACTGGTGTTGTATCTCACAAGAGCGCAGCATCTTGTTGACAGTTCCCCTTAAATATTTGCCTTCAATCATTTACTTCTGGTGTCACGGGCCGAGACGTTTCCGTGTTTGCGCGCCGAGGGAGACTCTTTCGTATACGTGTCCAAATATGGGCTGCGTTTCTTTCTCTCACCGTGAATAAGGCAGACCAGGCAGCAGAGTCGGGAGGAGACTTGTAAGGACCCTTTGTGCGCTCCAAAAGACAAGCTATGCTCTTTCCATTCCAGAAGGCTGTAAAATGTCTTGACGTGCACTTGTGGAGGATGCTGCACTTCTCCTTGTCTCCGTTTTGGAGATATTTCTTCCTAGGCTCTCACGCTTGAAAAATCCGTTTGGATGTCAAACATCTGTTTGTTTCCGACCCACTCAAGAGTGATAAGAGATCCTCATAAAAACATCCACAAAGTTCATTTTTAGTCAGTGAGCTTCGCTTGAACTTATAAAAGGAAGTAGACGTGACCACAAAAATGACTATCACTTGGTGTGAAGCACACCCTTAACATGTGTGGGAAACAGCGGCGATGGAGACATTCCACTGTGGGTTTTTTTTTGTTTCTTTCAACAGCGAGTGGGCCACGGTGGTTTGGCCACACTGAGGAATGCCCACGTCTCCGCTCCACCTGCATTCTTACAGCGAAGCCTGTCTGCAGTCACGTTTGATCAAAAGAAAAAGAACAAAAGTCGGGGCCAGACAATGTGCAGTTAGTCAGAGAGGAAATAAAACAACAAATGGAAGAGGGTGAGGGGTGGGGTTCCTTGAGTAGAAGACAAAACAAAAGGGTTGAAAAGAACATTGAGAAATGATGAAGAGAAACCATTTTACTCTGATTTGAAGGTGTTTTTGTCATTGTGCAGCATTAACGCATCACTGTGGGTAATTTTTGACCCAATGGTGCTGGGTCAAATCCTCAGCCCACTACACTGGGTACAAATAACACAGAATCAGTCCTTTCTGGACCTAGTACTGGGTTAGCTACAATGCTTCAACCAATTTGGATGACTTTTAACAAGACATGGGCCGTTGTCCAGTCTGACTGTTTACAGTGGTTTGAAAAAGTCAAGTTTTCAATAACCGCTAATAATGGCTGTCTGTCACCGGTAATGAGCTCTTCTTTTCATTTTTGAGGGGACTTCTAAACAGGGCACAACATGATTAGCTACTTTCAGGGTTGAGTAAACAAAGCTTAAGCTTTGAAGTTAATTGCCTCTAATGAACTTTTTCTCCTTCTCTGCCAGCAGAGCATGGAGGGTTGAGTTATATTACTCGTTAGCCCCAAGGACAACATGAGTAGGCCACGGGTCTGGTCCAAAAGTAGTAGCATTTTATATTTTGTGTAAAAATAAAATACATTGTGTTTAATGGGGAATTATTTACCCCCCCCCCAAAAAAAAACACAAAAACAAAAAAAGGTAATTTTAGAGCTGTAATTTTAACCGTGAGCAAAAATACTGCAGCATCACTGTATTAAGAGTGTATGTTGCCTCCGTGAGGGATTAAACGCCATTTCCTGGGGACCTAACAGTTTAGTGAAGACACGCCGCTACGCCCCCACAGTGTCCTCTCTTGAGGATACCGTGCACCTCCTTCCTCCTCAGCACTCGCGCATCGACCGACTATTTGTTCAGCTCTAAAAGGGGCGTGGAGGCCGCAGACTGACAGTCATCTAATGAGCCTAAAGCAAAGTTTCCAAATTAAGCCTTAAGAAGCTTCAGCTGGACCGAGTGTTGCATTTCACTGTGCTGTGATTTAAATCCCAGGAGGGGGAGGCTACAGATCATTTGCAGTCGGCACAATGATTCCTCTGGTCCACGAATCGCCTTTCAGCACAGATCCATGAGAAACAGGATAGAAAGAAATTAAAAGAAATCACAAGGAATCCCGTTAAGAACTAAAGTATGGGATAAGTGGGTGTCAAATGATATCGTTTAATAGATATTCCTGCTGTTACTTGTCCAAGTTTAGCTGGGGGAGGTTTAAGTCTCAGCTCTGTCCCGATATAGCCCTGCTGACGGAGAAATACTGTGGCATTCTTGCTTACATGTTGGCTAAGGAAGCCCCTTGCATACATGCTGGAGCAGAACACGGACCGCCACTGATTCCTCCACACGGATGTGTCGCCAACTCGGTCCCTGGAAGAACCTGGGCAAATTCGGCACGAAGCTGGCGACACATAAAGGCCCAGGAATGTTGCAAAGCCTTCCTGCGATAATGAACCTCCAAATGATGATCTTTGATCGAGAACGGTGGAGTGGCTGCAGCACTTTAAGTCACATTCCAGCAACATCCTAAATCAAAGCCCTTTTTTTCCGCCGGCCTTTTACTCCACTCGATAAAATGGAGGAGCTACGGCACAGTATGTGACCAAGGCATTGCTGATGACCTAAAATAGTCATGCGCTCCAGACCCGAGCAATAAGACGCTCTTGTCAGCTGATGAATATTGGGTTTACCTTGGAGAGTGTCGCTTCGGCGAATGCCACGATGACCTCACGCTCTGAAAGTCACAACAAGCTTCCTTCATTTACAATTCCAAACATTGTGCCCCTTGCCGTAGTGTACACACATACTTCATCTACTTGGAACTGGCAAGCACAAAATGGTCTTATCTGGGACATTTAAGTGTTTCCAAACAGTTTGTGTGTTTTTTCTGTGTGCAGTATGTTCAGGGGAGAGGAGGGAGTGTGTGTGTGTGTGTGTGTGGGGGGGGTAACTACTTCCTGAACAAAATGGACCAAAAGCCAAACAGTTCTACTTGTCAGCGGGGAAAATTCCTTGGCTTGCGCGCAGTACAGGGATCTTCACACAAGAATTTTTTAGGATTAAAAGTGAAAAGTAGGCAGCACGGCGGCTAGCGGTTTACACGTCTGGCTTACAGTTCTCCGGCTCAGATCTCAGCTCCGGCCTTCCTTGTGTGGAGTCTTCGGGTACTGCGGCTTCCTAACACATTCCAAAAACATGTTAGGTTGATTGAACATTTGAAATTTTGAATCGTGAATGTGAATAGTTGTTTGTCTGTCGGAGCAAACTTATTTCAGAAGTGTGGATCAAAGCTAGTGGCATGAAGCAGTACGCAGGAAGTAGCGGTCAGTTTCATGCAGGCTGGTATCCTACTTTTTAACATTTTAATAATTGTCACATGATCACTAACGTTAAAAAAAAAACAAACAAAAAAAACCCTCAAGAGTGATGACCAAGTAATGCACGTATTGAGCCGCACTTCGTGTACATCAGGTGGATAATTGCTTTTTCAGCTTCTTCTACTTTTGAGGCTGGTCCTTCTTTTTGAATAGTTGCAAAAATGGCAAAGAAAAATCCAAACACATGCACAGATTTCATTTGGGATTGGATACTTACAGCCCGGGAGCAATTGCAGCCTGCCGTCCATTTTTCAGCGATCTGCAACATACACTAAAAATGACATTTGACATGGCTCGTAATGCGGCAGCCTGAGAAGTGGGTGTCAAAAAAAAAAAAAAAATAGGTAGTACAAAAAAAACAGCAACAAAAAAAAACTGATTTGATAGGTTTTACAACTTTTTCAAGATACGCAGTGGTACCCTTAAACTACAGTATTCACAATTATTTCTCTTTTTAAAAGAGTGGTGAATAAATACAATTTGTTTTTAGAAGCAAAAATGTTTTCCTCCACTCAAGGTCTGATTTGTGAGCATATCGCATGAATGAGCCGCAAGTAAATTCTTCAAAGATGGCCGGTTTACTTCAGATGGCTCTTGTTTTGATTCTCAAGGTGGAGATGCGATTCAGCTGCCGCTCGGTGCAGCGGAGGGTCTAACTCAAGTGGGACACAAAGCCATCCGCCACCCCAAAACCACGAAAAACAAATTACTTGCTTTATCATCTTCAACAGAAAGCTGTGTCACAGCAGCTTTTCAAAATAATATAAACAAGATATAATTGCCCGTTTGATTGATTTTTAGCATGTTTATGAATTAAACTTGGAAGATTTTTGGTACATTTTCTGTATGCAGCCATCTGAGGAAAAACATTGGATACCCCTGACTTGATCCATTCTTCTATTTTTGTTTATGCTGCGGTCTTGTGACGTCATACATTATTATTATTTTTTTTATATATACATGATGGCGGTGGGAACGCAATTGTCATTTTTAAGGCAAAATTTGGGCTGGGTTTTGAAATTTCCCACTTCAGGAACATTGTAACTTTTTGTTTTAAAATAGATTTTAAATGAGTCCATAGCTCAATTGAACATCAGTTTTCCTCAGAGGTTATGACGGCAGTTTAAAAAAAAAAAAAAAGAAAAAAAGCCAGAGTCTAATCAGAAAAAGACCCCGCCGAGAGAGGGGAGTACTATTCATATGCGGCATCACTCGGACCTCTTTTCTTGCTGCTTGGCCTTCGATGAGTATAAAGAACCAAATATGGTGTTGACGGGGATTTCACAATACACGACGGGACACCACTTAACATCCTTTACAGGCCCTGTCGCCTTCCCTCCCCACGTGACTTATTGTTACAAACCAAGCAGTGGGTGGAATGTCAACAAAAACGCTTGATGTTTTATTAATTGGAGCATCTTTTAATTGGAGTGGTTGTAACATTGTGAGATCATCACCGGTATGATCATTAATATAAGAATGAATGTGTGATTTAAAGTCTGAGCTGTCGACAAAGAAGAGGGAGGTAAAACAGAACTCCACCATTGCTATATTTGGTCTGATTCGCCAATCCTTCCACTGGAAGGATTTCTCCAAGCGCAATTTTACGTGACAATGCTGACACCTGCTGGAAAGAATGTTATATAGTGAGACCGATGGCAAAAAAAAAAAAAAAAAATAGTAGATCTGCTTGATTTTTTAAATTTATTTTGTGATGAATACAAAAAATACCTTTGTGACAAGATAAATATACATTGAGCATCAAGTCATCAAACTACACGCGGTTTTGCACAACACCTATTCGTAACACAGTCAACTCCCCTCCCATTTGCTTGAATATTTGCACAAATCATTCAGATAATAAATACACAGTGCTGGGCAAAAATACTGGCCCGTCATTAGATTTGTTGTTGGAGCAGACTATCCTTTTTTTTATATACACAATAACAAAACAAAAAATGTTGGGATGTTTTTCTAACTCACTTGCTGGGTAACTGTGGATTTTGAGCGCGTTGTGTTACTTTTACCCGTTTGGGTTATTATTCGTGGTTGGATGGCTCAGTGGGTTGCAGTGTTGAGTTTGGAAACCCTCAATTTAATAACCCAGGGTAGAAATAACCCAGCATTGGCTCGGTCCCTTTCGGACCCAGTGCTGGGTTCGCTATTTCACCCAATTTGGGTTATTTTGAACCCAGCAATTTTAAGAGTGGAGATGCCGGAATCCCCCTCTAAAAAATACAGCCAGACACACACAAAAAAGAAGTTTTCATCTCGAACTTTGTGATTGGTCCATGCTTACCTTCTGCAAAAAAAAAACAAACAAACAAAAAACACTCCCAAAAACCAATCATGTAGTCTTGTGTTTTTGCTGCACCCAAACGAATGCAATGACAACGGTCATTAAAACAACAAAGCTAATGTCAGCCTCAGACCTTTGCTCAGCACTGCATGGCAGGGTAATTCTTAACTGGTAAAAACAGACATTTTAACATAGATGACAAGAGAAGGGAACAACAACAGCCCATTATTTTTTTTTTTCTTCAACAACTTCTCATAACTTCAAACACAAACATGCTGAAGGAATGCCGTTAGCATTCCACCAAAGTTTCGAAATCCCCGAAAGGTATCCACGATAGCAATATAGGCAGGTACAGGCCCGGCAGCCAAGGCATTGGATCGTATGGCAAAGGACTCCTCATGTTGCGGCTCAGGCCTTGATGGGGATTGGCAAAAAAATGTTCTCAAGGCTCAAACTCCAACCAGGACGCCTCTTCAACTCTTTGCACCACATACTCGAGTAAGGCACTAAGACACAACGCAGGAGGTAACCTGCTGGCAAATTCCCGACATCCAAGACGGACCCAACCGGGCTCCTGAACCACGGCTTTCGTTTCTGACCTTTTTCAGCGGGTGAAGGAATGTCTTAGATTCGCAACAATGGAAGCTTTCTCAAGCCATTTCAGTGCATCCGATAGGCTAATTCGATCCTACGTAAACGTGCTGTCAGTCCCCGTAACAGTGCAAGACCTTCATCACCAGCTCGCAGGTGTACATGAACCATTGAGGATACATATTGATGCTATGTGCCCTTATGAAATTGTGACGGCAATTATTATAAATGTAAATATTGGACATGACAAATAGGCCTACAATCTATGATTAAGATGCACACGACTCACAAAAAGTTGCGGGGTGAAATTTCGGGATAACCCTGATGTGCGCTTTACAAGGTGGAACCTAATTGAAACTGATCTCTATTTTCCAATGTCCAGATGTTCAATGTTTTGTTGTTTTTGCGCAACTTGCTTTTCTCGAACGAGCTGAATGGCAAAATTGGTGTTGGAACCATGAAAATTTCCAAGGATGTCTACTTCTATGCTTTTCTGTGACTCTTCCAGTCTCTGAATGTCTGTTGCAACCTGCGGTGACAATTGAAGCTCAGAGGCCACTTCCCTTTGAGTACAGACGCGCAATGGCGAGGTACTGCTGATCACATTTTTTTTTGTTTTTGGTCTCATGATGTCAAAATGTAAACAGCACAATTAAGAGGACTGCTTAAATATTCATTCTAACCGCACCAGGAAATTTACTGGTCCATTCATGGATCAAACCTGTCGTGCAAAAAGTATTGAAACATCGAACATGTGCATTACTAAAATTTAGAGAATGTCAAAATAAAGGGGAAAGTTGCAATTAAAACAAGGAATCTTCACTTTTGGTCATATTTGTAAAAACTGCCACTATAAACCTGATAGCAGAACATCTGAAAAATTATCTGAGGAAAGAAAAAACAACTTCTACCACTAATTTGATTCTGAAGAAACTGTGGCGCCCTAGGAAAAACAACCAATCAGAGACAGAAGGTCTGACAGATGTGCTGTCAATCAATTGCAGTAGCCAAAACAGCCTCATGCTTCCTCGTTTCCTTGGCATTTGGGAGCTTTGCTGAAACTACCGCAGAATAGCCGACGCCGGATAGCAATGAAAGTTAACTAGCAAGAATTTGGCAGTTGCAATAAATTCAAAAGGCAATTATCCTGAACTTTTTGTGAGTGGCGTACGTCCAAAGATAACATTTTCCCAAGTGAAACACAACATATTATAATCATTCAAGTATTTAAAAGCTTGTTGCGTGTACATACCAGTGACTGAGAAATAAAAGCTTGTTCTTGCAAAACGGTTTAGGCAAAGTATTGCACGGGATTGAGCAAGAGCCGCCATAATTACAGCTCATTTGAATCAGATTTGTTTTCTCAAATAAAATGTTGGGAAAGTAAAATGGACTTAGAAGAAGGCAAAATAGAGTTTTCATGACAAAGCCCAAGAATTTGCCCATCTTTCAGCATACGGGGATTTGCCATTTCATTTTTTGGGGGAGCATGTTGCCGCATGAGCTTGTGCATGCAACTGGCCTTACGTAATGCTCGTATTGCTCTGTTTTTTTTTTTCTTGTTGCTAGAAAACAGTCCATTTTCAATACAGTATAATCTTATTTTATTGTCATATTGCTAATCAATACTTTAAAATTACTTGTGCCTTGCAAATCTTGCTGATAGTTTGAACGTATTTTATAATAAGTGCAATGGAACTTCTGAAGTCGAAATGGAGAGGAACACCTACCTTGAGTGGCATATTTACACTTTGCTGTTGTTTAACTTATTTTTACACTTGTATGATAATCTTACTTCAAAATAGGTTTTATGAAAAAAAAGCTTTTACGATAGTCATGTCCATCATTAAATCTGAAAAAAGTTGACCGGAAATTGACCTTCTAAGTTCCATTTAATACTTCCACTTAATGTTAATCGTTATCAGTGCAAAAAATATGAGAGAGAGAAAAAAAAAAAAGATAAAAAATGCCAGCAAGATTGTTGCACTGCTCTGTGAGTTTGTGTTTTTCAAAGCTGGAGTGAGGTGGGAAGCAGGCAGATCATTTTGGTCACAAGACACACCTTTCTGGTCCACTCTGTAAGAAAAACTATATAACTATATATATTTTTTAAAAAGTATCAGTCAAGAATAAATATACTTTTTATTATTTTAGTTTTGCTGGCAGCCGCAAAGCCTCTAATTGGAAGGATTTCTTTCCAAAACGCTATAAATCCATTTGGATTATACAACAACAACAACAACAAAAATACAATTACAATCATGAACTTATCCTGTCGAAACAATTCATTGGCTTAGTCTGAACAAATGATAATAGAGCCTGTACACAACAGAACGGCACAGCAAAATCCTTTTTTCTTTTTTAATGTGGCATTTATCGCGTTTTGGAAAAAGCTTTTCATTTTTAGATCACATGTAATAAGTGCTCGACTACTCTATTGGTTAGTAGCTTCATTGATATGTAGAGATTAGATGGTGCGTGCAAGCCGGTGGTGACATCATCCCCCTTCCTGCCTCTGTTTTGATCCTTTGAAATAGATTAAAAGTAGCGATGGACCCTTAACTGGACTCTGCCACGATCATCTGCTCGCTGACTATAAAACATTCGGTAACAATGATAAGATTTAGAACTTTCTTCACGTCATTTTAACATGAACGACGCAGGGAAAAAAAAAAAGGTTTCGTACACGGCTTCATCGTACGGTCTCAAACGTCAACATTATATTATGGAAACGCCAGCGCCTGTCACTGACACACGCCCGCACACACGTACACACAAAATACACAACGAAGCACAGGCACTTGGTCGTCTTACCAAACGGGCCTGTTTCAAGTGCTGTATAATCCTCGGTTACATGAGAGGAGAGCCAGCGGCGCCGGCGTGAGAGCGTCCAATCCGGGCAGGCCATCAACCCTCGTCCTCCCTCAGCTCGGTGGGCAAGAACTTGTACTGCTGCTGTCGGATCTGAGCCAGCTTCTTCCGGGCTTCCTCCAGCTCGCGCTCCTTCCTCAGCATCTCCTCCTGAGCCGCAATGATCTGAGACCGACGGCAAACAACTGAAACTGCTGCGGTGTGGATGGCTAGCTCCCATTGATCCATTTTTGACATTTCACAATATCCCGATCAAACAAGAGGTAGACAAAATGGACATGACCATTTCACATTTGCCAGTTAACTTTGGGGTTGTAGGCAGTGGACATCTTGGGACTAGCTGCCAGCCAATCGTATATGCGCCAACTGAGCGCTTCGCAACATTTTGCTAACATTTAGCATGACGTGCTAAGGACAGAGTTCCGTTCATAACGGTGACGTAAGCCTTTAATATATTGTCAAACCGCGCTCTATTCTATCACTCTATCCTACCCTAACAAATATGGCAAATATTGGCATGACAAACCCCTTCTACGCCATCATGTTTGGTTGCTTCCGCGATAGTGATCGCGCAATGTTAGCCCATGATATATATATATTTTTTTTAAGAATGTTAATTCATTTTGAGATGTGACAATCTTCGACAATCATAAAATCCTCATACAATCATACTAACATTTTTTAACACTCTTGAAAGATAGTTTGAGACATTTTAATGCCAATTAAGGCCTTCCTTTGATATTAATGTATTCTTTGAAGACTTTTTTTGTGGATTTGCGGGAACCCTGATAAAACAAATGGAAAAACAGTAAACACAGTGGGAACTCAGTGTTCCCTCTTGTGCCCCATGACGACATACTTCAACATTGTAGAAAATAACCTGGTTCATTCTGCCCAGTTCGTGACCTACAAACCTCATCTGTTCGTACCGTCGTAAAATGAGAAACCCCTGTTTGTAAATTTCATAGAATTGAGAAGGATAGATCTCAAGTGGCAAAATGCTCATTATTTTCATAAAACAAGAAGTAATCAGGAACTTGTGTCTCGCACCGCTACATTCTTGTAAGAAAAGGCTGCACTTGGGTCAAAGTCAAAAGCACCACAACATCAGCGTCAGTGTTTCTGATTTTTCATCACAATTAGTTCTTATCTCGTTTTGATTTCAGTTTTTCAATTCAGTTAGTTTTAATTAGTCTTTGGAGGACGTCTGTTACTTTTCTTTTTTTTTTTGTAAATGCTTCATTTTAGTTTCGTTTTTATTAGTTTTAGCATTATTATTATTATTTTTTAAATATATGGATCATTTGATGAGTGCAAGATAAAAAAAAAGTCACTCGATATTGTGTACTAAAATATACAAAAAATGATCAAACTGTTTGACCTCTTCCTTCTGCGCAGATGCACAGCAATACCAAAATATATAAATAATTTCACATATTTTAAGTCAGTTTTATAAACATAAGATATATTTTCAGTTAGTTTTCTTTTTTTTGGAAATTATTTCACTTTTATTTAAGTTCGTCGACAAAAATATTTTTCCAAATATTGTTTTGCTTATTTTTTTAATTTCCACTAACTGCAATAACCTTGACAAGCATATCTGTATATTGAAGTACCTGAGCAATGCCTCCAACAAATTTGGTCTTCACTACCACACTGTCATCCTCTGTTTTGTCAAAGGCTGCTTTCTGGGCCGCCCTCACCAGGTTGTCTGAGGCTCGCTTCACTGCGTTGCCAGCAGCCTTCAGGAAGAAGAAAAGAACACGTGCCAGTATTAGTATGCACACCCTTTATGTGGCTCCAATCTTTGTCGCAGCATTGTCCTACCTGTAGTCTCTTCATGGCCTCGGAATCTTGGTCCGCCTTCACTTTGCAGGCCACCAGCAGCTGAGCTGTGGAGGCCGCCACCTGCTTGGCTGAACAGATGAGCTTCTCCTCGCTGGCGTGGCCCTGCACGGACGCGTTGGCCGCCTCGCACAGGTTACTGGTGGCCGCGGCAACCATGCGGGCCTAACGCAAGTGACATGCAAAAAGCTCATGCACAATAGATTCCGCGTTCGGTTCTGTATGACTGATCGTAAGACAACAGCACTCACAGCCGATATGAGTCCTTGCGACCACTGGCCGTCGTCCACGGCATTGGCTAAAATGGATCCAACCTGAGATTGAGGGTAAACAAGTGATGCCCAAACACTGCAATTTTATCCAGTTTGATTTATTTTGTCCAAAAATGATCACAAATACAATATCTTTTTTCATCTCGAACTAGCGACAAACAGTATTGCATTGATTAACGGCTAGTCATTTAAACCAGCGGTCCCCAATCTTTTTTGCCCCACGGACCGGTTTAATGTCAGACAATATTTTCAGGGACCGGCCTTTAAGATGTGATGGATAAATACAGCAGAATAATAGGATACGAGCTGCATGAAAACTGTGGTATTTTCGTAACATAATAATAAACACAAATCATGACACGAGGAACGTCCTATCTGACCGCAACGCTCTCTGGTCGCTATGGTAATGTTTAATCATGCCTTCAAAATATGATACGTTGCAAATACAAAGTGCATGAAAAATACAACTCACCATATTTGAGATTCCAAAATAAATAAAACAGAAGTAATGTAAGTGTTTTATTCTTTCTGTGCGGCGCGGTACCAAATGACCCACGGACTGTTACCGGTCTGCGGACCGGGGGGGTGGAGACCGCTGCTCTAGACCGCCTCAATCTGTGGCTTTTAGCTTTATCAAGTTTTTGAAACACTGGTGTCAATAATACACCAGTGTGCCCCCACACAACATCAACATCAGCGACTTTGAAGCTTCTTGGGTGACGTTTGACTGACCTTGCCCTGTGCCACCAGCTCTCTCTGGGCTGCTGATGCAGACTTGACAAGAGCGCTGGTCGCTGCTGCGATGGACTTGGCTGCTTCAAGAATCTGCTCCTCAAAATCCAGCGTCTCGTCAGCCTGCTGGAGGTTAAAGAAGAGAATAAATTCAGACAAAGATACCTCATTGTACAAGTACTTCCCAAAAACACCACACAGGGCAACAAATGAAAATTGCAATGAGATCAAAATAGTAAATGGTGTGCATGCTGATGTCGTGCTTTATCTACCCAATACGGAATCCAAACAGCTATACAAAGCCTCATTCAGTCTCGATTTGAAAATATATTTGTGTATTGACCCAGAGTGGACACCAATGTGTTGTACAGCTGCACATTCATAATTTTGTACTGATTCTTTTTTTAAAAAGCCCCCAAATTCTAAAACTATGTAATCTAAGCCTGAACCTCATTGTCCTTACTAGCATCGAAAGCCATATCGAAAATATTTTCCCTTAAAACACAAAAGTGAATATGACTTTGAATGACCGCACAGGACCTGAACTAACCACGAGCAGTTCAGTAACAGTCAAGGAAAGGTCACATGATTGTGCACCTGAACGCTCCAGAAACACAAAAGGCACAGGTGGCAGGAGACATGGCGGGACACTGTAGGAATATGTTTGATACATAGTTGGACTGAATAACAACCTAATATATCAAACATATCAGACAGAGCCCTGCAGAGAAGTCCTCCAGGTCTACAAAGGCTCTGAGAGGGGCTCGGGAGGTAAGGAGACATGCATGCCGGGGTGGGAGAACCAATCCTCCGCCCGCCCACCCCCATCCTCGCTATATGACGATGGATGAGGAGCGGGAGTAAAGAGGATTAAAAAGGTTTGATGGAAGCGACACTGCAATGAAATTGGGGCGCGATTTTATGGCGTCGTTTGCTCTTGAAATGACACAGGAGTTGCCAGTTGATTAGTTCTGCCTCTGCACAGAAGCATTCGGTTAGAACTAACACACACGTCAATTAGAAGGATTCAAATTCAATTAAAACATGATCTTGATTTGAAAGGACAATCAGTAGTCGGGGATTAAATTGGGGGAAACGACTAGCGGTATTTCCCTTGCTCAATTTTCTTTGCATGCATCAAAGGAGATCACTAGAGGGAGGCACTGACATCTACAAGAGGGGAAAAGCCTTCTCACTAATCTGCTTTTTATAGAAAAAAACATAACACACACACACACCAAAAAATAAAAAATAAAAAAAGCAGAGACCTGGTAATAAATGCCCTCATGGCATTAGAGTATGAGACGGAGCATTAGGGTTTTTATTAAAAGTGGGCTGACCTAAATATGCGATCCTTCGCATGACACAGACAGGAGGTTGATCTGACAATTACTGAGTGCACTGGAAGAGGTAAAGGGAAGCAGGAAAACACAAAGGGGAGATGCAACAGGGATTAAACTACCCCCCCGCCGCCCCAAAACAAAATCCACAATCATGATGTTGAGCGTCACACACAAACAACAGGATTTAATCACCTCCCATCTATTTCCCCAACCAGTAAAGTCGGCAATACCACAGTATCGGAGTGAAGAACACTCAGTTTAATTTTTTAAATGAGAAAAACTGTCATAAAGTAAAAAGGAAATACGTTTCATCCGACCGAGGCCCTCTCTTTAGCGAGAAAAAAAAAAAAAAAAAGGGGTCACGACAGTCCATCGCACCCTTTTAAACCAAGTTCAACTTAAGCTCGAGGACCCCGCGGGGTAATTATGTCTCCTGGCAACGGAGCTCAAAATACCAAAGTCCAAGAAAGTTTACAGAGGACCAGCTGTGCGCGCCGGAACAAAGAAACATTTCATCTGCGGCGATAGCCAGATAGCGGCACGGAAAAGGGAAGACGGTGTCACCTTTTCCTACGATGGGGGCAACGCGGCTCCCTGACGATTACTCGCAAAAAAAGCCGTATGTGCGCGCCAGGGTGCGTGGGTGGAAAGGGCCGAGAAGGGCGCATCTACCTTGGGCTTGGCTCTGGGCTTCAGCTGCTCGAGTTTCTTGGCCGCGGCTTCAATGGACGCCGCCGCTCCGAGGAGCTCGCTCTCTGCGATGACAGTGGGGTCCTCGGGGTCTACACACTCTGATCCTGAAAGGCACCGGCACATGTTTTTCTTTTGACTGGCAAAAATACAGCTTCCGCTGAGAACCCTTTTTTTTTTTTTTTTTTTTTTCCGCCACGCATCACAACTGATGCTCGACTTTGCGCGCTTGCTGCGGTTCCTCAAAGTAAAATAAGAGAAACTAAAGTAAGTGATTCATTTTTTTTGATGGGCCTTTTTTTTTTTTTTTGCAGAGGTCAATAAAACGCAGCACTTTGGGAACAGCTTGCTAAGGCAGATGGGAACATGTTTTCCAAGATTACGTTGAGCTCAGGGGAAATCTGCCCTGCCCTGCCCCCCCACACCTTTCCAGCCGTCTCTACTCCTCGACCCCCTTCAGACTCTATGAAAGCTGATCCGGGAAAACAAAACACGCCATGGCGCACTTACCTCCATCTGAGGCGGCATGAGGGAAGAAGAGGGGTGAGGGAAAGAGAGAGCACATGGGATGTTAGAAAGATAAAGTCGATAGCCCCAGCGCGTCTCGCTGTACACGCCGAAATCTAATTCTCATTCAGACACAATCTATTACTGCTGTCAAGACGCAGCGGCGCGGCCGACATATTTGTGTCATAACCACAGCTGAGCTTAATTTGGAGGAAATTTTGCAGCGCAACCAATGTTTGGTCCAATCTAAAGAATCTAATGTGATTGTAGTGACCCGACTCAGACGGATTGCGGTGCATCTCTCACGCTTTGTAACATTCAGCGATATTATTCAGGCGCGGAGGATTTAGCGCTCCTTCAACTTAATCGCTTACATCTCTGCAATCCTGTTTCTGAAATTGAATTCATAATGGGGATCTTTGAGCAGATTTGCCTCGCGGTGTTGATGATGTCTCACTGTCATACAAGAGTCAACATCTCGGGAGTGGAGACAAAACAGCTGGAATATGAAAGGCCACAATTGTGTGAGTGTGAAAGCATACAGCACGTATGCGTCAGGCGGCCTCACCTTTCATGGCCTCGGCTGTCTGGATGAGCTCCGTCACACATGCCGCCACATGCTTCGAATGGACGGCCAGTTGATGCTTTTGCTCCGATGTGGGCCTCTGCAACACCTGAACACACGGTGCATAAGAGCAGAAACACAAACAATATAAAAACGGGTTACCATTATTACTACATTCATATAAATATATTCATAAAGTACACGAGTCAACAACACCACAAGGTGCTTTTGAGACTTCTGCATTCCAACCCCAAAACGTTGCACTTTTTTTTCCATTGTACATGTAAACAGCAAACTATGTGAGCTTGCTGACGAGGTGAACAAAACAAGCAGAAATGCTGGCAAAATCTACCCGTTTTTTTTTCCCCCATATTGGAGGTCGAGGGAGTGGGGGAGGAGGGGGCGGGGCACGTTTGCCACTTGCTCTCAACTGAAAATAACTTCACAGTGCCTCAGGGCTCAGGTGACGACCAATTCGGGCTCAGTTTGCGAAGGTCACATGGCCAAACGCAGAAAACAGGTGAGCCGTAATTGGCCGTTACCTAAGCCCTTAGCAACTGTGATGTCAACCGACAGCACGTGGTGAATTGTCCGCCCCCGAGATGGATCAACACGAGTGGATTTTGCTGCTGAACTCAATTTCCACAAATGCCATGTTTGGACTGATCTGCGAAATGTGCGCCACCGAATGCAGCACAGGGCCACCTGTCATCTAAAGCAGCAAGTACATCCAAATTTCAAATGTGACAGTCTCATTCCAACCTGTAGGACTTGTTCCAAAAGGTGGACATATCCAGTGGTGCATTCGGAGCCATACTGCAGGGCCTTGCTTTTCACGTCCTCGCTCACTTCTGGGTGGTGTGCCGCTTTCTGAGTCGAGAGAGAGAGAATAAAGGATTCTGGGAATTTCAAGGAGACCAAAATAAATGGCTCCCAGTGGGATGTCGCTCGGCTCAAAATATCAAGTAGAAAATGTGGACACATTTTTTTTTTTTTTAAATCAGCAGTAATATTTTACAGCACTTTTCAGGATATCATTGTTAGTAATAGTGTGTGTGTGTGTGTATGTGTGCGTGCGTGCGTGTGTGTGTATATAAAAGGTCTCATTTGGTTTACAACCTTGCAGGCTGTCAACATATCAGAAACAGATTTGCGGCTCAGGTTGGCCATGGCGATCACGTCCTCTTGCTGAGCAGAGTTGCCCGCTGCCACGGCTTTGGCCGTCGCCATGGTGATGCCCTTTGTCATGCGGATAAACTCCTCAGGTGTGGTGGACTTGTCCGGCACGTCCTTCGACAGGAACACCTGCGATGGAGACACATCAGAAATGCTCTTGTGTGAAACTCCAGAAAAACAAAACGTACAAACAGAGGAGAGACATAAAAGTGATAGATACAAGCTCCCTCTGAGGCCGTTGGCAGTACGCTAAGGATTTGGGGTGATTTAAAATTCTCATCAATGGGAGCTTTAGATTTGTAAAAGTCCCACAATGGCTGTGAGAAACAGAAGAGGAGTGGAGTCGTTTGGTTCCGACCAATAGACACAAAATCTCCCTGACCCGCTTGAGTGCGAGGCTTGGTTTCATCACCACAAAAGAAGAGTTCCGGCCTGTCAGGCAGTCTTACTGTCAGCTCCTGCTTGATGAACTCAATGGTGGCCTCCAATGCCCTCGTCCCACGAGTGGCTTCATCCTCCACTGCCTTCACCGTTTTCAGAAGAGACGTCACGTTGGTGACCATGACCTGCCAAATAAAGCCAGTCAAGCGGATGAGGCAGTCAAACCAGGAGGTGGCGCTCTTTCTCCTTAAATACAAAACAGCCGTCAAATATAAAAACAAGTGCTCACAAAATAATTGGTCTGTTTTTTTTTTTAATTGGTTTTTGTTTTGTTTTTTTGCTCGTTGAAGGCGCTTATTTGGTTATGCTGTAATTGCACAGCTGATAAAGACATAAAAAAGACAACATAATTCAGCAAGCATTCATAATACTTTTAATTCAATGATACCCAATTTGAAAGAAATTATTTTTTCCTCATGCTGGCACATTTTGCACAAGGCTCTTGGTGCATTCCGCAACAAGAGCCTTACAAGGTTAGTAATGCGAGCAAATAAATGCACAGCAGGACTTTCAGAGGGTCCCGTGTTTGGGGTCACCATATGCTGCAAGAATCTGTCAATGGTACCAAAAATCCTGGGTGGCCCTCATTCCATGTAAATGCAAAAAAATCACGAGAAACCATATGCAGCAGTTAAAGTTACATTGAGGAAGTTTCTTGCCTGGGTTGTTCAATGCACTGATAGCAATTGTGAGAGTACTGAAAGACGACTTTAACAGTGTTGAATTGGATGAAGAGGAACAACAGATACGGTAGCCACGCGCTCTACGGGCCTTGCATCTTTTACCTTGGCGGCGCCTTTCAGCTGATACATGGACGGGTCGTCGGCAGCCTTGCCCGCGGCACACTTGGTGGCGCTGATGAGTTCGGCCAGTGCCTTGGCCACGTCGCGTACTGCGTTGATCAGAACCACCTGAGGAGATGAAGCTGGGATCAATAAACCACAACGGGGCGAGCTCAGGCTCATCAGCGCTAGCCTGGGGACGGGATTTCCTCATGTAGCATTTATCATCCCCTAAACTGACTGGGGGAGATGAAGTTGGACGTTAATGGCCAATTGGGACTCCTGGCAGACTCTCGCTTTGCCCCTCTTCTTGGTTTGTCTGGTCGTGTTTCGTTCTTTTAATCAGGTTGGTCCATTGTCTGTTTTCTGCCAATCAGCTTCTTAACCCTTTCATGCACCTTGTAACCTGATAACACGGTAAGCTGTCCACTGTAGTAACCGCTGTCCCTGAAAGGGTTAACAACCCGTCTTATTTTCTTGATGAGTGTGACCCCAATCAGTTCCTTCAAACCAGGATTATCCGTTGTCTCTTACAGTTTGTGTCTTATTTATTTTATTTATTTTTTTAAATAGTGCGACTACTCAGTTCTTTGAAAAAAAATTACATGAGCTTTCTGTTTTCCTTCTCGACGGTTATCAGCTCCTTTGCTGCCCTTGTCTCCCAACTGTGTCTTTGTGTTTAGGCTTTGTGTTTTAGTCGATCTTTGAATGAGTTTTTCTCGTTCCATGAGCCTACCTCTTACCTCCCTGCCAGATCTTGTGTCCCTTACTTATGTCTCATCTTTGCTTGTCTGCCCTTGGGTCATTCCTCTGTCTCTGGTTGAGTGTGTCTGGTTTTTTTTTTTTGGTTTTTTTTTCTTTGCCTACGCTTGTATTGCTCATCTGTCTTGGGATGAATCTGACTGTCTTTCTTTCTTTTTTAACCAGGTTTGCTAGATTACTGTGTGTCCTTGCCAAAAGCATTACATTTGGGAGCAGAACAGAAAGCACAGTATATGTTTGTGCAATGATATCAAATGAAGCAAATTGACATGCTTTACGGGTTACCTGTGTCTCGGGGTCCTCAGAGCCCATGCTCGTCGCTCCCAGTTTGACCACCTCTGTGAGCTGGGTGATGGTCTTAGCTGAGGACTGGGCAGCCTGGGCCAA
Source organism: Hippocampus comes (assembly GCF_001891065.2). Taxonomy (NCBI): domain Eukaryota; kingdom Metazoa; phylum Chordata; class Actinopteri; order Syngnathiformes; family Syngnathidae; genus Hippocampus; species Hippocampus comes. The sequence continues at coordinate 1,444,299 of NW_017805482.1, read as the reverse complement.
CTTCTCTTGGCTGGATGCGGCTCCGGCCACCAGGAGCTTGGTGTCCTCCACCAAGGCCTTGGCTGTCTTCAAAATGCTTTCCCTGGGAGAAGAGGTGCGTTGTGTTTCTGTCAGCACAGTCATTACATTCAGGAATATAGGCTCGGTGAGATTTGTGGTCAGTTGTCTCTTTCCTTTGGGCACTCTGCTTCTTCTGAGTGAGTCACTCACAAAATAGAGGACCGGCATTTACCGAGAAAACAACAGCGGATGCAATCTCGTTGTTTGAATCCACTTTTAAAAAAAAAATGTACTGTGTGTCCTTATTGCTATGATGAATATGCGCTAAGGTCACAGACACCTGTGGTCAGCAAAGGACTCCTCATTCTCAGGGTTCAGCGTTCCCGCCGAGGCGAACATGATGGTCGTGTCCAGGTCAGCGATGATGCCCGAAACGGCACTTGCCGCTGTGATGCATGCCTGGGTGCCTTTGTTGCCCGCCTGCAGCGCTGACAGTACCAAAGACACCTGCGACACAAAAAGCATCGCATAGCTGCAGAACAATCAAGGGAACATTTCATTCGACAGTCATTATTACACTTCCACGGTTTGGTCCGGTCTGACGCTAAGGCAGCGGCAGAAGAAAATGTGCCTTCATCCATCTGTCACACTATCTCTATCTGTCAATCCATCAATCGAGGTGAGACATATGCATAGTTATCTATTCTGTAAAACACAGGTGTCAAACTCAAGGACCGGGGGCCGGATCCGGCCCGCCAGGTCATTTTATGTGGCCCGCAAAAGCAAATCATGTGTGTCAAATTGATAAAATCTGTACTGAAATATTAAATTTTCATGTGTAATAAATAACGTTGAGATTTCGCAATAATTTTGTTAGCCTGTTTACCCTCACTTAGACAATAATTGATCAAACTATTTTAATCGACTTGAGTGATTTCAAAACCAGTAAATTATTCATTTGTTGTGTACAAGTCATAATTTTGTGGTTTCACTGGCATAATGGCCCTCCGAGGGAAGACGTAATTCAAAAGTGGCCCGCGACTAAAATGACTTTGACACCGCTGCTGTACGACGATTTATTTTGTGATCAATATGACCTTTGAAAATTTTAGAACTAGCAAAGGGGAACATCTAGTCGGTAATATCAGTAATGAGAGACTGGTATTAATGCCCCCAATAAAATGACTTTTTGGGCGGGGTGGTTTTTAATTGAACACCTCGCCGACGGTAACAGTCAAAGCCCAAAGCGTAGAGACACAAATTTTCGCTGGTTTATTGAATCTCATTATTGTGCAAGTGTACTGCAACTGATGAGCGTACAGTTGCTTGGTGGGCCGCCGTATCTGCAATGAGGTACTCCTCCTTGAACTGCGCCAAGTCTGCGATTTAAAAGTGGTTTGAGCTTCGCTTAGTATGATTTTATGTGATGACCGATCGAGCTTCTAATCGGTTTGAACAATTTAGCAAATGCTTAAGAATAGTGTTCCGGGTTGAACTGGATGCAAGGTTAAGCATGCTTGAAATCGGAGCCCAATACAATCAAAGCAAGTTGATGAGCCAGATACCACAACTAGCGTAGGTCTGAACCGAGAGCCTCGAGAGGAATCTTTGAACGAGGCACAAGACTCAAATCAGCAAGTGTGAAACCTCAAATTAATCACGTAGGGTAAGTGCGTTGAATGAAATCACAGTCTTCCAGTGGAATAGAATTAGCAATGTGTGACTGGCATAGCTTGTCATTGCCAGGGTCATAACAGGGACACAATATAATTACTATTCAGTGCGTAGCAGATTCAGAATAACTTTGCTTTCATAACCTGCATTATCGCTGCGGTAAAATCCTTTATTATCACCCAAAATAACATATCGCATTTATATTCTGCTCACCTTTTACAAGATTAAGGCCAACTTTATTACTTACTTGTCAGATGATATAAAGCGCAGACAGTTTCACGTGAAGCGTCATATATCACCGCAATAACAAAGTAAATCATGTGCATTAACTACCAGATTGACTTTCATTAAATTCAGAGACACGTAACATCAGCCGAGGAGGGGAAGCTTTCCTTTTCTCGGCAGATCCAGAAAAAACACAGAAAAAAAAGGGCCACCAATAAAAGAGATGTATCAGACTCAAAATAATTTCAGTTTTGAGTGACCTTGTCAGAAATGTCTTCAATGGACTATTAGTGATATTAGGAGTGGTCTACAACTGATCTTAAACTGGGTTTACAGCTCCCGATTTTCACAGTCCGAGACTAAAAAAGATACGGGAATGCCTCCAGTATCTAGTTGTAGTCTTGTTAATGTGACCCTGAAAAAGTCAACCCTAAAAAAATCTGAGTGGGAAACTAGGCCGTGACTTAGAGCTCTATAACTAGTCTTTAATTAAGGTCTGAGTTTTCCAAGGGTCTTTTCCAAATCTTCTCAAAGTCTGACATACAGGTAGCTTCGCACTATCTTAGCTGGAGGAGCGGTACAACATTTTTAAACCTCCTTTATGCATCGTGCTATCAACTCAAACAGTAAAAGAGTAGCAATGTGAGGAACGTAGCCACTACACCAGCGTGTGGTGGTACCTTCTCGGTGACTGCACGTGCACACTCGATGAGCTCCCTTTTGGAGAAGCTGTCTGTGGGGCTGAGCTGCAAGGCTCCAGCTTTCTGGACCAGGTAGATACAGCCGTGACCCAGCTCCTGGACGCGTGTTCTGATCTGGAAACCAACCTGAAAGTAGAACCAGTCATTGGCTCCCATTCAATCAGGTGCTGAACTTTTCTTTTACCCAGCAGATGGGAAAGGAATTCAAACACTCTTTTCAAGAAAGCTGGCCCTACCATTTCGTTTCTAGGCTGAGCTACATGGGTGGGTGGGTGCTCTTTTGTAAGCGTCACTATAGGCTTTTAGACTTGTCAAGGCAAATGTGTCGCTATGGTAACCAGCAGGGTTCGCAGCAGCCTGTTATGTACAAGTTACTGATAAGAGCTGTGAGCTTATTAGCGTGATGTTTCCACACATGGCTTTCTTGCAAACAGAGGAAACTTTAAAGAAACGATTGTGGGGGTGCTTTGAGTGACAGATGTGGGAGGAGTAGCTTCCACTTTGATCTCAAAGATGGAGAGTCGACCACAGAGCAAACATCCGCCTTAATCGGCATGCGTATCTGAAAGCATTTTGGATCCAAACACCCGTGACTCAAAAGTGATATTTTGGAGCAAACTCTTATAAGATCCCTATGTCGTTCTGTGGAGAGGTACAATGCCCTCTGACCTCTTCATGCTCTGCTGTGGCTGCAGCGAGGCGTCCTTGGTGTGCAAGCTGCCCATAGTCCACAGTCGCCTGAGAGGCAAGGCCGCCGAGCTCTTCGGGGCAGGTCACTGATTTAGTCATCTAGTCAGAGCGGGATGAAGGTAGCCCCATTAGCTAATGAACGTCTGTGAAGCTACACAAACAAAAAGCACTCACCATCTCCTGGGCCGTGATGGCAATGGCCTTGGAGAACTTCACCATCGTTGTCTGGTAGTCCACAAAGGAGCCTTCGGGTTCAGGAGGTGTTCCTTCATCCAGCTTTAAAGATCAAGCACGTCATCAGTTTCATGAAGGGTAATGTCGGTACCCCCCAAAAAAAAGACAAAACTGCAGACTATGATGAATACCGAGTGATAAGAGAACATGGGTGTTCGCAGCCTAAATATTATCCTGAGCAAATATTCAGGGGCCGGTGTCAAAAGCTATTCAATGAGAGTCAAACACAAGGACACATTTCGAGAACACCCGCTGTGAAATTACTCGGACAAATGAGTTTTGGGAATAAGGGCGCAGGCGAAATCCACTTCTTACCCTGCCCATGGCCTCGGCAATGGACTCCACCATGCCCCCAACCATGCCGCCCTCGCTGGCCGCCTCATTCAAAGTCACCATGATGTCATCCACAGCCTCTTTCATCAGCTGGGCTGCTTCGGAGATTGCATCGTGGGTGTGGGACGCCTGGGGATGATTAAAACCAAACATTAGTATGCTGTAGCTCTAACGAGCTAGAGGATTCTTTTTAGGCACTTTTCCATTACAGGTTCCAAAACAGCCTATCAAATGCACAGGAACTTTCACATAGATGAAAAAAAAAATCTATTTCCAGGTTCAAGCTGGAAGGACACAGCCGCCCGCCACCAAAACATTAAATTACAGCATATACGGTACACTTTTTTTTGTGATTTACAACAATACCATATTTACAATCTGATATGTTGAGTTGAGTTGATATGAACCTGCGGATGAAATAAGTGAAGCTTATGGTAAAAATTTTCATTGCATGTTGCCAGGTTAGCGGTCTTGAGTCAATGGTCTATTCAATTAAATCAAATCAAGTCCCACCTTTCAATATATCCCCATTTTTGTAGACCATGTACTCTTTCGGTAGCAAACTGTGTATTCCTTAACTAACATTGTGCAGTGCTGGCCGCCCTAAACATCTTAAAAGACAGGGCACAACTCTCCAAAAATTTGACCAAGCGTCACTTATTTTATCCACAGGTACATATAAAATTGTAAATATGGTTTAGTGTTGTTAGAAACACAATATGTATACTGTATACAGTATGCCATATTTTTGTACTGAATTGTTTGGCGGCCAATTGTCTTTCTTTAGCTTAAAACCAGGCAATGGAAGTGCGCAGTGGAGTTCCTTGTGGTATCCTTAAAGAAACGCCGAGATGTGTCGGCCAATCTGATGATCGTGACGTCACGGCCCTCGTGGGCCTGCTTTGCTAGAACCAGGTTGGAAGAGGTTCTGAGGAACGAGTTCCTTTTCACCTGATGGCCTTGGAAAAAGTGTAATGAAAAAGCGACCATGTAGGGTGGAACCAGTACGATGGAAAAAAAGGCATGTGAGGCTGCTCTAATAACAATATAAGAGAATACACTGCTTCTCTAATAGACTCAAATTTTACATTAGGTAATGATAAAAATGATACATAAGAGTGACACATCTCTGCTTTCACTACTTTGATCCTGCATAAAGGATCTTTCACACACCAAAGACAGACTCTTCCAATTACTGTTAAGTGCATATTGTCTGCATCATTAGAGCAGGGAGTAAGAGCCGCCCTACCTTGAGAGAAAACTTTGAAACAACTCAGCAACTGACTTACAGCTGCACATTAGGCAGAAAGGACATTCATGGATTAAGAGGATCTTCGTTGTCTTCATCCCCAGAGCAGACTGCTCAAGGACATTTGATGCAGCACGGCAAAAACACATCGGGGACTTCTTCACATGAAACTTGGAAGCGGCTACCACCTCTGACTAATTTGAGACCACCTCCTGCTCTAAAAGCTCTGACATCATGAAAACTGGTATTATCTGACTCGTAGTGCTTGGTGGATCAATTCAAATAAGGATGACATCGATGCTGACACCTTGATATTGTAATGCTCGATATTAGTGTTGTACCTTTGGATTGCCGCCACCTTCCTTGGCAGCGTAAAGCATCTGCAGGGCAGACTCTGACAGGGTCTTAGTCTGGTCCAGGATGGTCATTTGTTGCTGATGGTCGTGCAGTTTGGAGGCCAGGCCGACTGATGCCACAATAAGTGGATCAAAGTAGCTAGCCAGCTGAGTCACCTAAGTGAAATAAGGTTAGGAGAGTCATCCGGGAAAAGGATTGTTGAACAAGATGGAGCTCTTATTTATCTAAATCCAGAAGGGATAAAGAGGGATATATTATCAGAGCCGGCACCTTGTGTCCCAGCTGGGCAGCTTCACCCCGGGCGGCTGTGGAGACGGGATCAATCAGATGCCCAATCTCCTGCACGGTTGAAGTCAGCTGTTCCTGCAGTGCCTAGCGAGTTACAAAGACAGAACGAATTGTCGTATAAATCACAACAGAGAGCCTACAGATTCCATTAAGCGTTTTCTCTCGGACAAGACAAGAGCTGATGGGCTGCTTACCTCCATGGAGATATCATCTCTGCAGGGCAGGGTCTGTCCGACTGCAGCCAGGGACGCTTGCTCAATGTCGCGGATACATTTATTGATGCTATCTATAGAGTAATCACACTCTTTCTGTCCTGGTGCTTTGTCCCTAGCGGGGCGGTAGAAAGTTTGGAAAACAAACAAACAAAAAAACGTAGGCACTCTTGTTTCATTTCAGTGTAAATAGCGTCTAAAGGCATTTGACTTTTTTTTTACTCTTTCTCTTTTTTCAAAAGAACTTTATATGTACACAAGGAACTGGTTAGTTGACTGTGATAAAAAAAAAAATCCAAAGCAGCACACGCTGTGGTTATTTTAAACTCTTTTTGTTTAAACCGTGAGACAAGTGAAGTGTGAAGACCACAAAGTGAAGGGCGCTTCGCACTGCCTTTTCGGAGTCCTGTCATCGGCGTGGTTGCTTGGCAACAGAGGAGCCCAGCCGTCTGCTCTCATAAGCTGACTGGTTCGTGGCTGCACCATCACAGTCAATCAACGCAGTTAATTTATATTTGAAGTGAAATTCCCCACACTGTTATAATATTAGCGTAAAGAATCCCAAAGCATTGACTCCAGTCCTTCCGATACTGTGCATGCAGAATCCAAGGATAGAAAACTGATCAAACTAAACTGGACTCCACTATTGATTAAATGCTTTGATTTCCTCACAGCTCTAAACTAACAGTGCAAATTGTCTTTTAATCGTTAAATGCATTGTATCCAAAAGAAAATGGGTGCAAACCAACCTGATGGAAGTGATGAGGCTCTTGATCGAGTCGGAAACCGTTCTCGAGTGACCAGCGAGGATCGACCAAGTGGGGGGATCCTTGGGGTTGAGGACCAACGAGCGGGCCGTTTCTAAGAGGTAAGTGGAGCTATCAAGCATGGAGCGGGCTGAACGAACAATCGGCTCCTGGGCGACCGAACCCTGGAGGAAAAGCCGACATTGGAGCAGGTGAAATAAAAACTCTGGTACAAGGCTAACAGCGAGGATCAAGCTCGACTGGAACGACAGCAACGTTAATATTCCTTCTACCGCGGCGGGAAGATCAGGTGAGCAATCGAACTCAAGGATGAGATTAGAAGGACAGCTTTACGGAAACACAGGGAAAAACACCTTCAGTCTTTATGATCCGAGGCAAAACCTCCCCCGACAATTAGATTAACAAGGTGAAGATTAGAGCAGCAGTAAGGGCGTGAGTGCCGTTAAACACGGCCCTCCAACAGATTACAGCCATAAAGCTTTTAGAGGACGCTGCGTGGACTTTTCCGCTCTGATTGAAAACATAAAAATGTATCCTTGTGATCCGTTTCACAGGAGTAAAGGAAAGGAGAAAATCAACTCAAATTCCCAGCAAATCTACAGCAGTCTTGTTTCACGACTCGCTGTGACATCCTCAGTACGATGTCATTTAGTTGCCGGCATTTTTCGATGAATGGTTACCTCGTTGCTGATTTGAGCTGGGATACTCGCAAAATCAGGGTTGTTGGCAAAGGTAGACAGGTTTTCGACAGCTTCAAGGAGTGGAGCGGTCGCAACTCGACATTTGTTTCTGTTGTCCTCGGAAAAATCTCCATCTAAAGCCTGAAAACGAGACATTCCATATGAACCCGTGACAGTTTTTCCACAGATAATGGCTGTATGGATTGACTCTCATGCAAAGAACTCCTCACGTGATGAAAGAGATTTGGTAACAAATCGGACACTCAACGTTTTGATCAGTTGGGGAGTTGACCTTGATGGTCTTGACCAGGTTGGCGGTGGTGTTGGCCACCTCTTTGGCTGACTGCACAAACTGTCGCCGAGCGACGGGGTTGGAGGTCTTTGACGAAGCAAGGCGGCAGGCATTGCACAAAGCCGACGTGTGCTTCGCTACAATCGTTGCCGCAGACAACACCTGCAGACCCAATGGACACCGGCCAGCGTTATTTACAAGTCGGACACATTTTTATGAATCGTGTCGAAATCAGGGTTGGGCAAACTTTTGTGCTCTTAGGATCAGACAGTTTATCATGCAATGCTCGACAGGCTGGATTAAAGAACAGGAGCAGACGGTCTCGTGGCTCGCCGACAATAATTTGCCCAACCCTGGTCTAAAGTGTGGAATTTCCAACCTGTGAGGGACTACTATTTGGGTCCACTAAGCTCTGACAAGCCATCTGTATGGCTTGGTGGGCACGTGCAAACTGGATGGGGTCTACCAGGCCCTCATAGCCTGACTGACTATTGGGATCAGACACGCCTACAAGATAAGAGGCCTAGAACAGAAATATGGACAAGTTAGAGCAAAATATACGCCCGCGAGAAGACTTTTGAACTCATGTTGTCACAGTGAAGCATCAGACAGCAAATCAAGTGTTATTACTTCTCTACCAATGCAGTAACTAATAGCCCACATCGACGACTCTGCGTGACAGTCAGTGAGCATTTACAAATGTGTGCCAATGCTCAGAGGTGAGTTGAACGATTTTGTGCAATTCGTGCAGCATGCTCCGAAGCATACTTGTTTAATGTCAGGTCGGTTTGTGCTAGCGTGTAGTATGCTAGCTAATACTGTTGAGGAACCTCTTGTGAAGGTGGTTTGTCTGTGTTGCATAATAACTTCTGAAGGCAGTTGTTTATGTAACATGGGTTCATGATTGTGTACATGCTAGAGGTGTGCTGTTGATGCTTTATGATCCACTCCTTTTTAAGAGGTTTGTTGCCGCTTTGTGGAATCTGTATGCGATTCCAAACACCTTTTATGGGGGTGTCAATTATTGAAGGCAGGGTTTGATCCCTATCCCTGGTAAATAGCGAGGGGGTTGCTGTACTTCTTGGTGAAACATGGCATATCTATTGAGAATAAACATTCCCTATAAACATAACACAGAAGTTGAATACAAGATTTCTGCAGAGCAGTCAAGCCGAAGGACAAAATAAATGTACTTTTTGGGTAACTTAAAGGGTAGGATACTAAGATCCAGCTGGAATGGGTGCAAATGTTGCCCTGATCCTTCCAAAGTGCACTAGAAAGCATTTCATTCATAATTAGGAATGGCTTTCTCCTCCATTTTTAAAGTGCGTTTCATGGACAGACATTTCCGACTTGGTTCTTATTTTAAGATGAGTAAAGTGTTTAATCTCACCTGTCCTGCAGCCTCTGTCAGCCCACAGAGGGCCTTGGATGCCACACCGACACACTCCCCAAAAGCCACCACGTCACATGTCTTACAATGCTGCGAGATGCCTGCCATCGACTCTCCGAGGATCTAAGGCATGTCGAAACACAGAGGTTTTTAAAATATCGGGTCTTTATGGGTCTGCTCAGTCACCTTATGCTCAGACTGGTTCGTACCGTAACAGAAATGTACTTTGAAGGCATCTTACCTTTGAATTTTCCATGACACTCTCGATGCAGTCAAAATAGGACAGTTCATTGATGGGCTCACTGGGATTATCCAGGAGTCCTCTCACAGCCTATGCACACAGCCCCCCCCCCCCCACACCCACACACACACACACACACACACGCACACACACACACACAAACATTGTAAAAGGACCTTATTGCCACAAAGGACTTCTTGGTATTCAAGACTTTTTAATGTGCCGCTTTATTATCGTTCTCATTGACTTGTGTAATTGAATCAAGCGTAATGCTGACTTTAATGTTCGTCTGCAATGAATGATTCTGGTGACGTAAGAGAATTGGGGCTGAAAGTCATGCGAGAAATCCATTTCAAGTCAAGGTTGGCATACGGCGTAATGGTATGGAAGGACGGCTACCTCCAATTCCCTCAAGGCGTTGTCGCACTCCCTTTGTCCTGCGGCCTGCTGTGTGCAGAGCGTGATCAGCTGGTTGATACTCTCCGTCACCGCTCTGAAACACATAGGCCACCTTTTCATTTCAGTCACTCACATGCGCCTTCGGCAGCCCTATTCATGCTATTCACTGCAAGAGGCCAACAGCGCATTGCGCAACGACGCACGGGCATGTGCAGGAGTGACAGAATTGTCTCGGGTTTGTGGTTCAGCCTTGCTGAGCGCAGACTGTTTCCAGCCAAGGCTTCCATCTTCCTAATTAGACAGAGAAAAGTCACTCAGGCCCAAAGCCCATCGGGGAGCAGCTGCCTGGCTTCTCTCCACAAGGAGGAAGACGACTCCCTGAAGAAACGCTGAATGGACAAGGTCATATTAAAAAAAAAAAAAAAAAGAAAGCTTTAAGTTTAAATTACGTTTGGGATGTAGGATACACCTGCACAACCATAATAAGATCATATTCAAGAGTTGTACCCAAAAGTGTATACAAGGATCCTTGTATACTACTACCCGAACATTATGATTATCATTCCTACTTGCAGTGGTGTAGAATTGCGCCCTGTCATTCCATTAGATTCAGTTGTATAGTACACAATAAAATGAAACATGCAGTAAATAGCTCACCGTGCTGCGACTGCAAGAAGATTCTTTGCGTTAGCTGCATTGGGATCGACAGACAGAGACTTGGCGGCCAGCAGAAGCTTACTGGATGCCATTGAGATGTTCTTCAGATTACCAATAACTTGGATCTGATCATCCCTGCTCTGCGAAGCCAACAAAAAGAGATATGTTATTTTTGGAGATTGGTCCAAAACTGTATTATATATCTTGTCAAATTTGAGACATGGTATCAACTAGTGAGCTATAGCAACAAACACATATTGGGGCCCCCCCACCAGCCGTTTCCCATCCAAGGCTTATTACAGCTTGAGTATCACGCTACATCAGCTCAGATCCCTGAAGATATTCCCACACTAATGAACAAAATAACCAGAACATGAACGTCACAAGATCTCATTATAGCTGGCTCTTGGCCAAAGCAACATGCTGAAGTAAATTTGATTGATCGAATCATGGAGGGGGAAAAAAAGTAGGTAATAAAGTGACCAAGATAGGACAAATTAGGCTTTGCCATTTGGGATTTTTTGACATTTGGGATTTGCAGTCTTTGCGTGTAAAATGCGATGACAACAACATCCTCACTCGACTGTTCAGTGGCGTTGTACGATGACGAAACCTACTTGGGTGTGTCCTGCCATCTCGACGCCAGCATCCAGGAACTCATCAAAGTCTTGGCTGAACTTCCCGGAAGCGGCAGCCAACTGGCTGCTCGTTCCACGGGAGGAGTGAACGACCTCGCCTGCCGAGTGGTTGAGCTCAGCCGCTGTATGGTTGAGATCCGTCTGAGCTTCCTGCAACGTCTTACTGCAGGGGGGAAGCTTCAAAGACACATCGAAAAGGCCATCGTGGAGATGCCATTATTGGATAAAATAGTAAATTAAATGCGATCACGGTTCAATAAGGAGGTCAGACCCTTTAAACATGAACAGAAATTCAAGAAAATCGGAGCAGGCCTCACAATGTCTACCAGCAACTTCTTGCTGGCTTCTCCGATGCTCCTGAGAGCCATGTCAACGTCCTTCTGGCCCGGCAGGCAGTTCACGCAATTATTCAGCGAGTGCGACACAGCTTTGGCCACCTGAAAATACGCAACAATCAGCCGTCACTGGGCTACCATAAGTCATTCTAAACAATACGCCACATAATGCAGGGTCCCAGAGAAATGCTGTGAAACATCTGAGATGCAAACTGGGATCATGGTGGAAAGTAATCTGCGTCATTAATTTATGTAGCCGTCGCAGACAAATACTAGTGGTGTTTATTCCCTGGAGGGCCGCAGGGCAATGTTTTACTCTAGCAGTCCTGAAAAACACGAGGCAGGTGACGCGGAATGAAAATAGCGACACATGGGCGAATGATTGCTGTGGCAGGGAGAAATGTTCACAGTTGAGAGGGGATTGCGACTGACTTCTTGGAATAGTTCTATGACATTTGAATTTGATTGAGACTGGGATCGAAGACCGTTGAGGCGTGTTTAATATTAAAAGTACGAAATTGGTGCTTAAGTGAATACAAGTCACTTTATATGCGCTTCCCAGGATGGTCGTTGTAGTAAAGATCTATCCTCAACAGTTAACGTTATGCGTATGACACCCAAATTGACCCTGAAACAAAAATCTGTCAGAGTTTAGACTTCATCTGTTTCAAACTGAGTGAAAGAGGACATTAATGGCCCTTCGCAAGAAAACAATAAATGTCCATCACCCAGACATACTTTGTCATAGCCACAGATTAAAATGTCACTTGTGACAATTTGACTCTCAGTCCTTCCGTGCCATCGTCTACTTCTCGAACATGCACTTTCTCCTCGCAGCTCCAATTTTCCTGAATGCAACATACTTATAGCTGCTCTGCCAATGGCTATTCCCGAGAATCATCCTGGCATCCCATTGGCTAAGAACGACCTCTACCACATGAGTCAATGTGTGTCGATAGAATGTGTTTATGCAGCGTCCTAGTCATTTGCCCCTCGGGCCATGAGGTGTTCCGATAGTTTTACGTAAATGTGAATCACCCAGAAAAGGTGTTCACCCGTTTGGCGATCGCTCACTATGCTGATGTTTGCTTTGGATATTTTCGAAGGATTGTTAAAAGCCGACAAAAGCAAATGTCCTTGGATCAGTTCTTTTACAGAGAGTGACTTTCTTCTGAGAGAGAACATGGACAAAGAGGGCAAAAAAACAATGAGGACGCAGGTAAAAGTTAAATGACCATCATGTTGATTCTTTATATTCTTTGTTTTTTTATATTATGCACAACTCTCGTTTATTGTGCTATAATCTAATTGTAACATGTATTTGTTACATATTTTGAAGCATTTTTATGCTTTAGAAAACATTTATGTCTGAATTTTGGGGGGGCTTGGAACGGATTAGGACATTTAGATGGAAAACGAGTCTCTACATACAAAATTTTCTAGTATAGAAATTTCTTCCGGAACCAATTAATTTCGTAAGTAGAGGTACCACTGTAAATTTATTCGACTAGGAAATGATGAATACAATTGTCAACAAATTGACAACTTACAGATATCCATATGCTCTGTAGGTTCAGCAAACCAAGGTATTTTTCTATTTCCTCTGTATATCATTGTATTCCCATGAATACATGTTACCATAAATATATATGGCCAGAAAGCTGCTTCGGATGGAAAGTGCACCTTTGATAACCTCTACTTAGCATTGGTTTTATATTCAATGACTTGTTGAAACCGAGATACAAGAATGTCATATCACCCTACGCGGTTTTCTACCTGAGCAAGTCGCTGCTGACTTTCCGCATCTCCTGGATGTACCAGGGCCTGGTGGGCCTCATGGATTAGCATGGATGAGCCCTCCATGACGCAATGGGCGGAGTCTAGCATTGCAGCTGCGGCCTGAGGCTCTTTAGTGCTGGCTGCGACACCTCTGGCTGCTTGTGCCAACGTCCTTAATGCCTGCGCCGTTTCTCTGGCAGCCACACCTGTAAACAAAACAGGTGCGTGAGGGAATCACAGCAATGTCTGTTCAAGAATTTGCGGCAGGACATTTCAATATTTTGCTATAATGACACCTGGAAGTAAAAGACACATTCACTAGCCACAACGGACGTGATACTGGCATAGTAGCTAACAGAAATAAAATACAGACGCTCCCTCTGGAGACCATTTGTCATCCATACAGGCATGTGGCAGGCGTAAACACCATTTATCCACGTTATGAAACTCACAGAATCCGGATCTGTCTGTCTACTCAATTTTGAGTGTAATTCAGAATCCGGTGCTCAATTAATGATGATTGTTCTGTTACCCTCCAAACTGGAATATATCATTCACTCAGATCAGGCATATTTGATTTAAATACATCCTTCATTTATAATGACATTCATTATTTTTGATGAGCAATAGTTTTTATGGTTGATAGGCTTTAACTAAGACACACGGAGGCTGGTGTTTTCCTATTAATTCCCCAAATCACGGCATTCTGCACATTGGGGGTTTGCAACGCCACAAACAGAACATAATAAAATGCTCTCTTTGTCCAAATAAATCAACCGTTATTATCAACATGGTCTCACATGGGAGAAGCTCCTAATGTATTATACATACTAAAAGAATAGCAGAAAATTGCACCAAATTGCTTGAACCAGCCAAGAGGAGCCATTCACTGATTGAATGTTAAGTCTCGTGAAAATAAGATTAATGAGTAGCCAGAAGCACCCCAGGCCACAGCATGATGAGCTGCCTGTGAGCATTCATTGTTATAGGAAAAACATTCTGGAAGACCTCATGCCTCCTCCGAGAGCCCCGTTGGCCCTGAAAAAAAAAAGGCAAAGCAGTCGCCACATAATTCTAGCTAAATGAAAAAAAAAAGAAACGCGGTATAATCCTCTCTTTTGGCATTTTGACATTTAGACAGAGTGATTATTTTTAAATGAAACTCGAATACACCTCTCTTACCTGTATAATGTTCATTGCCTTGAGCAGCACAAGTCAGCAGTTGGGCCATGGAAGAGCCCACAGCCTTCGATGTGCTTCCCAAATCCTGTGCACACTTCTCCAACTGCGCGAACAGCGGGCCGCGCAAAAATCATCTCAATTAAACTGGGATGACCCCATTGCGTGGTTTCAACACTTTACATCTTTACAATACGACTTCAGTGGGCTCACCGATTCCCCGGGGAGTGGTTTGAGTTGGCTGTCAATGACGGACATCTTGGCATCCTGCAGCTCACATTTGAGTGTCTGAACCGTTTTGAGGGCTGAGTCAATCTCCAGTGGACCGCACGCTTCATGGGCCTTTAAAAAAATACACAGATGGAGCTGTTAGTTGCATGCAGCCCAACCAGCTAGGATGCCATCACGCAGGAAAAAGTTGAGCTTATTAGCGCTGGATGAGGTCAGGAGACTGAGCACATTGAAGTGGTGCTTGAGAACAATACGCCAACATCATGCTTGCATCAGTCAGGCGACTTTTTAAAAACACGTGTCGTGGATAGGTACCTTCTGGGTGGCTGTTCTGAGCTCTGCCAAGCAGGTTGCCAGATTCTTTGCACACTGACCCAGTTGCATAGCCGCAGCTTGGTCAGCCACCGTCGGAACGGCTGACTTCACGGACACCACCATTTTACTTCCAGGCTGAAGCAGAGCAGGACATCAATCACACATCATTACTGTAAGCATCGAAAGAGTGACTTTTCATGATGTCACTATGCAAAGGGGAAAATCAGACCTGCAAGAAACTCTGGCTAGCCATGATGAGGGCAAGCTGGGCTCCAAGCTCCTCGGGTTGGGCTTGGCTGCTTCTCATGCCTTGCACCAACTGAGGAATGCTATCTGCGACTGCCTGCATGAGCACACGGTGCATGATTGTTAGCTAAAGCATAAATTTCTCTTACACCAAGCAAAAAACAAAAACAAAACACAATTAGGTCTCCAAGTATCACAAATAAACAGGAATATCATGTTGTAGAAATATTCTTTGTATTTTCTCTGAGAGGCCGGCAATATAAGGTACACAGACAGTCCTCAAATAGGCCACGCTCAGCTTTTTAGCGCAGAGCAACTTCCCGGAGTCTTCACGGAGACTTCAGGGTTGTCTACCGCTGACGAAGCTTCTGTGAGAGAAGCGAAACGTCCTTTTTTGTTTTTTTTTTTTGTTTTGTTTTTTGTTTTTTGTTTTTTACCCACAGGTACAGATGACGACTGACAGAACCCTTTCTACGAAGTATCACTATAATGACCAACATTGAAATACAGCAGCGTAGTTGGCCAAACTATTTGTCAAATACGACACAGACACTGTATTCCTAAAGTTGAAACATTACACGGAAAAAGATGACATTTTCCAAGAATCAAATCCATATTTCATGAGACGAACTTCAAATTACACAAAAATGGAGTCATAATATTACGAGAGGGAAAAATATTTGTGGCAAAGTTGTCATGTTATGGGAAAAACAACACCCAAGGATTTACAGGAATGAAGTCAAAATCTAAAAATACTTTACGAGATTAAAAACACAATAACACAGGAATTATACAAATTCACAACATCAGAAGTGAAACGGCGGAAGTAACCAAAGCATGCCTATATAGTGTGTTCTACGGCAATTAAAAAAAAAAAAAAAAAAAACATGGGTTGGGTTTAGGCATCAAACTGACGGGGGGATTTTAACCGAACAAAAAGAAGGGTGACGTTCATACCTTGCAGCTGTGTACAAGCTGTTGGTGTGAGACTGTATTTTTGTTGGAAGCCGCGGCATTTTGCGCAGCTGCAATTGTTTGAGTAGCAGCCGCCGCCGCCTGCTTAGCAGCTATCTGCACAAGTGACACAAAGATTACTTGAGTTAATAGAAAATGAATGTTAACAGAAAAAGTGCCCCGTAAAGGGCTTCACACCGTGCTGTCATGTAAGCCGAAGCTGTTGTATCTAACTAAGCGACGCAGTCTCCCAAGAATTTAGTAGGAAATCTCCCAGACATGAGAGAGATCCATTTTCGACAAATACTGGGTGGTTAGATTTTCATCTGAAATCTTACTGAATACTCACGAGAACAGGCTAAAAAAAAAAACACCAAATGGAATTGAAATAAGTGTGTGCTGTCAAGCGTTTTGTTTCACAATATAATGAGCACTGCTTTTGTGCTGCAGTTTCCCTGTTCTTATATCTGCTTCTTAGTTCACATTAATTAGTTGTCACCAGCTTTGAAGTGATGACAGAATATGACATCCCACTCTGAGGTGATTTGGAGGCGAGCAGGCTTAATTTATTCACGGTATAACATTTACACACACACAAACACACACACACGGCTGAAACATATACATGGCACTTTCTTCATGCCGACACAAAGTGACCATTAGCACTGTGATGTACGACGCCTGATCGCTGGAGCAGAAGCGGTATAACTCATTAGGGGTGATCTGATGGCTCAACGCGGGTTTTGACAACCATAAAATATATTCTTGGCTGTTAATGTGAGGTTGAGGTTTTTGAGCTTGCGTCTTTTTGAGCCTGGAATTTTTCTATTGCAAGGACGGAGCATGTAGTGGGGGAAGACAGGCAAACAAGGAGATGCAAACATGCTGACACGTTTGACTCACCTCCAGCCTGCTGACTAGCTTTTTCTTTATTGCATTTTGAGCGGCGGCATTAGTGGCGACACGCAAACCCTCAGCTGCTTCTCGGAGCCTCTGCTGCTGGTCTTCATTCTCCGGGTAAGCAGCTGCCCCCTGAGGGGGCACATCCACATTTAAAATTAAGCTTTGGCTCCCTATATGACAGCTTGAATCAGACCCGGTCAATAAAAACAAACACGGTTATCACAGCGTCACAAGAGATGCTACCGTACGAGGTTGCTTTCTGATTGAAGGCCAATGATTTCCTATCCTCAGTCGTAACAGCAGGGATGTGGCAATTAATGCACTCGTTAAAAATGATCCATAAGCAGCATTTCTCCTGCCGGGGTGTCTCACTATGATAATATCCTGCTCAACAGGACCGGGAGCTGACTTGGGAGCCATGGATTCTGCACCCTTTTAAATGGGGGAAATATGATGGCAGGCGGTGTGTGTGCGCAGCTATGCCAAAAATATGCAGTCAATGAATGAAGGCAATACAGCAACTTCATTTAGCTCATATTTAACAGTGAATTCAATATAGCATTATGGGCCATAACATCATTAGAGAGAAAAAGGTTATTGTTTTTCATTAGATTTAAGATGATAATGTGAGCCGTGTTTTCATTAGGTAGCTATATTTGGAAATGAAATTAGAAACATGTAAAAGTGATGAAAATCGAATCATCAAGCAATAGTAAGAAAAAAAAAAAGAAAAAAACATTTTGTACCTTAGCTGCCTCCACCATTCTAGCTGTGGCGTCAGCTAGCAGTTTAGCTGCGGCTAATAGCTTCTTGGAGTTGTCAACATCCACTTCTGCCTCGGCGTCAGATCGCATGGCATTGACCAAGTCAGAGGTGGCTTGCGCTAGAACCCGGGCCTGGCGCACCATCTCACCTATTAGCACAAGAAAGGAAAAAAAGTCACATTTGTACCAAGTCACTGTCGGATAATAGTGGAAGTCAATCAAAATAAAATCGGTATTCATTCTTTATCTTATCACGACATTTTGGACAATTTTCTTAGTTTGGGAAAGGTCTTTTTCTGTTCCAGCAAGACTGTGCTCAACAAAAGAAATCAAGGGCCATAAATGCATGCTTGGATAAATTTGCGTGGAAGAACCCTGACTTCAAGTTAACAATCCTCTCGCTCAACATCAATGACCTCTGACATCACAATTTCTCTCCTGAATGTTTTTTTTTTTCATTTTTACATATAGCTGTCATTTTTACACTCATGGATACCGATTTGCTACAACAAACGAGTATGATCCCGCATTATTTTCCGGCACCGACCACCCCACCAATAATAAGGCTTATTCTACTCCAGTATATGGAAATGAGCACCTTTATTTGACAACGAGTGCACAGCTTTATGCTGATCTCATTAAATCGCATGTGAAACTGGAGTTGTGGCCAGGGTGCGCATGCACGCGTCTCCCCACACATGTGCTATAAAAAGCTATGTTTCCCAAACACCCACGTCCAGTCGGAAATCACTCACCCCCACTCCTTCGAGAGACGAGACGCCGGGATGTTTTACAGCCTACATGTACAGCCTTGGAGAATACAGATTGCTTGGTGGGTATAAATCACTGTTGATTTGTTGCCGGCAAAATGTCTTTGCCAAATAAATAAAGAAATAAAAGCTTTGTTCTTGAAGGTTAAGTGCACAGTAGTTTTATTTTATTTGTTTTAATGAAAAGTTTGGTACTGAACCCCAGAAAATTGGGTGTCTCGGAAATGCTTCTTTTTATGTGTTGACACCTATGCTGTGGGTTAATCCCAATTTCTACAAATGAATCACTTTTGGATACTCACCGGCATCGCCCATTGAAGTAAAAATATTTTCGGTGACATTCATGATGGTGTCAGTGGCCTGGTCGTAGCGTCCGATGGGCTCGCCGCAGCTGGCGTAGTGGCGGACGTGCTGCAGAAGGTCGCTGAGGGCCTGGCTCACCACGCCGGCCGCTGCGCCGACCTGCTTCAGCAGGTCGCCATCGTCGCTGGCTGAGCGGCAAGCTTTGACGCACGTCTCCACAGAGCGGTCCACCAGCTTCCCAGCTTCCACAAGCTGCTCCTGACATACGGGGGAGCTGATGGTTGGACTCACCACCTGCAAGAAGTCACAAGAATCTGAGAATGCGGTTTTGTTACAGCTGCAGCTGGTGCGAAATAAATAAAGATGGGATTGTAATATGACAATAACATCTTTTAAAAAATCTGGAATTACAAATTAAGACCACAGATGTTTTTTTTTTTTCTTTCGTGTGTTTAATAGTATCACTTTGTTCGTGAGAACGTAAATTACTTTCAGGTAGTGCATTTTTTGGGTTGTGCATGTGAAAAGGGGAACCCATAAACAAAAAATGCTTCTCATCCAGTATTATATTTTAAGATTTTCATCTGTTAATTTCTAAGAATATAATGACGCTAATAAAATTTGGCATGATGACTGGTGGCGATGACGTTAGTTCCGATCCAAAATCGGCTTGTTTGACTTTGGTGGAGTTCTGTGCGTTAAGCCGTTCTATTATGCATTAGGTGTACCATTCACAAGGGTTTTCATTTACAAAGGATGTCCTCTACCGACTTGGCTCCGCAACCCAACTACTTTCACATCATTACCTTGGTGCAGGCTACCAGCTGTGAGGTGGAAAGGGCACACTGAGTGGCGGCCGCAATCACGCGGTTCTGCAATATGGTGTCCTCGGCCACCTGGGCCACATTCTTGGCCTTCAGAACCAACATGGCAGCTGCATTGGCCACTGCCTTGGCCAAATTCATCAGGGTGTCCTGCAAAGTAAGAACCAATGTCCTTATAAAGGACGGTGTTAAAAAAAACTACTGGATCCCATTTATCTTTCTGAATATGACAAATAGCGCATTGTACTGATGTACAAGAGAAAGCACATTATCCTATCATTTACATCTCATTGCATGATACGGTCAATGCAAAAGAATGGAAACCAGTAGACCATAACGTTGTGTTGAAATGTTTGGGTTATTGCTCCATGACGCAAAACTACACGAAGTAATCATCTAAGAATAAAGCGCGGACCAATGACATAACCGTGCATTGACATAATGAGGTGAGTGAGGTCTTCATGTTTGGCCAGCATTGTCATAGGAACAAGGAGTGGGTGGGGTCCAACCTGGAACTTCTCATCAGTCTCTCCTTCCCCCATGTGACGGAGCAGGTCCCCGCTGGCTTGTCCGATACTTCCTGCTGCAGTCAGCACAGTCTGCCTGGACTGTGGGGGAGATGACATCACCACATTCAGTACGCCCCACTTGGGTGACACACACTAATGCTTCCAGACGTGATCGAGCACAATTTTCAGGTTTAAAATCATTAAGTCAATTTCAGAAGAAATTTCAAAGTCCCTGTAAAGTGAAAACACGTGAAAAAAATAAAACTTTAGAATCATGAAAAATCAAGCTGATGTTTCGCGAACACTGTACTGGCTGTCATGTCTTTTTAATTTTTTTCCCTCCCTTCCACCTTTCTCTGCATGATGCGCGTGCACTCATTGTGACCACGAGGCACTCTAAAGCGGCTATGCAAACGGACCATCCAAAGATGCATTTTCGGGATGTCGGCATAGCTAGCGAGCTAACTTCACATTGAAATAGCGCCATTTAACGCTGATATGCACTAAATAGCTGAAGTTCTTATCGAGTGGGTGCGGGGCGATTCATGCTGGACCTCAAGTGCAGCGCTCCAAAAACTAAACAAAGACTGAAATGGAGACAAAACAGTTTAACGCTGCATCTCGACAATTGAGCACCGCATACTTTACTTCTCAACTAGCAATTACCTTCAAACCTGCCTTCGAAACAAATCACCGAATTTACAGGGTCGCTCAAGAAAAGGTCAAGTTAAACGCTGCCCGTGGAAGTCACTACAATAACGAAAGGGCGGCACACCTCAGCGGCCGCAGGCTCAACAGCTCTGAGCAGATCTGACACCGCACCCGCCAGCATCCTGGCGGCACCCATGAGCTTGTGTCCGCTGCCTATCTCATCGTCCATTAAGGCGGCGAGCAGCTTGACGCCCTTCGACATTTCAGTCAGGTTGGAGGAGATAGTAGTGATGGCGCAACCAACCGCTGTGTAGTCAGTTTCCGTTGGCTCACCTGTGGAGGGAAGCGCGCCGCCACTGTGGTTCAATGTCAGACCGGTACATTGTGCAGAGCATATGTCATATGTTGTACCATCGCGCCACTTATTAGAGCTACCATTGGAGCAGTCGGTGACGTTTCTATTGAGATCACTAAATTGAGGGAGACACTGCCCGCGAAGGAGCAAATCTTCCATGTGGATGGTGGAGGAAGTGTCACCAAACAGATGGTGAGGTAAGATTAAGACCCAGCAAAAAAGGCTGGAATGGTGCCAAGCAACACAAGGAGCAATGAGACCCATTGCCTGATCTTTAGAGCAATAAAATTCACTGTTTCAATGAAGAAAAATCAGAAATGCTTCCTTGTTTAGAGGAAACTTTTGGGCCCGTCGTCACAGAAACTTCAATAGAATTATCGTTGGCTCTGGGTTTTTTTTTTTGCTTTGCCAGTTTTAAAAATCCTAAAGATGCCTTTTGGCCAAATCGTGTTTTTTCCCCCTTTCTTTTCAAGATTTAGCTCTATTAAATAAATAAATAAAAACAACAACAACAACAAATCAATTTTTATCTCACAAATACAACTGACTGATTGTCCAACTTGAGGAGGCAGGCTAATATCTTTCAAGATCATTTCCCCAAAACCTAACAAACAACTTGATGACTGGAGAGCTCTCTTTCAAAATCACATCTTCCGGGGCCATGAAGTTTTAGATCAACTACAGCTGCAAATAGGATAGCAATGATTCACATCAGGATCAATTAGTGGACAACAACAACAATGATGACAGTGTATTCACTGGCCCATATGAGTTATTTATTATGCAGCATGAAATGTTTTTTTTTTGTTTTAATTTTTCGCAATAATGTGCAATTCATAAAAACAAGATGACTATCACAATGATCAAATGCCGTATGAGTAACTGCACAATACTTTTTCATTTTAATCCTCCATAAGTGTGTGTAAATGTGTGTGCATGGATACCTCATTCTTGCATTTTCTATATTCTTCTGGACTTTTTACCTGCAGTGAGATTGACCACAGATGCCGTTCCAGCAGTGATGGCGTCAACCTGAGAGTGGATTTCATGTTTGGATTCATCCACTTTATTCTGAACCCAAACTCTGGATGCCTTTTAGTGGAACAAAAGGAAAGGGCGCTTTAGACACATTAGGAGACCCTGATCCCGTATAAATGCTGGCATGCGACTGAACATTTGTGGTTAATATCAGAATGCATTAAGAAGAGGGGAAAAAAAAGGGAAACCGAGTGAGTTTGAGGACATGATGGGATATTGCGCAATCAGGGGCAAAGCATTTTTCATCGAAAATGTACTAAGTGGACCCTTCATTACGCCCAACTGGTAATACATCTCATAAAAGGGTGCTATCAACAATTCAGCTTTTTTTTCTGAACAAAACCGGGTATTATTATTATTTGTAAAGGCAGATTTTTCTGCTACAGCTCTTCTATGGGATCTCATTACAATACACAGGTGGTCCTTCTTTTGTGGCCCGTGGGCATGTTGAGTATGAGGAGAGGACACACCAGGTCATGGCCGAGAGGAGGCAGATTATCGACATGTCCCAGGTCAGCCTGGGCTTGCTGCACGGCATTCATGCTGCTGTTGATTGTCCCCATCAGGGCCTGCTGGGCTAGATTCTGGCAACCAGGAAAAGAGATGTTTTGTGAAGAAAGCTCAATATGAGGACAGTAACATCTACAATGAAGAACACTTCTACTTGGCGTCCATTTTCCTTCGACTTTTTCTGTGTGCACAAAAGGAGAACAGTATGGCTTTTAAATTTTGCTCACATAGCTGAAGAAAGAAAACATGAACACTCAGTAGTGGCCATTGCTGCAGCAAGCACGCGCGCCGATTGCGCATCCCATCAAAACCCGCGTCAAAATCTGTGGCACACCTTAAAGTGTCCTTTTATGGCGGGCAGCCTAAGGCACACCTGTGCAATAACCATGCTGTCAGTAATGCAACCAGCATCTTGATATTTCACAACTGTGGTTTAGACAGATTGGCGAACATTATTTGAGAGAAATGGGTCTTTTGTTCCCATAGAAAAAGTCTTTGATGTTTGTTGTTTGCCAGTTCATCTCAAGAGAATGGAAGCAAAAAAAAAGTTTATATTTTTCTTTTCGTTTATCATGCACAAAAGAAAAATGAATCCTCAGTTTTCGTGTTTTTTTTTCCCCACTGATTTTTTTTTTCTTTGAAGGACGCAGACATGAAAATTGTACTGACAAAAAGCACATAGAATCTGAAATAACATAAGAAAACGCGCTTCTTTCCCAACCTGTATTGGGTAAAGGCATGTGATTACATTAAAAAAGATCTATTGGCAAAAACATTAGGCAAAAAAGTGACAAAAATGGATCCACAGATTCATTATTTAGCTTCGGGCATCTAGTGGAAAAGCATTGAATTGTTTTGCGTGGCACTACATAGTCAGTAGATTCTGCTCTTTCATTACTGGATCTTGCTTGTGCTGCTTCTGATACTGTTAATCGCCACATACTATTGGACGGGCTGAATAATTGAAAAAGATACACTGTTTGGAGGAAATGGATCTTCTTTGGACCAAATTAGTGGCACTGGATATATCATTTCCTGCGGCACACCTGATGACACTAATGTGCCCAGCCTCACTGGTTGGGAATCACTGGCGGCATTTATCTGAGGCACTTAATGACCTTAATGGTAAATTATTATGGACTCACCAGCGGTGGCATGTGTCCTCTGTGCATCTGTCCAGTGGTGATTTGTTGTTGGGCAGAGGGCATGGTGCCTACATTGAAAGTGTCAGAGTTGCTAGCGGACCCTGAGCGAATTATACCTGGTAGGGCTACTGAGCCATGCTCCACTCGACCCACCCGGTTGAACTGTTGCTGTAAAATTGTGGACCTTGAGACAAGAGGAGAGAGATGAGAGAGCGGAAAGTGGTGAACATAATAAATACAGACACTACATCATGGCTGCAGGGAATAAACATTCGGCATTCTGATCAACTGAGCAGTTTTTGGGCATCAACCCTTTCAGGGACAGCAGCTACTACAGTGGACCGATTATCGTGTTATCAGGTTACAGGGTGCATGAAAGGGGTAAAATGGAATTTTCAGCACCAAGTAACCCTTAGTTTTTGAAAGGTTGTGATACCCTGCGAATATATTCAACGATGACAATAACTGCATATAAAGAGAGTGTCAAATTGTTGCACTCCAACCGGTGTTAGTTTTCAGTCATGCTTGCTCGATGGAGTCATTGTTTTGGCAAACGCGGAATGTAATGTCATCAAACAAGCTGTCACATAAATGCCGTCCTGTCGGAGGGCAACAACTGAAACGCGGGCTGAAAGCCCTTCTTGTAAACACTTCATCTGTAATTAAAACAATGCTTACACAAATGTACTGTTGCCATGGCGAGTAAGCATATTCAGATAAATTATTTTAGCACAAAAAAAAAAAAAAAAAAAACGAACAAAGTTCTCCTCCTTGGCACAAATTATGACTGTTGCATAAATTTTGGGGGGCAGAGAGAGAAACAGCAATTTGTTTGGGAGTGAGAACATCGAGTCAACTGGCCCGAACGCAGCAGGGGCACGATGTCCAATTGTACCGGAGAACCCTGTGGATTTCTGGTGAATACAAATTTCCAGTGTGTGCGTGTGTGTGTGTGTGTGTGTGTGTGTTTTGGTGAGGGATGTGATTGAGCGCAAAACAAGCATTGCATTAGTTTCCATCAGTCAGCAGGGCACATGGGAAAACTGGGAGAAGCAGCAACCAGCTGGGAAATGAAAATGACTGCATAAATCTATTTCCAAGACGTGATGTCTTAACCTTTGTGATATCGTAAGCTCCAAATGGTGACATTTTTCTTGCGATGAAAAATAAGAACGGCGGCTCGTGCAATTACTTCGCGGGGATGTTGGGATTTTCTTCAATCGCACTCAAATACTACAAAGAAATAAAATAAATAAATACTACAGCCATACACGATCAACACAAAAGTGTTGAGACACTCAAACCCTCCAGAATAAATACTCTTCTAAATTTTTGGAAATAGTTTGGGAAGACCTTCAAAATATTTTTGTGGAGGAACTGACGAATCTCACAGGGTGGACAATGTGGGACCGAATGTGGACGCGACTCTATATTTACTTCCATTTTCATAGACTAGCCGAATAATTTGGTCCACATAGTGTAGCAATGCTGGAAACGGATGCCAGTCACACGGAGACAACAAAAATCAATGAAAGAGAAATGTCTCTTACTTCTTAGGGGAAACAGATTCCTCCAACATGGTGGCCTCCTCATCTCCCTCAAGGCCAAAGCGATCCTTACTCTGCTTCTGTGAGCCAAAGGAGGCCGCAGAAAATGATGTTGAGCAAAATGTAAAGTAAAAGCAGGTCCTATGGATTAAAACACCAGTAGATTTTGGGCTTGCCTTTTTCAGAATGATGTCAATATATCCGGCAATGAGTTGGGATATTTGTTCTCCCTCTGTAGTCTGGACAGAGTAATAACTCTCCTGGTACTCA
Organism: Hippocampus comes; assembly: GCF_001891065.2. Lineage (NCBI taxonomy): Eukaryota > Metazoa > Chordata > Actinopteri > Syngnathiformes > Syngnathidae > Hippocampus > Hippocampus comes. The sequence goes on along the minus strand of NW_017805482.1, from coordinate 1,418,641 downwards.
CCAAAATCCTTTCGGGCAAAACAGAGATTAAAGGCCAGTCAAACGGTAATTGAATCGGAACATTTGAATGTCGACCAAATATTTCTTGCGCATTCCATATAACGCCACCCTTGAAGCAGGCTCGCAGATAAATAATAGATACATTAAAGCCTTCATTATTGCAGCTCTAAACCAAAGGAAAATCAAGCAGGCTTTGATGTATGTGATATAGGACTTGGGGGGGGGGGGAATAGCAAAACTACTGATGTAATCCACACCCACTAAAAAACTTTGAAAAATAAAAAAGAAACAGATTCATCCACATGCCATGCATTTTGCACAAAAAACGGGGAAGATGTGGAGGAAAAAAACAAACAAAAAACAAGCTTTAAAATAAAAAAATTTGAAAAAAATAATTGACAAAAATCTGTGAATATGCAAATCCGTCAATGTCAAATATGCGGGTTTCCGCTGTAGAGCTGATTAAAAATAAGAAGCGCTGAATCTAAAAATTGCTGCCTAAAAAGTCCAAAAACACGGTATGATATGAGTCTCCCTCTTCTGGATGTGCTATGGTTGGCACATCTCGACATCTCTTTCAACGAGCAACTCTTTCAAATATGGAGGGAAAAAAAACAGGCTATTCTCTTGCTAGCTGATAAAACAAAAAGAAAAAAAAAAGTTTTTTTGGGGGGCGGGGTGGGAGGATGGGGGGGTGGGGAATAAATAATACATCGAAAGTCTGCACAATCCTCCCAAGGCATCAATTGTTCTTTTTGATGAATTAGCCAGCCAGTAGATGTTGTCTGAACAATTTAAAGAAACCTCAACGTGCTGTAAACGATCGCAAAGGTTGAATTTGAGATTCATTCACATCTCACGCGAATCTGAGCATGGAATGTAGATTAGGTGCACGGGATTAGAAAACGGGAACATGAGTTTGTGCCGCAGATGCGATGTTGAGAGTCCAACATTACCAGGGTGAAGCTCTTAGGGGAGGCGGCCCATCTTTTGACCGTCGTCAGGGGCCACTCCTGCACCACATCTTTCGTCTTCTCATCTACTCGCATCACAGACTCTTTGGTTATCCCCAGCAGGCGTGGGACCAACTTATTTTTACCCTTCATCTTTTCCTGTCGGATAGGGGAAAAAAAAAAACATCACATCATATTCATGCCGGTGCTAAACACCTCCACAAGATGATTCATTTGAGATGTAGACGGCATGTTAATACACATGCTGCGCCGGTAGCGTTCTGCCCCCCCGACGGAGCGGAAGGGTAGCTGTGAACTGACCCAGCAGATTTCAGTCTTATTTAACTGCTGCTTTATCGAGCAGGGTCTCCACAGGCTTTAGTCACTGTCAGCGCTGCAGCATTGCGCTTCAGCCGGCACTCTGCCTGAGCAGCCCCACTGACTCCCCTGCCCACTGGAAATTCATTATATTGGAGCTCATTTCGCGGGGGCAACAGACATCCACTGCAGACCTCCTTCAAGGCTTTAACGTTTCAGTGAATGGCTCTCATTTTGGATCTCAACAGCCAAAAGAGGGAGGTTTCATACAGACGTTTTTTTTTTTTTTTTTGCAAGAGTTGCAGGAAAACAAAAATGCAAAGATTCACCATTAAACCTTTCATGTACCTTGTAACCTGATAATATGATAAACTGTCCACTGTAGTAACCATTGTCCCTGGAAGGGTTAAAAACAAATGTAGTCGGCAATATAGCCTAGTAGGAATCCTCCAATGTGACTTAGCACTCAGCTTTGAACCACAAATGAAATTGTTACCTTTCTTTTAAATGACAACTCCTGTCCACTGTGTAAAATGACACTGTTGCAAACACACTGAATTTGCAAGTGAGTCAAATAAAACCGTAAGGTGTTAAACATGTTAGAAGAGTGTTAATTAAAATCATTGTCAATCACTAAGTCTGGCTCAGGCACAAGTGAAACGTGGTTTGGCAATACAGCTGCTGGCACAGCATACGCACAGCCAATTCTGTCAAATTGGATGCATGACAGGTGTAGAGTTATTTTTTTTATTTTTTTTTTGCAATTGTTAGCAAGAAAGATTATTTATTCATATTGCATCCATTTTCCGAATTCACCCCAAAGAGATCAATGGGATCAATGTGGCATAATACCAGCGATTCATTCAAAGAAAAAAAACAAAAAAAAAAAAAAACCAAGAAACAACAAAACTAAGATAACAAACGAAATGGGCAGAACCAGTCATTGAAGAAAAATATCGCGCTCGGCAGAGATAATTAGCGTGCTGTGATAGAGGCACTTTTAAGAAAGGTCAGGGTAATCAATTTTTATTGCACTCTTAAAAAAAAAAAAAAAGAGTTGTGAGAAAAGCAAAAAGGCACTTCATGGGAAAGCCTCAAGGTCAACGACTCAACAAAACCCAGAAACTTAATGTCCATGATATTATCATAAACAGGTTTGTTCAAAGCATTTCACTCACTCAAGCCCTGATTCAATGTGATTTTCCGATTTTCAGTTCCTGATTTCGATTCCAATTGATTTTTATTTTATTTTTTTTAATAAACAAAATGACTCCTTTTCACATCTGCATTTTGTCTTTGTTACAAAGAGTATGTTTTTGTAACTTTACCAAAAAAAAAAAAAATAATAATAATAATATTGACTGTTTCACTACATTTTTATCTTATCGGTATTTTGTTGCTTTTGTTTTGTTAGTACCAGAACTAAACATGAAAATAAATAAATGTACGATATAAGTGACTGTAGTGCGTTGACCTCACAGTGCAGAGGTACCGGGTTCGATTCCAGCTCCGGCCTTCCTGTGTGGAGTGTGCATGTTCTCCCCGTGCCTGCGTGGGTTTTCTCCGGGTACTCCAGTTTCCTCCCACGTTCTTTTCAATTCATTATGACATCCCTAATTCAATTTACATGAGTGTCAATGTCCATTTTCTATTGACGCAGGAAGTCTGATTTCTTTCTTTCCTTAAGTGGGCAGTTGTCACAAAATGGGGAACTTTGGTCAAGGTTTTCAAACATGCGCGTGCAGGAAATCCCAATCTAGGGGGATTTCATTTTGCGCTGAGACTCACAAACACACACACACCGCTTGTGCACACTATTTTCACATCCGTGATGTTTACGGCCAAAGAGCTCCTGCCAAACAAAAGCCTGTGGTGATTAAAGACTGACAGAAGATAAATGGAAGATTAAATAAACTCTCAGCCGCCATGTCAACAAACCCAGGTGTGTGCTTGAGCCTCTGTTCGCAACAGCAGCAGAGTGCAGTTGCTCTGAATTATTTAGCGGCGCTTCGAATCCTCCATCACTACGTTTCCTCATCGAACACAGAAAAGCGCTTGTGCATTTCGACGCGCGCGCCATTACGTATAGGCAAAGCAAATCTGAACCTTGTGATGTGCTTCAACTACGGGGCCAAAAGTGCAATTTAACGTCCATTACGACGAGCTGCAATCCAATACTGCTACTTCCCTCAAAGTTCATGAAAGAGGCCGAGGGCAGCAAGTTTTTATGATACCCGCGGGTGCAACTTGATTATGGTCTCACGCAACACTGCCACAAACCACAAAATAACAGAACTGCTACCGTCACAAGCCGATCAGAGTACGGACTAATGCACAGCTCATTAAGCTTGTCATTAGTTTTAATAAGCCTGTAATGTTTCGGATGAGCGTCGACACATTTTTTTCCCACATGAAATATACACTTTATAACATTTTCGATCATAAATGCCGCTTCTTGACATCTTGCTCTGGGCAAAAGTGCAAGGAAGATAGTTTCGCTTTCATTCATCCACTTTATATAACGCTTGTCCTTGATAGGTGATTTGGTGTCCATTCCGGCTTACTTTGGGCTTACTTTGTGGAGTGACCAAAGAGCCATACATTACATCTTGGTGCCTGGCTTCTTGGGGTTGAACTGACAAGTCAACTACTTTATTCCGCATTGATTAGAGCTCCAAGATGATTAATGGGCAATCGCGGATTTTGGCATTAACAACATGGATGCTTTGCTGATGGGAACAGGTGGTGGGGTTACGCAGAGAACTAGCGACAGTGTCTTAAGCCTGTGGAAAGAGTTGACTAAAAATGAAATTAACATGTCAGATGTAAAATACTATTATGCTAGTCTACCCTAGCTATCCGATAAAAAGTCGTAAGTCCTCAGCTGTCAATAATTTCACCAAATTGCCTCCTGTAACAGTGACTTTTCCTCCTTCCACTAGCCCATCCCCCCGTGACTCACTCATCCAATCCCAACTCAAAGACACCTTCATGGTCCTACAGACAGTGAGATCTTGTAAAACGTTCAATTTTTACGAACAGACTTGTTTCAGTATAGACTGCAGGAGGTACATTGAATAATACTGAATAATATCTCATCAATATTCAAGTGCAGAGTGACTCGCAAAACAACCTGTGAAAGACAATATTTGTGAAACCATTCGGTCATTTATGTTTCAATTGCAATTACAGGACATGACTTTTTAATCTACATTCAAACAAACAAAAAAAGTATCCGTATGTTACACTGTGTGCTTTAAGGGCTTAGTGTACAGCATTAGGTCCTTACCTTCACCAGGAAAAAGGACACTCCATATGTTTGCAATGATCTGGCCAGTTTTACATATTTCACTTTTGCTTCTATCTCTGTCATCTCTCCACAGTTTTTATGATCCTGCGCACAGAAGATTAAAAAACATTCTCCAGCATCCAAATAATTAAAAAAAAAAAAAAAAAATTCAAATCAGAGATTCAAGTAAACTTTTGTGGATCTTTTTTTTTTTTTTTGGTTACTCCGAATCTGCCTTTGCTTTTCTCTAGCACATCAGCTTTTAGCTTTTCATTAGAAAACCCCCAAAACAAAACAAAAAAACCCACAACAGCAGCAACAATAAAAAAAATAATAAAATTAACTAACTAATAATAATAATAATAATAATAATAATAATAATAATAATAATAATCAAGTAAGATGTGGTACAGTAATATATTCAGTAATATTTATGGTTTGAGGGTTAGGTTCAGCAACAGGTGGCTTTTTTTTTTATTTCAATTAAAAGACAGTCAAATCTGCACTGCAAACTTTTATAGGTCAAATTTAAAAAGCAAAAATGAAAATATCTCAAAAACATGACCAGCGACAAAAATACGTTAAAGGACATCAAAAGTCATCTCTAATTAAAATGTACTGCTGACTAGTATTTGTTGTTTGCAGTTCAAACACACTGTCAACATATAACAACTCTATTTTAACCGTTGTCCAATGAGCAATACTGCCGATACGACCACTAAACGATGTAGCGTATACGTACTTGGAATACTTTTTTCTCTGACCCTCTTTGCTTGATGTATTCTTTCGGCAAGAATTCCTTCAGGCTATGGAGAGAAATGACATTTTCACATGTTTGCTGTTGTTGACCGACAGGCATTCCCCCTCTCGATGAGCATAGCTCAACATATGAGGTCATTCTTGCTCTCCTGCCTCGAGAGTCGAAAACAGTTGTAACAGCTGATACCCCCTGGAGTTTTCCAGGAGGGGAAATAACATGGAATGGCGATGGAAAACATCATCTTACATGCACAGCTGGAAAGTGAATATTTAAAAGTAGTACTAGCGTCCAGAACCATTGGAGCTAATGCATCTGAGTACAAAACGCTTACTCGAGAAATCCAGGCTTGTGTTTGTGCTCCACGTGGGGTCCAAACTGGATCTGAGCCTGGATCCCTGCAAACTCACAGGCTTTATCAAAGGAGACAGGGTGGGATCCATTCAATATGTCATCCCTGGCCTGGAGGAGAGACGAGGAAAAGGAAGGAAAAGTAGTAAAGAGCATACCGCCACAAAGGCAAAAGATTGGATTCCAAATGCGCAATGTGCACTTGATCAAACAGTATGTCTTGAATGTCCTCCTGGCACAAAAGTCAGATGATTTGGTTTCATCTGCTTATCACGGCACATTACATACTGAACATGGACACGAAATTACACACACATCAGGCTTTCACAGCATCCTCCCTTCACTGCATTGCGTAATGACCATTAATGAAACCGAATCCATTTTACAACTGTGTTTTTCCATTAGGCAAAAAGGTGCATTTCAAAATTCCGGTGTCTATTTAGCCAGGCTGTCAACATGACAATAAAGGCGGCTAGAAAGGGTGAAGCTTTTGTTGACATCCTTGAAAGGGTTTTGTGTGAGTGCGTATGTTGGATGTTCTCTCCAGAGGCGAGCCAGCTTTCTCTCTTGCTTTCTAGTTTAGTGCTGCAAAATTAATGCTTCAGAAGATGAGAGCATTGCAGATGTGAGAAAGAGGCCCCATCAGTGCTTTTAGTATCGGCAAGCCGACTGTATGCGCACAGAGCTCCGGCTTGACTCATTCTTATGTCTCATTACTTAAGTGAACAATTAGTTGGCGGCTTACACGACTGTAATGAGGACAACAATCTCCTGCACTTGTGCTCATGAGTCCTTTCCCCGGTGCGGTGCACAGTGGAGCGCATAAGCTCTTGTAGACTGGGATGTTCGAAAATTAGCCCTCACGCATGCCATCATCTGCGACGCGCTCGCCTGTACAATGTTGTGTGTGTGTGTGTGTGTGTGTGTGTGTGTGTGTGTGTGTGTGTGTGTGTGTGTGTAACAGTGAAAACAAGGGGAAGACACAGTTTAATGTTTGCATGAATAGGGCTGTACAATTAATCAAATTCAAATCCACATCGGAAAGGCTACAATTTGGGCAAAAAACAAAATCTATGCCTCGATTCGGTTGGTCTGTAGTCTTTACTTTTAAATACTGTATACACGTGTAATTTATTTAGTTTTTTTATCTCGTGTCTTGATAAGTGCAATGCTTAAGAAGTGCAGTCCAGTTCATTTGCATTATTGTTGTAATCTGATTTATGATTTACTGATTTATTTTGACACCACCCTTGTTTGGTTGAATTTCACAACGTTGCGGTCGCGAATGGTTAAAAGTCAAAGTGCTGAATAAGTTAACGATTCTAAAAATCATATTTGGTAAAAATAATGACATGATAAGTCGCAATCGCAATATTGAGGGAAAAATAAGTGCAATTCGATTCTTTTTCCACATTGTTCGGATGTTGCATTGTCAACTATGCAAAATCTAACACTCAGCAAAATTAAAATCAATTGTGATTGTCGTGCTAAAGTGTAGAGCTAAAATACATTTGATCATATCAAAAAGTGTTATTTTGAGCACCTTAATCAGCTACAACTATTTCGGAAAACGTCAGTGGTAATCCAGTATGACAGAGTATTGTATTGGATTTCATTAGAAGGAGAAGAAACTACACCAAGTTAACATTTAACTCTTTGTAGATGTGCTATTTCAACAAAAAAGCATGTTATGGCATTGTTTGTGTTCCAAATATTTGCTTTGAAGCGTTACAACGCACCATATAGATGCTATTCATTCGCCCATTGTTGATGCTTCCCTTTACATGCTAGCAATAAGCTAGCATGCTAATGGCAACATTATGTGGTTATTGTAAATACACAACATGTAATGTGTTTTGTATTGAGTTTAGTTTGACAGTAAACTTTAACTGGGAACAGCATTCAATTGCTTGAAGCTTCTTTTTGTTTAAGATGAGTTCACAATGTCAAACTGTTGCTTTGTTGTCAAGTGAATTCAGTCACTACACACTGCTCGTTTTCACTTGTATCTGAAGGGGTAACAGTGGCAGACTCAATCCTAAATTGGAATATGTGACTGATGAAGATATTCCAAACCAGATCAGAATTCTCTCTTGGCAGATGTGGAAAGTGATAGACCGCTCTGGTTGTATGGCTTTTGACCCGAGCTTGACAAAAAGAAGTGTCGTATGTAGCACGAGACGTCACAAACTGTGACGCAAAACAGCCTGAGGTCACCCGGCCCACTGTGGCCCAGCACGGTGGTGGACAAATATAGAAATGCTGAAACAGGGATACCCGAAGCAACTGACAGCAGTGCTCACTAAGCATACTTGCTAATGCAGTAAATAAGCATGTAAAATACTTAAATATTTAGATTTTGAAGTGCATATACAATAGTTTGAAATTCCTTTTTATGTTCTTCTATGTAGCAGTAAAGCACCTTGTATACAAATTGTACTCTCCACATAAACTTGCCCTGCCTATACACTGTATTGATATGCCTATATATTTCTGTACAAGTGAAAAAAAAAAAGGATTTGTTTAGCTATTATTTCATTCCTTGTTAAACTCTCCTCAAGCACTACAGGAGAATGGTAACGATACAAAAGAGTACCAGGGCCACAGTGAAAGGAAAAACAAATAGTAACATTGAAAGAAAGATGTTCTTTTCTACAAGTATCCCTTAACACACGTTTGGAACATTAAATGATGAACTGTGGAAAAAGAAGTTATTGTTAGCTGACAAATTCCAGCAGTAATTCCTCATCTGGCCCAGCTTTTCTAATAAAAGATCTTGTCACTACCAGTCTGTTTTGGGAATTGGCTAAAATTAGGCAATAGAGTGGAAGCTGCAGTGTAGTACTATTGGGTGAAGTTATTACCATGGTGGCTTATTCTGTTCTCAACGCAAACATATGACAGAGAGGGAGTGGTTGTGTAGGAGAAGGAATGAGGCCTATGCTGGCAATGTGTCCGATGTGTGCTGACACTGGACAGAACGAAACATCTTAGCTAATCATTGAGTCATCACAATGGCAAGGCAGAAAAAAAAAAAAAAAAAAAAACACCAACCCAAATTTGGAATCTTGATGTCAAGGGGAGAAAACGGAGGGAGTGATTGCTTGGAAATTGTGTCCAAAAAAATGGGTGCAGCAAAGAAAAGAATCACAGTCATGGAAGCCTGGGGTTGGTTAGTTACACTTGGATAATGATCTCTCTTCTGGGTCTTTCTGGCATTTTTAACACGATGTGAAATTACAGCCTCTCCGATGTGAAGAGCCGACGCAATCTGCCAGAGTGTGTAACAATCAGAGTGTGATGTAGACAATGAGGCAGAGATAAATGGAGAAGGGCAACTATGAGGCAGGGGGCAGGAGGCGGGGTTGTTGTTATGAGAGGAAATATGACTCTGCGTTCGGAGCGTGATCTACACAGCGCAGTGGTGTGTGTGTGTGTGTGTGTGTGTGTGTGTGTGTGTGTGTGTGTGTGTGTGTGTGTGTGTGTGTGTGTGTGTGTGCCAGAGTGGGGATATGTGTGATTATGCCAGAATGTGTGGGAGATAGAGAGGGAGTGGACACATGAAGTGAAAGGGAAGGAAGCGGAGGGTAAGAAAAATATTGAGACAAAAACATGAGAAAGAGAGATGCGAACAGCAGGCAAGCTAGCTGAATGAATATATATGAACTAACGCCTTTGGTTTTCTTCCCTTCAGTTTCACAATCATGCTAATGATGTTGACGTGGACATTTAACTTGTTTAAGGGAAGGCTCAATAATTGTCATGACACAGACTTGGAAGTAGTAAACTGCATCTGTGTCTTTGCTATGACATCACTTGATTACCTGTTACCAGAGCATAAAATAGCAGTGAACAAGCCAGTACACATCTCATCTTATGTTAGCGCTAGCATATTTGCTTATATTATTGCATGTTGCGTAGGCTACATTGTAGCTAAAAGTCATGACAGTATTTATTTATGGCCATATGTTTCGGACAATAAATCACTTTTTCATAGTTTGGCTCGTCCTGCTACTTATATTCACGTGCAACTCGAAAAATCAGAGCTCGACAAGCATCCAAAATCCCGGGTCCCTCATCGTGTTTATGGCAGCGAACGAATTCCGTTTGGATTTGAAACGTCCACTTTTAAGTACGTAAAACGGTTTCTTTTTAGTTTAAAAGGGCTGACCTTAGCTAGAATCCTGTCAAAGCACCAAAAGTATTTTCCAACCACCAAAATTAAAAGTCGAAGAGAGCAATTTTTTTTCAGCCAGCTTGCCGTGTCAGATTGTGTTCAACCTCAGACGTTTCATACAATAGATTGAGTGGCTTAGCTTCTTTTGCTTTTATTGGTAAACTTTCATTGACTGCTGTTCTATTGATGACATTTGCACAAAAGCAAGGAAAGCTGTGGAGCAACAAAAGAAAAAAAAAAAGAAAGGAAAACAATGCTCTTCACAACTACAGGCTGTACTTTCACTTTACTTTCAAGCAGAAGCGTTTTTTCCGAGTCCTTTAAAATTGTGCGTTGCAACTATTTGTTCCATGCATGAGTGTCTGCTGCTTTGTGTCAGTGGGATACTCTCCCCGGAGAGGAGAAGCTAATGGGAGTGTGGTGATGTGAGCAGAGTGCAAACACTGATGAGTAGCTAACAGCCCTCAGGGAACCCTTCAGTGACTGCAGGGCGCCCGCCATTTATAAGCAGTTAGGTCGAACCCGCACTTCTAGAAGAATAGAAAAAGAAATACAAAAAAGGAGTAGACTAACTTAGGAAGCTTAACTTTATCCTCCAAGATTGTCTTCTCAGGCATCCACAAATAACAGTATATCTTCCCACAAGATATATTAAACAGTCCATCACACTGTCTGGCAACTTTATTTTCTCATCTGCCCATGTGGTACTCCTAACTGTCTATTTCACCGTTAATGCGCTGCTGGGTTAAACTGTCCTCTCTCATGGCGTGTTGTTATTAAACCACATGGGCTATAAATGGTATAGTTTCTCTTTGACTGGAGTTACGCGGTGGGGCTTAATGCCCAGCGCGGTGCCTATCAAGTTCAGAGTCTGTAAACATCTACGGAGCTCGAACTGTGTTGAGATAAATACTAAGTGCTTCGGTATGTTCCACTCCTACCTGGACATAAAGCAGGTTGAGCTGGACGGGGTCCCGCGAGTCCACATTCTGATCCGAATAGAAGAACTTGCGCCTGAGCAGCAGCGTCTCGCTTTCCTCCACCCCCTGCTCTCTGAAGGTCCTGCTGTGGTCCAGCCAGTTCACTGCGCAATCGATACACATTGTGTCGGCCCACACGCTCAAATAAGTAGTTGCACACTTAACCAACGTGCTCTTAGGGAAGTATGCTGAGGGTGAAATTAACCAGGCGTAGACACACTATTTTAGAAGGATAATCCTCTTGATTAAGAGTGAGAAGGTCCAAATCTTTTTCAGGGTGCAAACATGGGTTGTTTTCTTTCTGAGGGAATGAAAAACGAGCGTCTCGTGATTCATTTTCTCGCGTGTTGCATGTTTTGTAATTGCCGTTGTGTTGGGAAATGAAAATAAGGTACGGGGAGGGGGGGAAATATTAAGTGTACAATGAATTGTCTTCACTGTGGTGGTACTGTTGAAGATTTTTGGACCCTTAACCCAAAAGTTGATTTTTTTTTCCACTCAGGAAGTATTCAAAATAATTTGAGGGATAGAAATTGACTCCCACACAATTCCAATAATGATGACAACGTAGCGGCTGGTGTCGTGCAATAATCGCATTGAATAGGATGCTATTGATGGCCAACACTTACAGTCATCATCTGTATGCAGTTTGGCTTTGAGCTTCTCCATCTTCCTCTCGTCTCGCAGTAAAAGCGTTCTGTCTTTTTTCAGTGTTCCCATCCCGTCCTCCTTCTTGTCCTCCGGCACCTCCTGAATGAGTGAGTACTCCTCATAGTTGGTGATTCCTGAAAGCAGGAAGCAAGTCAGGAGGATTCTCAGGGGAGGAGATGCCTTCAGAAGCTTGTGTTGCGGATGGAACAAACTCTCAATCTTGTTCTTTTCCAATTTCTCTGGGATTTGTTTTTTGTTTTTTTTTTAATATGGGAGAGGTGGGTAAACAAATTGAGTGCATCTTTACAAGCAACGGTAAGGTAGAAGCTAGGGTTACAGCTCCATGATGGACAGGGATGATATGATTTCAATTTGTTCTGGACTGGGGACGAGCTATAAAGACATTGCGGTGTAGTGCTGAAAGGAATCAGCATTGCCAAGACTGCAAGCCAGGTTGCTTTACAAGCAGTACAATCTCAAGGACATTGCATACTAGGGATTGTATAGATTAGTCGACTTGTTGTTAAATGTACTTTTTTTTTCACCAATTAGTAAGATATAATGTTGATGTTTGGCCTTGATTGAAATGAAGTAGGGGCTCATATACAGCCGTTGGGCGGTCGGTGAGCAAATATGAGACAGCCGTTCTCGACTCCAGCCCGTCTGCAAGTCAACACGAATCAGCCGAGTCGGATGGTGACAGTCATCGCTCGCTGTCGGCAGTTGGGAAATGATGCAAAACGCGCAATATGATGTTTTGCCTTTGAGTGGGGAGAGGTGGGTAAACAAATTGAGTGCATCTTTACAAGCAACGGTAAGGTAGAAGCTAGGGTTACAGCTCCATGATGGACAGGGATGATATGATTTCAATTTGTTCTGGACTGGGGACGAGCTATAAAGACATTGCGGTGTAGTGCTGAAAGGAATCAGCATTGCCAAGACTGCGAGCCTGGTTGCTTTACCAGCAGTACAATCCCAAGGACATTGCACACTAGGGATTGTACAGACTAATCTACTTGTTGTCAAATGTACTTTTTTTGTTCCCACCAATTAGTAAGATATAATGTTGATGTTTGGCCGCGATTGAAATGGAGTAGGGGCTCATTTACAGCCGTTGGGCGGTCGGTGAGCAAATATGGGACAGCCGTTCTCGAATCCAGCCCGTCTGGAAGTCAACACGAATCAGCCGAGTCGTATGGTGACAGTCATCGCTCGCTGTCGGCAGTTGGGAAATGACGCAAAACACGCAATATGATGTTTTGCCTTTGAGTGGCGCTAGACTTGAGTGGAGCCTCTGGAGTGCGAAACACAACGGACGCTTAAGTCTATGGGAAAATGCGCACACCGACAGATTTTCTGACTTGCATATGGGAGAATATGCACACGCTACATCTCGATCATGGGCACAATTCAATTGTTTTTCTTCCCATGTCGTGTAGGGCCTCCATAGTTTTGTACACAACAAGCTAATGCAAAGACACTGAACTCAAAACAGACACTTTCCAATATTGCTCTTTGCCAGATTCACGGTTCTCTGTGAACTGTAATTAAAAGTGACAAGAGAGGGGAAACAAAATTAGGTTTGAGAGGAGCCTGGGCCATTGGAGGAATGCTTCATCTTCTCCATGTGATAAATGGTACCTATTTTCCAAACAAGAGGCGATAAGGACTTTTTCCATTGTAGCGACAACGCTTTTATTACTTAACAAATGCTGCTGTCCAAGTATAGACTCAACACCACATGATAAAACACTCCGTATGTGCTAACTGGTATGCATAGGACTAAAAATAAAATAGATCATGAATAATTTAAGTCTTCGATGATGGGCAAAAAATATTCTTATCAGCTGCGGTGGGAGAGGATGATCACTCACCTATTCGACTGCATATGGTAACAAGAAGCTCCCCGACCGTTTTGGAGTCGTCCACCATGATGGTCTTCACCGCGCCGTCAAGCATTTTGATCTTCTGTGGTCTTTGTTTCTTCTTGTACTCCAAAATATCCTGCAAGGCAGAAGAGGAAATGATTCTCAGCAGAGGAATACCGCGCATGGCGCGCTGTAACAATGTAATCACATTAACAGATACGTGAACACTGACAGTTCTCCACCTCACGCTGTACTACTTAATCTTACTCCGTTTCGTAGCATGTAGTAATCCAGGGTTCTTCCAGATTCCAGCCATATTCCTTTCCTGGGATCATCGTCAGACAGGAAAAGACCATAATCGGAGGCTGAAGCACAGCACAAAAGGGGAACCGTGAATGTAAATGATGATAAAAATAAACATCCATCATTAAATTTGGATGAACTCAATTGTCCGTGAACCTTGTCCGGACTGAGCTTCTGGGACACGTTCCCGGATGATCCTGCAGGCGTCGTACACAGGCGTGGATGGCTCAAATTGCATCGTCTTGACCACATTGCACTGGCGCACGCAGATCTTTAGTGACAAAGCCACCATCTTGGGGGGTAAAATGGCCTCACTCGCCTACACACCTAAAACACAGAGTGGAAAACGATTCCGCATGATACGTCAACCACTTCAACCTCGCATATTGTCACAATACGTCAATGGGAATTTGACGAAGAACATTAGCTTGATGCTAGCCACTACGGAATTTATGCTAACAGGCTGGAACTTTTTGTTGAGGAACTCAAAGGTAAAAACTTAATCTCGTAATGCACTTAACTTTTAGAATAGAGCGCTCAGGCCCACTTAGCCGTCGATGTGCGTTCCCCGTAGAGAAGAACTACGGTCCAATGACGCAAGCTAAACATATAGCAAAATCAGGTAGTGAGAGGGGCTAAGCCCCTAAAACACAGAGTGGAAAACGATTCCGCATGATATGTCAACCACTTCAACCTCGCATATTGTCACAATGCGTCGATGGGAATATGACGAAGAACATTAGCTTGATGCTAGCCACTATGGAATTTATGCTAACGGTCTGGAACTTTTTGTTGAGGAACTCAAAGGTAAAAACTTTAATGTCGCAATGCACTTAACTTTTAGAATAGAGCGCTCAGGCCTACTTATCCGTCGATGTGCGTTCCCCGTAGAGAAGAACTACGGTCCAACGACGCAAGCTAAACATATAGCAAAATCAGCCAGTGAGAGGGGCTTAGCTAATCAATTTATTATGCTCTCTAAACACCAGTATTTGTTTTGTTTTGTGTGCCCGGATGAAATTGATGGGCGTTTGAGCCCCTGAATGACATGGCATGCATATTTGAACATATGAAACAGAGTCGCAATACAAAATACCACAAGGCAAAGAATCTCATTATTTCAGTTATGGCCCTGTAGTCATTTTTAGCTGGGAAATTGAATTTGTTGTGTACCTAGATGCACTCCCCCTCCGCCCCCAAACAAGGTAAGTAACATACAGATAAAACCTCTATAATATATACAAGAATAAGTGAAGCGAAAACAATGAAAATGGCATTCCTCCTCCACCACCACCACATCATTATTTGCTGCTGCAGCCTGCTCACTACCCCACGAGCAAGTCTGCGCGGTGAGACAAATTAGTGGGTTGTTTTGTCACATTCAGCAACACAGGTCAAGCGGCTCAGGGGCTTCCGAGACTTATATGGGCAAAAAAAAGGAGCAAAAAGAGCTTTTTCTCCTTGCCCATCTTTACCTCAAGCGTCTACTTTCATGCACTATAACACTTGTTATTTTTACTACACAGGTACTTATCCAGATCCCAAACACTTTGCAGCCTTAATTTATAAAATGACTGAGCAGAATATAGTAGTTGTGAAGTTTAGCTATGACTCCCTAGCAGCTCACATATGGAAAACTATAGGGAGGATTGTTTTGCCACTGAAGTGAAACGATGATTCATTCTGGATTTATTATTTTTGGATCACTTGGGAAGTTGTGGTACTAACTTTTGGTTGTGCTCCTGTGTGTTTTCTTTTTACTGTTGCTTGACGGGAAGTCAACAGCTAAATAGTGGGGGGATTTGTTTCATGAAAAATCTTAAATGTTGATATATTCTTCAGATGGAAGGAGAAAAAAATGAATCTGACATGTTCTCAGACACTTTTTTGTACACACATCATCAAGGAACCTTGCTGAGTCAGAGTAGAAAATCTGGAAAGTCCATTTTCTGTCATGATGAAGTTGTGAATGAGGTTGCCTGAGCCTCTGTCATAGTTCCTCTCCGACAACCCTACTTTTTTTTGATTAGTTTTTCTTATTTCAAAGTAGGAATAGCTAACCACAAAGAAAGAGGAGGTAATAGCACTGCATGAGATTTCCTTTGCACAGGATTGCTAAGAAGTCCCACAGAGTTTTTGTCGCATGCAGCGCTTCCGCAGATACTCCACCAGAGAAGCGGCAGAATGAAAACACAACATGGGCGAGCACTCAGGCTTACATTCAGTCTCACACAAAAACGCACAAATTCTCTTTATGGCCAAACAGACTGCATATGGACAAATGTTTATGAGGCCTGTCTACTCATAAGCAAGGTTATTTTGTGATGGTATCCGTTTAAGTTTACTGCTCCAAGGGGCATTTGTAGATGATACTCTCGACATCATCCGTCACTTCGAAAGAGCGAGCACGGCACAAATCACACGATGCAACCTCGGTGGATAATTAGAATCCCTCAGCATACAGAAGTGGGAGAACATTTTTCACCAGCATCCTGCTGTAAACACTGTAATGTAGCAAAGTACATGTTCAAGCCTGGGTGGCAATTTGCATCCATCAATTTTCTTTTGCTGATTGTTTTCAGGGTGGGCTGAATCCAATCCCGTCTGACTGTGGGATGGAGGTTAGGTCCAATCTGCAGGGCACATATTGAGCAATAACCATTCACATTCACATTCAGACCGCAGGCTTTGATGAACCTCACACAGGATTCGGTGTCAGGCTACTGCAAGTTCACCGATGGTGGCCCTGTCACCAGGAACAAATTCATAAATAAATACGATGAAATCGACATGTTCTTGCTTTGTCAAGAAACAAAAAAGTTCTACATCTTCCCTGCTGACCGGCAATGACTCTTCGCGCCCGAGCGGTTTGCGTATGCATACCAACAATGTCATCAGTGATCCTTTGGTGACCCAGGGCAGGTATAAGAGCCAGTGCCACCAGAGGATTAGTCCCTCTTTTCTTCTTGCGTGCCGTTCGCATACCACTGCTCTCTACCCAGCAGGTCAAATGATTTGTCTATCTACGTCTGCATTCCGTCACTGGGAGCCTTGTGACTGTGCCGGTCAGCACTGAAGGTTTTTTTTTCACCCTTCAAAGGCTGCTACGGTGTTTCGGTTTGTCTGTGAGGCGCCATGGCTGGTGTATCGCAGCTGTGACATTCTTTTGGTTCACTTATATTGATCAATTACAATCGATCTTTGTACTGCAATGCGCAATTTTTTTGCCCGTCAGGCTAAAATCCGGTTTGAGCAAGACGAAGAAATGTCAAATTTTAATTATTGAGTAAGATTTTACATAAAATCCATCCATCCATCCATCCATTTTCTGAATCGCTTTATCCTCACAAGGGTTGTGGGGGGTGCTGAAGCCTATCCCAGCTGTCTTCAGGCAGTAGGTGGGGGACACCCTGAACCGGTTGCCAGCCAATCGCAGGGCAAACAGAGACGAACAACCATCAGCGCTCACATTCACACCTAGGGACAATTTGGAGTGTTCAATCAGCCTGCCATGCATGTTTTGGAATGTGAGAGGAAACCGGAGTACCCGGAGAAAACCCACGCAGGCCCGGGGAGAACATGCAAACTCCACACAGGGAGGCCGGAGCTGGATTTGAACCCGGTACCTCTGCACTGTGAGGTCAACACGCTAACCACTGTTCCACCGGGCCACCCTTTTGATAACATGCAAAAAAAAAAAAGTTTATGAAAATTAAACAGTTAATAAAACAAAGCAAGTCTGCAAACATTCACACGACAACGATATTTGATCCGTGAAGGTACAGACTCGCGTAGGGCCGACAAAACTGTCAAAATCTATTCACACAGGCCTGCATAAGTGAAAAGACTGAAGACATTTTCAGTCAGACGCGATAATGGTGTCATCAAAACCTCAATGATGAGACCCATTTTCAGGCTGCAAGGACAGCATAACGAGCGGAGATATTTGTGGCGTCAGGAGGAGTTGAAACCATTTTTTTTTGCAAATCAGTTTTGCGTTAACGTCTCCAAAAATAGCAGAGATCACCTTGCTGAGGACCAGGAAGCACAGAAGCCATCTGGAGAGAGAAAAGCTCTAATGACTGCACTATCAGTAGTCGTGTGGTGCCTGATTACACCACCAGTTAATCACCCTACAGACAAGGAAGTGGCTCGACAGAACACTGAAACCACTTCGTCTTGGTCATACTCTGTCTCTATCCAGGGCTTGTTAGATTTTTGTATCGGGAATCCGAACGCTTCGAAGCGGACAACAAATCAGAGCGCCAGCTGCGCATTTGGATGGCAAACAAGAGACAATGGCTGTGTTACATCATATGGTATGATACAGAAAGCCTGCATAGTTATTTAGATTGTACGAAAAGCGTGTCCTTTGATCGACGTTGCTTTGTGAGCTTTGAACATTATTGCTGGAACCAAATAAATAGGAGTGCACTGGACAGAGAATCAGCACAGTGCGGGATTATCCCTCCAATTTCAATCCATCCGGCATTCGCAGAATTAATTACAATCATCAAGAAGTTATGCTCCAGCATTAGATTTGATTATTACTGGTTATTGCGAGTTTTAAGACATATCACACATCTCCGCTGTGATCAGAGCTTGCCATTGAATTATACACCATTTAATGAGATGGAACAGCCACGTAAGAAAATCAAAGATAATAGGAGGTTTTGATTGGCATGTCAGAGAGGCATTAGCTGTGTGAAGACTCGAGCAATCATACACCTTGAGTGCATGCCAGAAATATTTGTGTGAACACCGGTCAAATGAGAAGGATGCAAGGATTCACACAAATCCGGTTGTCCTTTAAAAAAAACAAATACACACACACAACATATTTGTATTGTTTACTGTTTAAGTAAAGGGTGTCAAACTCATTTTTGTCGCGGGCCACATTGTAGTTACGGTTTGCCTTGGAGGGCCGTTATGAATTTTGGGAAACCATACAAATGTTTAATCACCTCCACATAATACATACACAGCGCACAACAAATTGATGAATAACTAGTTTTAAAATCAGAAGTCAAGAATAATAACTGTTTTTGTGGATTACATAGGACAATTTGAAATTTTGGTTCAGACTTTAGCAAGCATCATGGAACTTGACATACTTGATTTGCTTTTGCGGGCCATATAAAATGATGTGGTGGGCCAGATCTGGCCCCCGGGCCTTGACTTTGACACCTGTGGTTTTAGTGAACATAGAGATTTAGCATTTTGGACAATGAGCATTGCAACACAATAAAATACAATACAATACAATACATTTCTAAATGTGTGAGGGGGCAAGAGCATGTCTGTTAGATTTTGTTGCAAATGCACCAAATGCTGCGCGCCTATGAATTCTTTTCTGCTATCCCACCCCCACAGTGTTACGTGGTTTTCAAGGTTACCCAGAGATCACAGGAGACACAGTATTGATCGAATAGTAAACAAGCATCTTTGTGCATGATGCATGAATGAATAAAATGTTTTCCTGATGCACTCCAAGCAGTGATTACAGAGAGTATAAAAGCGGCCCTGGTGGGATCGCTTACAAGCATGACTGACATTGATTCAAGCGCAATTTTCACAAGCAGTGCGGTACAAGTGCAAAATCATCCATCCGTCCGTCCGTTCTCCAAACCGCTCATAATCATTCAACAGGCTCGCAAGTTTTGGCTTTACGTCCTTTGTGTTGTGTTATGCTGTATGTCACTGGCATCAAATGACTGAATTCCATCCCAACCTCAATGTTTGTCCAGAATGATAGAATAGCATCTAGAACACTGCCAATATGTCAATAAGGTTAAACTGCTCCAAGCCTTCCTTTCAAGTCTTTTCAACACCCTGACTGAAGCCGAGTCCAACAAGGGCCTTTTATCCCCTTTCCGACTGAAGGCAAGGTCAGCTTCCTGCACGCCCACTGTGCCTCCCCTGAGGCCGAGATGTCTTTACAGGAAAAGGCACTCAGGTGGTGAGTCACACGGCTGCATGAAAAGGTTTGCTTGCTATATGTACGGTTCTGGTTTTGGTGGACGCAGAGAATAGTTTGTTCTGTCAAGGTCAGGTGTGTTATTTTGATCCGAAGTTTAATGACCGACTTAACGAGTTTTTTTTTCTTAAAGCACTTTAGAAAGTGTCCCATAATTGTATGCAACACTTTTGTGTTTTAATCAGCTCCCGTAAATATATCTTAATTACGAGCATGAGGCATGCTTGATTTGTGGCAAATAAATAGAAAATCATTGGGCACGTATTTAACAGCTCCAACTTTAATCTATGTAAGTAGCACATGAGCCCGCAGAGACATTATTCTGTCAACTTGTCTTTACCCCATTAACAACGTCGGGGGAGGAGTTGATGGTGGCACACTGATGAAAATGTGAAAACACTTGCATGCGGCAGCGCATACGATTTTACAGTGGATTATTATCACTGTTGTTTTTTTTTTTTTTTTTTTGCTGCGATCAACGCAGTGCAGCAAGTGCTTGCAGATTTATCTTTGCGGAGATTGTGTCGGTGTTCTTCCCCTCGAATTGCAATGAATCTGGAGTGTTTGGTTCCTATAGGAAACAGATCTGGCCATGAGGTTAGACCAGGTTGTGCTTTAAAAAATGTAATTATTGATTACACGGGTAAATCATGAGCTCCAAAACTGCAATCTATCAAAAGCTTTTTTTTTTTTTTTGTGGAAACCTTTATTGTGGAGTTAAACAATATTAAGAGGATGTTTCCATCCCTAATCATCCATTATGCAAATGAATGAGCTCTCGCTCCGGTAGGCAACAGTCACGACTGGACGGCGTTAAGAATTAGAATTTAAACTGGCATTAGCGACAAGCTCATAAAGGGCTTTTTTTTTTTTTTTTTTTTTAGACAAACAGCCAAACCTCAAACGTTGAACACCTCTGACTTCCGTGTTTGAACCACTGTCAGACCTCCGCTTCCCGAAGAGCATCATGTCAGTTCATCAAGCAGAAAAAAATGTCATCTTTGCGAGCTGTATGGCATTTATAATATCTATAAATGATTAATACGCAACATTTATTATTTGACTTTGAGAATAATAATGACAATGACATTGTCTTATGATTACCCAATTACATCCGACCGACTACAGTATACCATCCTACTACCATGAAGACATCCTTCACAATGCATTATGAATTACGTTATGTTTATGTACATCAAGGCTGAGCTTTTCAGGGGTCATGTGTGCAGACGACACATGCAATTCAGTGGGGTAGAAAACACACATACACGTCTTTGGTCTCCAGCATTTTTTTTGCGTTTTGGAATACAGTCCCTCTGCGACCCTGGACAAGTCGTCGAATGATATGAACCCTTTCAGGGACAGCGGTTGCTACAGTGGACAGTTTACCATGTTATCAGGTTACAGGGTGCACGAAAGGGTTGAGTCAGATATGATGGACCTGCAACACAACAGTATGCCCGAAGTAATTCATGTTAAGACAAACGGATCTTCCTCTGTGAAGGGTGTAAATCCTGCGCAGCGTCAACTCGACGCAGGGGCGGGTTAGACACCGTAAGTTCGCAGATGAACGCAGGCCGGCAGTTGTGAGAAACAGGAGGGCTGCGCCACTGTGGGAGTGGTCACAGCTGACTTCGATCATGGCCAATCTCCTTCCATTCACTTTTAACGTGGCGCGCTAGTCATGCATTACATTCTTGATGGAAGCACATCCGCGCCGTGAGGGAGGCACTACCCCCCAACTTTGATCATTCGTGTGAACCCAAACGTGCCACCCAGTGGAATGATTTTAATAATATAATACAATGATTCGGAAGGTTTGATGGACAATGTTCACACATGAATAACATACAATGCATTCGACTAGCTGTTGAACCCTGCGTGAGTGTGAGATGTGATCTGAGCAAGCATAAGGTTTAGATCCTCTACCCTTCCAGCTGCGCTGTTCCGCCATGCTTGGCGGAGACCGGTCTGCCAAATTGGTCTGGGGCTCATTAAAAAAAAAAAAAAAAAGAAAAAAAAATCAGAATCTGCTGGCATTTGCGCCACACTGGAGATGCCATGTCTACAAAAATAGCGTTTTGTTGTCTTAAAATTGTTACTTAGCAGTGAGGAATGTTAAAATATTTCGAAATATAAAGTTTAGAATGGGGACAATGTGATCCTGGAATGGATCATTTCCCATGGAAAAAATTAAGTGTTTAAAAATCTGAACAACTAGTGCCCCGTAATGGTGCGTTTCATCTTCCGTTGTATAATCAGACAGTACACCGAAATGAATTCGACATTAAAAATGACATCTTTTAACAACATTTACAAGTGGTGTTGGTGCTATGACTGCATACCGCTTTGCTCCTGGGCTCCAAAATCTACCGTAATTCAATTTAAAGGGTGAAGACACGGTCAGAAATTATGAATGTCGCCCTTGTCATGGGGAAGGAGAGTGCAGCTCGTCTTACACTAAAAATATCCAATAAAGTGGAGCATCCCCTAAGCAGCACACTCTCAAAAGGATTCACAACGCAGCCGGCACAATGAATGTGACTGTTTCTCTCTTGTGTCGATGACTAATATGGAGCAGCCGATAAAATCATTTGTATTGATTGTAGTCCTAACGTCTTAGAGCAAGATAGATATCGAATCCGGTAATAAAAGGCACACACAACAAAGACATCGCTATTATTAAAGCTGTCCAGCTGTTTTACGAGACACGCAATGGTTCTGTATGTACCAGCTCTAATTCTGTGATTTTGACAAATGTGCTTCCAAATTGCTGGAGATAGAGATTGCTCCTTGAGGATGAACGCTCGCTCCGCCTCGCTTCCGCCTCTCGAACGCTGTCAGCGGTGATCCAAAACCACTCCCCAACACTACAAATCTTGAACTACACAAATTGGGAGGGCAGGAAGGAACTCAAGGATGGCTGCCCCAAATTATTTGAGGAGTGCTCCTGATTCTGCATCCAAATCCAGTACAATTTTGACAAGAAACGTGCAGGGAATGAGCATGTTAATTTTCGTGTTGTTACGTGTTATCAATTCTACCATCAGTACGGAAATACAAGTAGTATCAACAGAGATGGGCATTCCATCCCTGGGACGGCACGTGATGGCTGGACGCCCCATTTGTGGGACGGAGGACTGAGGATGACGTTTTTTTTTAAAAAGGACGCACTGAGCAAGGACGGAAGTAGGTTTTTTTTTTGTCTGTTCCTTTAATCGTCCTGAACCGGCTTAAGTATGTGGTGTCCGGAGGAAAAATAACAAGGCCAGAGTGTAGCCATACATTGTATTTTCTTAACATGCTATGAACAGGACATCCTTTTTCCATCTCAACAGTATTTTTATAAAAACACTGCAACTAGTGGACAGTCAGAGAACATAAATTACCTCCGGACACTCACTTCATGAACAATCAGTCCAGCCGGTTAAGAAAGCCGGTTGTGTTTTTATAATTATTATTATTATTATTATTTTATCATAGTAGCTATTTTTGTGTTATGAAATCCTAATGATGCGTTGCTTATCACTTTCACATTAAAAATATAAAGAAACAGTGATATTATTTTTGTTTGCTGGATGGCCAGACTTATCTGCACGAGACAATCACGGCGTGACTGAAAATAAGGTTCGGTACACAGGCGTATACGCGTTGAATATGTCAATATTTGCATGCGAGAGTCCTGCACATTTTTTAGTGTGCGGCATCGTGTGATGTGGCAAGACGTGTCGTGTGTTTTGTATTTTACGGGTGACGCATTTCTCTCGTGAAGTGACTTAAGTTTTGTAGTGAGCGCCTCTACGAAGAAGAAAACACCCTAAAATCCGGAATACTTGGGCGATCATTCGAATAGTTTCAGAGGTTGATGTGAGCATTAATTAAAGATGTATATGCAAAAGAAAATTGTATATGCATAATAATGAGCTCAATAAATACCAGATGCACTTTCAAGCACAATAATGTCGGATTTCCCTAAGCAAATATGTAAGAGGGAATGTATATTAACCAAACCCTTCTCTGTAAAATCTAATTAAAAAAACACTTTACTGCCATGTTACTCAAGCTGGATGTGAGACAAAAGCAATTTCCGGGCGATGCGCAAAAATGCCAGCAATACATATTTGCAATAATTAAAATGCAAGAGACAGAGCATGGGAAGATTAAGGCCTTTCAAGAGAGGATTGTTAAAACATGATGCTAATGAATTCAGTGACCCAGTCACTCTTGCTCGGTAACAATTTTCAGCCTGTTCACAGAATTTAGAGGGATTTTATGAATAAAAAAAAAAAAAAAGAATCAACTCCAATTACTGGAATGGAAATGTGGCAAGGTTGTCTAAATAGCTTCTCGTGACAGTTACAGCTTTTACCTCAGGGCAAAAATGGAGTGTTTTTGTGGCTGCAATTTGCCTGCCATGTTTGCAGAGTGTTAGTGTGGGAACTTTTTGGAAGGTGTATCAACAAATCTTTCTATGAAAAGACTTCCAGGCCCTGACGATGAAACAATCAAATCTAAAAAAAGTGCTGTTTACTGAGCGTGCCTTCTTGTGCCGTGTGACAATATATTCTTGCGCGGCTGTGTAAATTTGTTCTGCATAGTCTTAAAATATGATTTCCAAATAGATTCTTCAGATTCTTTCTGTCAGTCTTTCTTGCTTTAAAGGATCACTTGCCGTACAACAGGGGTGTAAAACTCATTTTTGTCGCAGGACAGATTTAAGTTTGTTTGGAGGGCCATTTTGACTGAAACCGTATAAACAAGTTAAGAATAACGGTTTATTCACCTATTGTTTAAGTAACTGTAATGAGGGGTTTGGTAACAAGAAAATACTTATAGTATCACTCTTATTTTATTACAAATGAGAATTTGAAATTTGGGTAACGATTTCAGGAAGCATCATGAATGTTGACATTTTTGATGTGCTTACGCAGGCCACATAAAATGACGTGGGGGGCCAGATATGGCCCCCGGGCCTTGAGTTTGACACCTGTGCCGTGCATTTTACTGTTAAATATGCACCCTTGTCTAATTTGGGATTGTTTATTTATTTTTGGGGGGGTGGCGGGGGGATGGGTATTGTGCTGAGGATTTTACGGTAATCATAAAAAGCCAAACAACGTGTGGACAATTATTAGCCTCAACTGATTTTAAGAACAAATCTGAATGGAAAAAAAAGCAATCAACAGCCCAATAAAAACTGCGCATGCAAACAGCGCCACAGACATCAACGCAGGAATATGTGCATTCACGAGGTGCATCACAATCACTCGTCTCCAAGCACAAACCAATTCGCTGACCCTCCTCTTCAAAAGAGACCATCGTTATTAGATGTCTTGAGCTCTCATGTGCATTTCAGGCTCCCACAAACGGAACATTCTGCCTCAAGAGTCGCGACCTGTAAATCAGGTGACTCCAATCTCTCGTCGGACCGCCCGGGCAATGAGCCCCCACCTTACGTTCTTTCTTTTACCCCTCACTACACTTTAACTACAATCACTTGCGCGCTGAGCAATGGAAAGTGACACAGGCTGGAGGGTTGCGATACACCGAGGGGCTCTATCAGCAATTTATAGCCGCCCGTATGCTGAAGTGAAACGCACTTGCTTTTTTTTTTAATTTATGTTTTCACAAACCAAGTCGCAAAGTCAGCAAAAGTGCATCCGTTTCGGTGTACCAGCAGTTGTTTGTCTTGCAGTCTCGCCCTTTTTTTGTGATGAATACCATCGTTGTACTTCACTTACATTTTCTTGTTAACTGAGTGAAGCATAAAAACGAACACAAATGTGATCAAATCTGCCATCATCGGTGACTGAAACCACTTAGCTCTACGCGAGGAGGTTCAGTGAGAGGCCATGTTTTCGGCCCATTGTTTCCAGATCAGTGGCTCGGCCCTCGGTTGCTATGGCTGCCGCTGTGCCCACCTTTTCCTGGACATATAAGGCAGGACAGCAGCACCGACTGCTTCACCGGACCACGTGGATGGAGAGCACGCTCTCCGCACAGCACTTGTTCATATATTTCAGCAAGTGCCAGCTTTTAAGAGTCAGTGAGAGACCTTGACGGTGGTTAGGGTTCTCTTTATCCGTGTGCTGTGTGCAATCCTGAATTCATGCAGAGGGCCTCTCAGCCATGCTGTCAAAAGTACAGAGATATGCCGAACAGAGAAAAAAGTATGTGAGGGGGCTGATTTTGATCCACTTTGATAGTGCGTGTCGGAAAAATGAAAATACCTTTCTGTGAAAACGTCACTTCGGTTTGACTGCTTTGTTGAAGGGTCTGCCGGGAAAAATTGAATTAGCATTTTGTGATATTTTTTTTCCCATTAACGTGTACACATTGACTGAACATAAGCATCAGCACTTTCATTGACCTTGACCAAAACCAGTTTCTTCTCATGACGATAAACGATTGTTTCAAACCAAGTAAGGCAAAACAACTTTTTATTTTTTTAAATCACACAGTCCAAAGGAAAACCCCATCAATGAGCTTGAGGGTGCCTTACAGCATCACGAGTATCTCTTTGCAGCTTTGTACATATCCCCCAGTGATAACAAAAGACACTAAAGTTGTTCACACTGGCTGAAGAAAGAACGCATAGACAGAAGAAACTCAGAGGAAAAATGAAATGCCCCTCAAGTCACAATTCATAATGGACTAATTTGTCATGCAAAATGTTTGTCACGCATGAGTTCGATGCACATGTTATGCATGACGTCCCAGTGAGTCTCAAAATGTCGTACAAGGACCACTAGTGGTATGCGGACATCCTCCAGTCGTACGTAAATAATCACTGAATTCAATGTTCACACTGTCTATTATATTCAGGTCGCTTTTTTTAATTGTATGGAAAAAAAAATTTAGCCTTTTTTTTTTTTTTGCACAGTTCAGTTATATTTAACTTTTAGGCACATTTGGATTTAAGCTTTTCGTCGTGTTTCTTTTCGTCATTTTTCATTTAACATGAATGTACAATCCAATTAAATTTTCACTAAAAAGTGAAAGTGTGACCGCATGAATTCACCAAGCCTTCAGCAAGCTTCCCTCTCCACTTCAGTCAATGCTACACGTACGTCACGTTTTACTACACAGTGTTTTTTTTTTTTTTTAACACTTCTATGAGTGGAAAAGGCTTTGGGGAAATCTGCCTCCAGCTGTGAAGAAATCGATCAACCAGCGTCCTGGAATGGATTGTGTTTGACCTCAGAGGTTCACAACGTGCCCTCAAAGAATGACTGTACACTTACAAAAAAAGTTAGTCACAAGAAGTGCTCGGTTAAAAGGGCCTCAATTTTGGAACCAACAAACATTATGCATTTAGACCTTTGAATGCTATTAATTCAATGAGGTCATGGAACATGCCCTGCACATGGTGCAGCAGATGGCCTAACATAAGAACAAAACAAAAATGCAGCTTGTAAAATTGTGAACAAAAGTGACAAGTGATGATCATTTCTCAACATTTTCTGACATCATTCTTTGCTTCTTTCCTCACCCTCCAAACTAATTTCCCCACCGCCCAAGTTTTCCTGATTGCTTCACAAAAAATAAAAAAAAAAAGAAAGAAAAAAACACTCTGGCTTTCATCTAGCTCATGAACATCTGCTCAACTAAAGATCCACCCACATCCACCAGCATCCAGCAAACAGTATAGTGTGTATAGTTCAATGGGGGTCAACTGACAGGAGCCGGACAGACTATGTTAAATTATGCATGACGACCGAACAAAGCTTGAGAAGGCATTATTCAGCCGGGCTGGATGAAGCCATATCACACAGAGCGGAAGTATCTAAGGGACGCTGCCATGTTTAGCGAAGAACTCCCGTGCACTGTGTTCCTTTCCATGTCAATGGGTTGCCATAGCAACTCGGGTTTTGGATAATTCCCACATCAGGTGGCTTTTGTCGCAAAGAAAATAGAGAAACAGAACAGCTAATCGATGATGTTCTGGAGTTCCGTCATGGTTCTCTCATTGATGATGGAAGATAGTAGCAGTAGTGACATATGCCCACTGGACACTTGATTAGGTACACCTGCGCAATCGAATGAGATCCTGAGTTGCTTTCCGACATGAAGAGTCACTGTCAGGTCCAACTGCGAGTGAGATTTGAACGCAGCATCACTCCACTAACCTCTCGCCCCGTCTGAGTAACAGAGCCTAACTATTACCCTACATGCTATCAATTTGAAGTTTTATTTTTGATATGTACGGTCGATGAATAAACAAAACGAGATGATAAATTTAGATGTCGGCTACAATTGTTGATCATTCCGTGACAATTATTTCCCTGATGATCACCCTTGTTTTGTCTCGTTTGTCTGTACAAATTTTGGATATTCCGGAATACTTTCTGCAAAGCTCCTCAAGTCCAACGTTAGAGGTGTGACAGCTGTCAGAGTGCCCACAATGACACAAGGATGAGTGATACCCTGTCAGTCACGCCTTCTCTTACTGATTATTTGTTTTTCCATGGGTGCAGCAGTTTCCGTAAAAAACTATTCAGAGGTACAAGAAGAGATCAGCAATGGCTGATTTTTTCCCCCCACAGATCATTTTACGAATGTACTACGATCAACTTATACTGACAGTTCAAACAAAATTGACCACAAGTATTTTTTTTTTCTCAAATTGCTAAAGTACAGCTGAGGAGACGAAAAACATTTTTGAATGATTTTAACACTGCCAGCTGGAGATCAAGAGCATGGTGGGTTTCATACA
>NW_017805482.1:1368931-1389829 GCF_001891065.2 Hippocampus comes | reverse complement strand
ATATATACACACACACACACACACACACACATACACACACACACACACACACACACCCACACACACAAACATTTTATGGTTCACTGCTGCCAAAACAAAATTAACGAAATATAACCTAAATCCTTCAGAAAATGGATACCTGACAGTGTTGATAATTTTTCGCCGCGGCAACGGAATTTAATCAAACATGTGCAGCAATGATAAGCTATGATGATGACGATTATAATTAAAGCAAAAAACCTCTTCGAGAGATTCACTCTTGAGCAGCTCCACATGAAGAAGTCGAGGGAGGAGGGCCTGACTCAAGGTCACTCTTGTTGCGGTAAAGGGGGGAGGGGGAGACACCGCTTTTTCAATTGCACCCACCACTTTGGACCATGCTCAAAGGTTGGATCGATCGTAGAGCTCGGTGACATGGGAGCATCGGGCAATGTGCGACGATAAAGACCTCCAACCATTTTCCTATGATTTAACCCAGTACTGTCCCAGTAAAATGAGACACAAGACCTTTAAAACGACCCAATTGTTTTTAGTGGCCCATTTAATGCATCTGTCTGTTTCACGCTTGACAGGATTAATGAAGCGCAACTACAGTGTTGCTGGCCTGCGTGCAGTAAGCCACAGAGATGTGAAACAAGCCATGTTGAATGAGGCGCAACAAGCTCCGTGGCCCTCAGTACCTAAGCGTACCGTATTTTTCACAGTATAAGGCGCACCTTCAATGAATGGGCTATTGTAAAATTGTTTTCATATATAGGGCGCACCACATTATAAGGTGCATAAAAAAGAAGCCACAATGGTGGCTGGAGTTGTGTTATGGATCCACTAGATGGCGCTACGCTCAAGGAGATACAATACAGCTTTATTCATTTAGAGCCGTCGCAACCGCAACAGCTTTAACAAAGCGCTTGACAGAACATTTAAAATACTACGTCCAGGAAATCAGAATATTTATCAGTATATAAGGCGCATCAGATAATAAGGCACGCCGTCGGGTTTTGAGAAAAGTGAATGCTTCTAGGTGCGCCTTATAGGGTGGAAAATACGGTAATCATCTTCCTGCACCTCGAAGTGAAGTGTGTGGTGTCGTGTGGCTAAGCAAAATTGAAAAAAAACAAACACGCAAAAGTCATTTTCTCATTGATTTTGCAATGAATGGGAAATTAGCAGAACAATTAAAAACACCGAAGGTTTAGTACAGCACTGTAAATACGTGCTCACACCCATGCAGGGATGCACTCCAAAAATGATCACTAAAACAGCTCTGCTGAGTTCTACAATAACCGGATAAGCCATCAATTACATCAGTGCAGCTCTGCAGGTCTCTGACAAGGCTGGGATCATCTGACAGGAGTACCGCCCGTAGCAAGCAAGCAACCTGCCAGTGTCGACATGCGGCTTGCGTTAACAAGACAAAAAGATACACCATCCAAACATCTTCAAGAAGCAATAAAAACAGCAGCATTGACCCCGCACCCCCCTCGGCTTAAACTTCGATCTAACGGTGAGACTGGCTACACAGCTGCGGCTCTGCAGTTTCTTTTAATCTCTCCTTTTTATGGCATCATCATGTAATCAAGATCCGCCCACCCGGGGAACGGCACAAGAGCGAGCGCCAGAAAATGAAATCATTGTTGTGTGTCCTCGCTGGGTGTTATTTCATGGCATGGCATGGGCACAACAGACGTCGCCGTAAAGCAGATTTATGAAAGCCCAACGTTGGAAGTAGCACAGAGAAAGAAAGGGGGTTCATATTGGCTGATGATGACGGTGAAACGTTTCATATTGCTGCTGTGATCTGTCTTCAACTGTGTATTGACATGTGTTGCATTAGCGTCAGTAGCTTTGAACGCTTTTAACTGATCACTATGATATGGATGGCATGGATCAGGAAGATGGGAATGAGAACCCAAAATAGCCTCCAGTCAAAATTGTCAGGAAAAGAAAATCAATCCTAACCGCGATGCTTTCATTTATACTCGCCGTTCACGGTGCTGATTGGTATGCTCCTCCACGGTCTCGTGATACATAATGAATATGTTGATGAATTGTGTATATGAGACGGAACAATTACATAAAACGTGTTTGATTTCATGAATTGAGAGTTTCACCATGCTCCTCTTCAGACTGAGCGCCATCTGGGAGCAATGACATTAAGCAGTAGTTGTCAAGTAAAGGGCTATTATTCCAAATTATGTGCCTGTAACGTCTTACAATATAATACCAGAAAAATAAGCTTCTTTCCCCCCCCCGTTCATCTAATGAACAAATGAAACTAACCTTGCAGGATTTTTAGCGTCATGTATTTTGAAACTGAATCATAAAGCAACACCTTCCTATCGGTCACCTTTTATCACAAATGCATGACATCAGACATAAATGCCGACTTTATGCTGACATCACTTCTGGCACATGATGGTAATGTATCAAAATGCCTGCATGAATAAATAAATGAGTTACATACCTCTTTAGATCAAATGCAAGTTGGCTACAAGAGACACATCGACATACCTGCCTCCCTCTTGTGCTTCCCGAAAAAAACGTGATTCTAAACGATTAGTTCTGCACTCTCTGGGGACGGGAGGCAGATGCGCAATTCTATTAGTTCTACATGGTTCATCTCCAGAGAGAGCAGACAATATCTATATCGTTGAGACATGCAGGTTGTGCAGGCCTTGCATTGGCACATTAGTTGCTGGCATAAATCATTAGCGCTGTTGGTTTCAGTTAGCGATAGACTCGTTCACAAAAAGACTATTTGGGGGAATTTAAAAGCCATCAACGGTGGGCGCATGAGCAGCGTGTGCAGGAAGGCCAAATTCGAAGCGATTGTGTGAAGATTGCTGTCTCCGCAAACTGTCATGCAGGTCACCTTAACATTGCAGGCCATCCTCAGCGCTTTTTTTCCCCTCTTCCCTTGAGGAATGCATATTTTACATAGCATTGATAGATGTGCGTCATTTGAGATTTTTTGTTGTAGTTGTTGCAGGTAGGCAACACCCCCCCCCCCCCCCCCCAAAAGAAAATGCAGGCCAAAATGAACAGAACCTAAATATGGCCCTGCAAATCCCTTTTTTGATCACCATGCTACTTTCTTGTCTTTCGTCACACCGCATTGCGATCTTTGGTTTGAACTTTTCATGGTCTCTGGTCACATTTGAAACAACATAAACGAGTCACAAATGTGTCAGCGTAAAGGGCATTACTTATACAGCGTGGGAAGACCATCTTGTGATATTTGACCATTCTTGGCATGTAATGTATTCTATACGGGGACATCTGGACATTAAACATACAGGAAGTGAAAATGGAAGAAATGAGATGTTGTTCCCCTTTGCGGCCAGAACAGCTTGCACTCTTCTGGGAGGATCTCAGAGAATATCTGTATGACATAGTGCAAAGACCCTGTCAAGTGACTTCTGAGAACTGTTTCTTAACACAATAGACAAGTTTGCAGATAATTGCTGAGAACGTGCCAAGACTGAACGCTATGTAATACTCATTTATGGAGATACAGCATTCTAGTGTTTTTCACCACTAAAGTATTCTTGATTTTGGGGGGGATTCCCTAAAATTGAACCAGGATGGAATTTGTTCAGACCTCCCTGTCTTTATTACAACTCCTTTCATCCCAGAAGTTAACTGGTGCAATTGCAAAGTACAGTTGGCTAGCGAGCGAGCTAGCCAGCTAGCTAGCTATGCCTACATCCCAAAAAAATACAATTTCTATTCTGCATGTCACACAGAGAAAGGCCAAAAAGCAAGGCGAGAGGATTTTTATATATATATATAACTGGAACCCAGAAAAGAACATTTTGATTGATTAAGCGGCTCAAAAAATAATAATGGGAACAGCACAATCTCACTCCAAGTGTTCCTTTTATTTTTTTTAACCGTATATTTTGTTCATTGCTCTCAAAGTACAACCAGTCAGTGTTGAAAGTTTGGCCTATTTTTACACTACACTCCATGCGTGCCTTTTCCAAACGGCAACAGAATCATATAATTGTGCAAAGTGTCTGAAATTAATAATTTCAGCGAGTGCAATACACCGCAATCGGTCTATTATATAAAATGATGGCCTTTTTCATGATGTTACTCATATTTCCACCATGTTTGGTTGTCCCAAGAATCAAAACACATTAATATGCAGTGTGACACATGATAAAAAATAACTGTGAAAGGCACATCCACATCCCCCCCCCCCCCCCCGCCCAAAAAAATGCACCTGGTGGGCTGCTTGTGTGCCTCTCACATCAATGCAAGGTACCATCAAGGGAGAGGAGCCGAATGCTTGTGGATTGTGCTACGAAAATAAATGCGCTTCATTTTTTTTTGCTTTTGCAGCACTTTGCCCTCAAAGGTATCTGATTCACTCAATCAAAATGTTTTATTTTGCAGCAGATGAGGCATTCGTTTCACTTCCCAAGCTCACCTTCGCGGTGGCCCCTCTCTCTCTCTCGAGATACACTCCATTTTTCATGACAATGGCTCGGCACCAAGAAATAAACAGTAATGAATATAGTGCATGCTTCTCCATATCAGCTCTTATCTGAGCTCATACATGCCAGAAATTATGCGAGTCATCCAGTAATAATGTCATTAATCCCTAATGTGACAGCACAGCATTTGATACCGGATCACGAACCAGGCAGAAATAAACACAACGCATCACGTCGGTGGAAATGTATAATCAGCCACTTCAAACTGAAAGCGAGGGGCTGTTTTTAAAGACATCTGACCCCGGACAAAGCCAGGGAGCAGCAAACAGCTGTCAGGATGTGACAGACCCTGCAACGGCAGAGAGTACTTTATCTTCAACGTTCTGAAGCTGCAACACTATGAGCAGAAGAAAAAAGAAAACAAAATAACCTTGACAGGCAGGAATAAATATCTATATGTATATACTGCTTAATGGATTTCAAATACAGTGCTTAGCAGCGGTTCAAAGACACAACAAATTCCCCATGAGAAGGCGCTTGGCAGGAGTGGGAAGAAAAACTCCCCATTTGCAAACAAAAGACAAACTTGAGCATAACCAGATTTGGGGTGGGGCAGCTCTCTGCCTCAAGTGGCCAGGCTGCAAAATAGCATCCGACAGCTTTAGCGTTCAATAGCTTAGCATTGACAGAAAAAAAAACAAAAAACATTGATTAATTTGATTAACGCCTGTTGACAGCAGACACACATAAATATTACAGAACTAGATTCAATATGGCCACAAAAATAACACCATGTTCCTCACCTCCACCAACTACATCCATCCATCCATTTTCCTATCCGCTTGATCTTCACAAGGGTGGCGGGGAGTGCCAGTGCCTACCCCAGCTGTCAACGGGCAGTAGGCGGGGGACACCCTGAACCAGCTGCCAGCCAATCGCAGGGCACACAGAGACGAACAACCATCCGCGCCCACACTCACACCTCAGGACAATTTAGAGTGTTCAATCAGCCTGCCATGCATGTTTTTGGAATGTGGGAGGAAACCGGAATACCCGGAGAAAACCCACGAAGGTCCGGGGAGAACATGAAAACTCTACACAAGGATACCGGAGACGGAATTGAACCCTGCACCTCTGCACTGTGAGGTCGACGTGCTAACCACTGGATCACAGGGACGCCCACCAATGACAGTCAAGTTTATTTCAATATCTCGCACGAGGACGCGTGAGCAGAGCTTAAGTTGCTGTGATGCAAGCTGACTATTTTCATCTTCCTCCCCGCAAGTGTGAAGATGTGCCTCGAGGTGCTCGGAGAATCTGACAATATGCCAGATACAACTGAGTCCTTGTATAACTCCGGGAGTGACCTTTGGTGTATCCATTCCACGGACAAAATCACAGTTGCTCCAATCCCATGCAGAAAAGGCTCCCGCTTTGAAACCATTTACGAATCCACCTGACACTGCATTTGTTTTTTTTTGTTTTTACTCACATCTTGATGAAATAACAAACATTTTGGACATTTCTACGCTTCCAATCAGAAATGAAATACCACACATTCTTCTATTTTCCCTTACGGCAGCAGTAATGCCTTTGTGTCCCAATACTTGTGTCCATGTAGCGTACACACACACATGTACTGCCGATAGACAATCCATTTAGGGCGCCTCCAGCATAATGTATCATCTTCCACAGAATCCTGTTCCGCGGCGTTGAAAAGGCGATGTATCATAAGAACAACGGGCGCTTTGTGTTGATGTCTCAACTGACAGCCAGCAAACATCCCAGAGATCAAGATGAAATACTTCGACCTTGTATCCTGTACATTTCCCGACTGCTTGGCTGAAATACTTTCGTTTTTTTAAAATCTTTTTACTGTTCCACACATGTTTCTCAGCAGCGCCAAACTCGGTCGCCAAAGAATAGCCGAGGGGAAGAAATCAGAGCGCATAATGGAAGGGGGGGGACAATGATGTCTATTTTTGGTCTATATGCTGTAATCTTTTGCATCTTTTCCGCGACGCGTTACATGTATCTGAAAGCGCACTGACTGGTGGAGTGCAATTACATGCGTGTAAAAAAAAAAAAAAAAGAAGAACCTTGGCAGAGGCATCTCTTTAGACGCTAAACTAATGCATTCTGATATGCATGCAAGATGTACCGCCGACGGGCCGAGGTTGTCCAACCATCTGCCTGACTTCTGGGGTCTAACATGCTTGCGAGATACTCGAACAAAAACGTTCATACTCAGCTCTTGTTCAGCTACCGAGTAAAAACAATTGTGACAGAATAAAACACCACGATGTGATTTCAGTCACGCCTGTCCAAAAAAAAAAAACAAAAAAAAAAAACACGTCTGCATTTGTTCAATGAAACCAGGTGACCTTTTTACTCGGGTGAGCGCTTAGAACGGATGCTGCGCTCAACCAAGAGACGCGACATGATATCTGAAGAGAAGGTCACCTCATTTACAAGGTCAGATTCATGTTGGAAGATGAACAGATGGTAGCTTGTATGTGAACAAGCCGCAGCGGAATGCAGAAATCCTCTCGTATATGGTCACCGTGGCCCTTCCCGGTAGTTAGTGTCGAAAGATCTGGCGGATCATATCACGTTAATACCGCAACGGGGTAAGAGAATAGTGCAAAATACATAAACGGCTTGACAGCTTTTCGGTAAGTGCGATTGCGGTACAGGAAATAAAACTAGCAGCATTTGAGTATTAGATGGAAATGAGAAGGCCCCTAAACTTTTAATTGATTCTATTAACACTGCCGTGGTTTCTGACAGGAGTGCTCAGCAAGAATTATGACTTTTTTTTGTTTTTTAAAGTGGAGTAGGGTTTCGTTAAATAAAAAAATCAAAATTATGTACTTGTAATTAAACCTGCTATTTTGGCATTCGTTGGGAAGAGATGTATTTTTTTTAAATTGCTAAACAATGACAGGTTTGGGTTAATGCTGGTGTTCCTTTGATTAGATTGTGGTAGTAACACAAAAGAGTCGATGACCTGCTGAGTGATCAACTGACCACAGCGTGTTTGAGCTCCACCATTTCAGAGTGCCAAAAAGTGGTATTTTACGGATCCGTTATTCCCGGAGCAAGGAATTGCGTAACAAATCACACCAAACTAAACTGCACAACCTAATATTTACATAATCAGGAACACTTCCTGCCAGGGCAGTTTCATCTTTGGGATTCGGCAACACAGCAGAGCCGGACGATTCCCTGAAACAGGGCAGAGTGGAAGAATAATTTTCGGCTGTCACATTTCTAGCTCCTAACATTGGGACACTGAGGCTCATCTATGTGATGCCCTAAAATTAAATAAGTTGGTCTCTTGGTTAGCAAAGTATGACAGTTTCTTTTTGTGAACAACTTCTGACCCCACGAATACGTTTATACTCATGCCCACCAGCATCCGGACTGGTTGATTCACCGGTAATGGTGTGACCTAGCATGTCATCCTCATCACCAGTTTTGGAATCTACTTATTGATTAGTATTATTAATTCTAAAATGGAAACCGAAAAAGGGAAAAATTGCTCCTGAGACTACATTCTCTTCAACATACCGTCACAAAGTCACATCGCCACATGGCGTACATTGCCCAGGAGGCATCGCGGTATTCGATAAGGGACAGCTTGAGCTGAACAGTGAAGACTTACAGTGCTGGTTTTAACTCATACAGAAAATAAACAGGACATCGACGCAGAATTGTGCAGACGAGGAGAGTGAATGATATCAGGAACAACTCAGACCACAAATCACCTCTGATTGAGGCCAGGCCAGAACTTTGCAGTAAGAGGTGCTCTAAAGGCACGGTGGTCAAGAATAGATTGCACGCTAACACCACACATATAGCCACCCAGGACGACTACTTCCATCTCCAGAACCACAGAAATAAATGGAACTCAAGATTCTGATCGACTGAGGGTAAGTAGTCACTTTACCCTGAATAAGGTCAAGGCACGGCTGACGAGCTGCATATACAAGGCTAAAGTAACACAATCACCATACATTAGAGCATTCCGCGGGACAAAAAAAAAAAAAAGAATCATTTGGGTGAGAAAGTGTCAGCGCCGTCCACAGTTACCGTGCGAGCATCTCAGCGGCGACACTGCAGAGCGTTCTCTCTCTCAGTCAGCAGCACTCACAGCCTGCGTGACATCCCAGTTGAAGACAGCAGGGATTCCAGTGACGCTCATGAAACCTCCACCTTCCCTTCCGGCTGCCACATGAAAAGCCAAACAGACCCTGGATTGACTTTGACGTCAAAATATGAGCCTGTCATTTTTCTCAAGACGTGGCGGACTGTGCCATTCAATGACAATATCCTTGGGTTTCCTTTATTTTTTCCCCACCATCTCTGTCACACCGCAATTGACCTTTGCGTCCTCGATAAAAAGCAGCATTTTAACCCTCAAATCTACATTGGCAATCTGTAGTAGTGACTTAACATACTGTTGAGCTCATCAATGGCAATTCGAGAGGAATGTAAAATGGAATACAGTGGTACCTCTACTTATGATATTAATTGGTTCTGGAAGAAATTTCTAAACTAGAAAATGTTGTAAGTAGAGACGTGTTTTCCATGTAAATGCCCTAATTCATTCCAAGCCCGAAGTGGTTTTTGCCTGGCGTTTTGTAAAGAACTGAGCCAAGGACGTTTGTTGTTGTCGGGTTTTTACAATCCTTCGAAAATGTCCAATGCGGACATCAGCATAGTGAGCGATCGCCTGACTGGTGAACACTTTTTCTGGCTCATTCACTTTTACGTAAAAGAATCGAAACGCCTCTTGGCCCGAGGGGCGAATGACGAGGACGCTGCATAGACACTTATCTATCTATCACCACACATAGTCACTTATGACAGTAGTCCCTCTTCGCCAATGGGATGTCGCCCCTGGTGCTCTTGAAATATTCGTCAAAAAGAAGTTAGAACAAATTCCAGGTCCACGCACTGAGTTAAGAAGTGTTTATCCGTAGTGCTCAGAAACATTAAAAACACCAACACATAATGAAACAACCGACCTTCATCATGCTAGATTGTTGCTAACAAACAAGTGTCGAGACATAATGACAGTGCTGATGACATCAGGTGTGTCGCCTTCGAACGCTCGCAACATTTCTGTAAGCCACAAGTCAAACGACACCCGATATCTTCATTGTCAGCAGCGATTAAGACAAGACGTATAGCTTTCGAAGATTAAAAAAACCCCAAACATTTCCGAGCTGAAGAAAATGTCAGCTCAACCCTTCCTGACAAACGTCAAATATAAATTGTGACAACATGCAGCAAAAATGAGGAATGAGAATGATAACAGGGCGCCAGAATTTACTGGCAGACGTTTTTCCACATGTCCTGGTTCCAGCCAGGTACTTACACCATAACTTTATACCACTGGAAGGCAGCGCATGGCTCCGCTCAGATAACGTGTTGAGCCTCGACTTGGAGAGGTGGGAACGGTTGGAACAAACCATAACGGAGGCAAGCGGGAGGTGGTTTATATTTCTTGTTAAAATATCACATTTCAACCAAACACTGTATGGTGAGACATTTTTCTAGCTTGTTTGAAAAGGGACATACAGCACCCCCCCCCCAAAAAATAAAATAAAAATCGCTCATATTTGAGGGGTGCTAGAGCACCCCCACCCCACCCCAACTGGTATGGAAACGCCCGCGGTCTCGTTTCAACACTCGCTTACGTTACGAAGATGATTGTTCTCACGGAAATAAACACTGTTTGGTGTCAGCGGTTAATAAAAAAAATAAAAATAAAAGAGTTTGTTTCAAGTGGTTTTCTGTGCGAGCACGTCCCTCGTGGTCAGCTATATTTGGCAGTGACGTATCACGGATGTGGATCAATCACTATTGATCACGGCTGCCCTTGTCACCAACCTGTGAGACTTGGGGTATTCCTCCGAGACGCCATGAAGCCTGCGAAGAATTTGACATGCTAATGAAAGGGGCAACCGCCATCGAAGCCTTTGCCAGAACATACTTTCTGGAAATACTGGTGTCTGGAATTCTTCTTTATTCGGAAATAATTGGACATTAGCCTCTGTCTACTTTAGAGAGTAACCAAGAAGAATAGAAGCTTTTGAGCATTAGTACGGACATTATTCACATTTTATTGGAAAGAAAAAAAAACTCCAGGTGATTAAATGTTCAGTGGATTGTGTGATTAACAAGACCCGCAATGGCAGTTTCAGCTGAAAGAGAAAAACGCAATGAGAAAGTATTGACTTGAACGGAAACGCATCCCCAAGTGTAAATGACACGGCTGACATCCTCTCCTTATTCATAGTCATTCCATGTAGAGGACGCAAACATGTCTGAGACAAAAGAGGTTTTGGTTCTGCCACCCTGCACGGGCTCCCTCCTCCTCAGGCTATCACATGATCTTCGGAAAGACATCGCATGATCTGTAATGCTGATAATCACTTGGCTTCAAAGTGAAGGTGCATACTCGTGTCGTCAGTTTTCAGTGTAACGCATTCTCAAAAACAGAGTTTTCCGCATGAATCTCGTTCAACAAATCGAATACATCAATAGCGAGTTCCTCCATTTTTTTTTTTAATTCAGCAAATTCTTCACAACAAATCGCTACGCAGCCATGTCACCGTCATCCTTCAGGACGTGCTCAAATTCAAAGGTACACAACCTCACATCAGAAACCGCCATGTATCAACTCACTTTGCTAAATTGTAGTCGACTATGCAATCAACTTAATGAAGTTATCCTACCGCTTAGTTAAGAGCACAAATATTTATGCAAAGATTGATAGCTAAGAGCATTCTAGCGTGGAAAAAAAAAAGTAGATTGCTATTTATCTAAGCCGACATCTGGCGCTGGGGGAACCCTCAGTAATGTGCGGGCTGCTAACCTACTTTGGGCCCACGGCCCCAGTCCAGGACGGTGCAATAGAAAACCTGTCGTCTGGTACTCACACTGGCGTGCCATCTGACCTGCTAACGAGAAGCGCCACAGGCTAGGCAAGTGCCGCTGACCTGAACTACACCGTGTTTGCATCTACTGACCTACTTCTTGCTAATGCAATGCTAACACTGCAGCATCCTTTCTGGACGACGTGCGGTAAATATCAGAAATCATTAACACATTTTTTGGGGGAGCTGTCTTTTCACATTTTATTGTTGACCTTGTGCATGAATCAGAATATGAAAGTGGATTGTTGTACCTGTCGAGAAGTGTGCTTTGAAGAAAAGAAAAAAACCTGACATTGACAGCAATGATTATTTTGCTTTTTTTTTAAAAAATTTCATTAAAAACGGAATAATTATAAAATAAAAATCTAACATGCTTTATTTTTAGCACAATCTAACATTTTCAATTTACAACCACATTTTAAATGTGAACGTAGGGAGAGGTTGCTAATAAAAAAACAAAGTGGCCCATGTGCAATAAATCCCTCCGCCCCCGCCACACACACACACACACACACACACACACACACACACACACACACACACACACACACACACACACACACATTAACTGGCTGCAACATCCATCTGCTGGGAAATACACAGGAAATCATGAATTCCGATTGATGGAGCAACGGGGAAGAGAGAGTGGCAAGCCCGCGTCTATACATCTAACCGGTGTTGTGTAGAGAAAGCTCTGGAAGAGGGCCAGGCCTTGTGAAGTGATCACAGAAGCAGCAGTGAGAAAACGCCACAGGATAGCTCTATTTCAGCCGTAAACATAGAGGCGGGGTCACGTCCGCAGCACGGGCTGTGTTTGAGTTGCCACCTCCTACACACTCATGCATTAAATATGGTTCAACAATCACATTCTCCGGTGACTGCTTAAAAAAAAAAAAAAAAAAAAAAAAATCACTTCCCACCCTCCAGCTGAATATCAGGAGGAATTCCAACCAGGAATGTGTTCATGATGACAGAGCGACAGTTGAGAGGAATCTCGCTTCCTAATGAGTGGAGCAGAATAACGTCACCTTGCCTTTTCTCACAGCAATTCAATACATATTGTGTGCCCTATATTACCCACCCATCCATCCATTTTCTAATCCGCTTATCCTTACAAGGGTCGCGGGCGTGCTTATCCCAGCTGTCTTCGGGCAGTCGGCGGGTTACACCCTGAAATGGTTACCAGCCAATCGTAGCGCACACAACCATTCACGCTCACAATCACACCTAGGGACAATATGGAGTGTCCAATCAACCTGCCATGAATGTTTTTGGAATGTGGGAGGAAACCGGAATACCCCGAAAAAACCCACGCAGGCATGGAAAGAACATGCAAGCTCCACACAGGAAGGTCAGAGCCGAAATCGAACCCAACACCGTGAGGCAGACGTGCTAACCAGTCGGCCGCCGTGCCGCCCGCACTATATTACAGTTATCACGATTGCACGACTTTTTCGTACGAAATTCTATGGAATTAAGTTGACAGCAAAACAAGTACGAACTCGATCCAGCCATTTTTGAGACAACTTCTTCTCATTTGGTCCACAGGTGAGCTGAAATTGGACGAGCTGAATTTGGACGAGAGGCGGGGTGCGGGCTGCGCTGGCTTGTAGCCAGTTTACAGGGGAAATATGGTCAACATTCCCAGTCACCTGTGGGCAATTTATAGGCCTCAATAAACCTAACATGTATGTTTTGGGAAATTGGGAGGAAGCTGGAGTACCTTGAGAAAAAAAAAAATGAAACCCTCAAGCGCGGTGTGAACACGAAAACTGCACATCGGAGTGCCTGAGCTGAGATTCACACTGTGAACCTCTCAACTGTGAAAGAGTCGTGCTAACCACTCGAACAACATGCTGCACATGAAGTTAATCAACACCCAACAAAATGTGACTGCCGATGACCAAAGTCACAAACAACTACTTATATAATTATTGCAAATGAATTCCCTTGTTCTGAGCTTCATGCAGCTCGTGTACAAAAACCCTCAACTTCCTCACTGACGGAACATTGCATGCGGATCTGTACTCGGTGCAGCACTGATTTTCCATGCTTTACGATTTCAATAAAATTAGATTTAGTAGTGCAAGATAGTATGCCTTTGCTCTGGCATTGAGCAAAACATACGTGCGTGCACTCAAAGCACATCTGTTATTTATAGTCGGGACAGGTATACATTAATCCCACTGACAATGCCGCTCATTTCAATTATAGTAAATAGGCTTCGGAAAAGCTTTCCAGCAGAGTTCAATCTCGGTAATATTTCTGGGTCGCATTTTCTATTCAGCAAATTACAGACAAATGCAAATGTCGGTCTCTCCAGGTATAGTTGCAGCCCATGGACGTGTATCTTCAGTAACTGGATTCTCTACTTTTTCAGTGGGAAATATGTAGGGATGGTCGCCTGTCTCTCTCTCCTCACCAGCCACTTTATTCGATACAGCTGCACAATCCGGGATGCATTACCAGAGCTGTTAATAAAAAACAAATCTGCCCCTTGCAAGGATGACAATGCTTAGTTTTGATTGACACGGACACAAAGTATAACAAGATGGTGTGGTTTTAGTTGGAAGTGTTTGGGGCGAAAAACTGCATGACTTCATAGCGGGGGCTGTTTCTAATAGCCAGCTACCTACTGTAGTTGGCTACACGAAGCAAAATATTAGAGCATTACACATTGTGCCAT
Organism: Hippocampus comes; assembly: GCF_001891065.2. Lineage (NCBI taxonomy): Eukaryota > Metazoa > Chordata > Actinopteri > Syngnathiformes > Syngnathidae > Hippocampus > Hippocampus comes. The sequence goes on along the minus strand of NW_017805482.1, from coordinate 1,375,751 downwards.
GATACCGATTGTTACATCTCCAGGGTGAGGCTCGAGCAAAATAATGATCACAGATGGATGGCATATTAGCGCTTTCAACAAGTTACAGCGCAATTAAAACGCGTTTTAGCAAAGAATGGTCCAAATAGAGGGTGCATGTTTTGCTACATTTCTTAACCATGCTATTGTGGAGCTCCCACATTAGTCCGAGTCCTACATGGTTCCATTCAGCAGACTTTTACGGTATCACCGAGACAGAGCCTTTTCGCAAATCGCCCTCCCACCCGAGATCCGGAGCCTTAAAGCTATCCGAATCGCAGCTTTCTGCATCCTGCTGAGACAGCGTTGAGTTTCCTTGGTTGCATCACTTGGGGGGGACGTGCCAGATTTGACTTTTATCTCTCCCGCAGTCCGAGTATCCTTGAATTGACCCTGGATATCCAGGAGATGATGTCACAGCAAAGAGAGTGTGGGGGTTTTTCAGCAGCCATATGAATGTCATGACAGGAAGATGCATGGCCAGTGGAGGTTGGCATCGCAAGTCAGCCCTACGTATCGGTTCCATAAAACAAGAATGCAGTGGTATAGCTCCAAATCCAAACACCCCAAAGCATAGGCCTCCAAACTAAACTCCACAACTACACTTTGCTTTCTCTTTATCAGATATACTTGACAGTAAGTTGAAATAATGGGATGACAAGGTCAGATATAATAAGCTTTAATGTGAAGAGAGTCTCCTCCCAGGCACAAGCAGTAATCTGCCGGGGCAACATTGTCCTTCAGTCAAGTTAAAGTATTGAGTCTTGTGTTTTTAAATGTGAATACTGTATACGGTAATTATAATTAGTAAATTATCTTGGGTAAATTTGTTTTTGGATTACATTGTTGAAATAATTGATTTTAAAAATGTTCAACAGTGACAGCTCTATTCCATCCGGTTATCTTCTACATGGCTAGGCCTCATTAGAATTGATGGTGAGATGCATCTATCTCAGCTGACTTTGGGTGAGAGGTTTGGTGACAGCCTGGACTGGTGGACAATCGCAGGGCACATATTGTATAGACGAGCATTCACACTTGTGGATTATGCAGAGTGGGTGTGTCAAAGTCAGGGCTTGGGGGCCAAATTAGGCCTGCCATATCAGTTTAAGTGGCCCGTGAAAGTTAATCATGTGAGCATACTTCGTGGTCCCGATGAACTCTACTGCAAAATTGAAAATTGTTTTCAGTTTTAGTGACACTGAGATACTGCACAACTTTTTTTTTTTTTTTAATGACGAAACCCCCTTTGAAAATAAATTGAATAAGTGTACAAACTATTATTCTTTGGATGTTGTAACGAGTCCATTTTCGATACGGTTTATTCTCATTAGGGTTGCTGGCGTGCTGGAGCGTATATTTAAACTGACTTTCAGGTGACAGACACAGTACACCTTGGGCTGGTCGCCAGGCAGTCACAGGGCAAACATAGACAAACAACCTTTCCCATTCACGTTTTTGGCAGAAAAAAAAATCTCACAAGTATTGGGAGAACATGCAAAGCTCCGCCCAGCAAAGCCGAACCCCCAACCTCAGCACTGTAAGGTGGATGTGCGAACTACTCGCTCATCATGTTGTTCCAAACTATCCAATCCAATTTGTTTTGTATATGCCAATTATATGATTTCACTGTCATAACAGCCCTCTGAAAGAAGCCATCGCTACAATGTGGCCGGAGACAAAAGACAAGTTTGACACTCCTGATGCATAGTCCTCAATGAGTCTAACATGCACGTTGGAAGGAAGCTGGCGACCCCCCCCTCCCCCCTTCTAGGAACTGTGTAGCAAACGTTCTGTCCACCTTTTCAAACTTGACCCAAGAAACCTGGAATCACTCGTCATATCAGTACACACGCCTACAACCACAGCCGTACACTGCCCAAAATGTCAGCTGCGATCCACACAACATCCAGGTCAAGTCCAAGTTAGTAAACCATGACACATTTCTTGTGCAGGGCAGCGAGGATGCTGAGCTGAGGGGCTGCAAGCACCGTTTTGCCTCAACCAATGCGAGGACTGACTCCACTTGCAAATGCGACGAGAAAACAAGTAGGTCACTCATATATTCAACTGAGCAGTCGGTGTCAAAAGCGGCCAGTCCTTAAATTCGGCGAAGAAACCCACTTGAGAGGCTTTGAGATTCTAATGTTAGATCCAAAGCGAGAACAAGCGGTGAAGTGAGCCATTCAAATCCCGCTAAGCACGGGGAGAGGTCGTCCGCAGGCGAAGAGGAGGAGGATGACATGTTTCCAGTCCAAATGTTACCGGACAAAAAGCACCGGACTTCCCCGAACCTTCCAAGGAAAAGAGTGAAGGTGAGTTCCTACCTGCTGTCGGTCCGCGTCTCGTTGGAAGCAAGCGAGCTCACGGCGAGGCGACACACACATCACATCACACGCACACACACACACGCAGAGACACGCGCGCGCGCTCACACGCGTTCACACAGACTCACACAGGGACACACACGCCTGCCTGCTCCTCATCTTCAAGCCCCTCCTCGTCCATCTACACATGCAGAGACGAGGAAGAGGAGCGCGTATATTTGCGTGTCGTTTTAAAAAGACGGATCATCACTGGGGCGATGGGGCGCACGGCAAGATTTCTTCGATCGAAATCTAGTCAAGTTGTGTCACGTGACGCACTCGCATACCCAGACACACACAATTGACTCGGCGTGAAAAATGCACCTGCCAAAACTGTGGCGATCCGCATATAAGATGTAGGAAGTAGAATGTGTCATACCAACATATATGTTTTTTTTTTAATGACCTGCCAAAACTGTGGCGATCCGCATATAAGATGTGACTCCATGCAGGAAGTAGAAGGTGTCATACCAACATATGTTTTTTTTAAAATTTAATCAAATTACAAATTCAAAAACATACAATACTCGTGCGGTTTACAGATTTAATTCGGGGTAACCAATCGAATATATTTGATGTATGTGGATGTCAAACAACATCCTTCCTCTCAGTATAAGCATCGCAGTGGGTGGACAGTGTCACACTAAAAAGGTTGCATACTTCCCCCTGCCGGAGTCGAGTCTGAACTGTCACAGCGTTTTTTTCAGCATCATGAACATTTCATTTGAGCACAGAAAAATAGCAATAATTGATTTTAATTGGATTCTTATCATATTTCAAGGGGCAATTCAACCCAGAAATGTTCTTTACAAAAATATATTGCATTTGTGGAATATGAGTTAAGCAGCAAAATTCACCCGTTTTTATCCATCTCTGGAGGCGGATATTTTAACGGCACCAAGTTGCTCGGCGGTCAGGTAACAATCAAACAATCACGGCTCATCTTCAGAAAACAGGTGAGCCGTGATTGGTCAGGATAATAATGATCAGAATGCCGTGTTTAGGCTAGTGGGGCTGACAAAAACATATTATTGTAAAGAACACTGAATTCCCCTTTAAGAGTTTACATTTTTATTTCAGTATATGATTCAGTAACTTGGAAAACTTTTTGTAGTCATTTGCCCCTCAGTGCACGTTCTTGGTGCTATTTAGACGCCGACTTGCCAATAACAACCAACGTCATCCGCTTGAACCTTGGTCTTTGCCGAGAACAATTGTTGGTCCAATTATCACCTGAGATAGACAACATTTACTTTTCCAACATAATTTCGTTAGTTGTCAATCAGTTTCAAGCTTTTTCTGGAGACTGTGTAGTATAAAATATTAGCACTGCATTAGGAATACCGAGGAGTCTACTGTCAGATTAATTTTAAGACAACCATTATCTGTCTCACCACAAGAGGGCAAGCATTGACAACAGATTTTTTTCCCGTACAGACTAAGCAGTGTTTCCCAACCTTTAGTGACCCAAGTCAAACACTTTACATGAGAAAAAAAAAAAAAACGCATTTTACACTACCAAACAAAATTGCGCGAAAAAGTGGATACAGTGATCTAGTGGAATATCATGTCATTGTTTTACCTGTGAATATAATTGGTGCTATTGAAAGATGAACAAAACTCCCCACTAGGTGCTTCCAAAGTTAATATTGACTCTTCAAATCAGAAGGTCATCCAAGTGCCAGTTTGTACTCCTCAGAGTTTTATCACTTCAAATATATTTTATAAATAATCATAGGTATTCATCAAGTCATGGCCTTATACAGTACCCACAATGTCCGATCGTAACATTTTGGAGCTCTGTTGAGCTTTCGGATGTTTCCTGGGCAACTGGGGGCCGAGGACAGAGGGAGGATCCAGCGAGAGCGCAGGGGGTGTGTTTTACATTCGTTGGTTTCTTGCTTGATTTAACCTGTCTGCCTCCCTCAAACAGACCCAGATGGTCAAACCCGCCGTCTGCTGCCTGAAAGAGACTCTCAGATTTCTCACTGACCGTTTATCTGGAGCTTTTGATCAAATTTGCCCAAGGAAATCTGTATCGTAAGAATACAAGGTAAGGCAATAGTTCCACCAAGTTTTTTTTTAATGCTGGATATATTTATTTTTATAGACGTTGTATGCTGACAATTGTATTCTTTCAGTTGTGGTGACTTTGAAGAACCAGCAAATCTATGTGGGTAGTGGAGAAGATCCGCGTTTCGCTGGAGAGCCCCGCCCTGCCCATGCCATCAACAGAATTCAGCTTCAAGATCAGCGACATCATGTTTGGGGACAAATCGGACAAACACAAAAAAATGTCCCTGTTCCCCAATGTCATCACCCCTGACAACATCCCGGAGTTCTGCATCCCGCCCACCATCCCGTCCCTGCAGGAGCTAAAAAACACGGACCACGGCCGAGCGGTTCGTGTTGCCAAAGCAAGCCACTGTGAGAAGGTTGAGGTGGAGGCGGTGCACCATGAGGCCTTTAACCCGCACATAATCCAGGTGGAGAGCGTGGATGAGGGCCCGTACGATGGCTGTAGCGATGAGGAGACAACAAACGCAGATCCTCAAAGCCAAGCGGCCTTGTCCCTCCCCCACATGGCCAAAGCTCAGACCTGCTACGGCTTTTGCACCTTGCTGGAGAGCCCGCACACCAGGAGGAAGGAGTCTCTCTTCCACTCCGATCCGGGTTCCTCTCCTCTGCTGCTGCCCAGGAGCCGATCCGCCACCTGTTCCAAAGTCACCTCGCCCCCTTTATCCTCTCCTTCCTCCTTCAGCCTCAACAGTCTGTCCTCCCGACTTTCCCCGAGAGGACACAATCTCAACTGGCAGGGAGTTCCGGACAGCGACACGACGTCCTCTACTGAGTCGTCTCCCTTCAGTTCGCCGCTTCTGACCAGATGCCCCGCCAAGTCGTCCCTCTTCAAGGCACTGAGCCATGAACTGCTGCTATCGCGGAACATAAGGAAGGCCATGGTGTCCAGGAATAATTCGCTGTCCACAGATGAAGGCAGCTCGACTGACAACAGTCCCAACGTGATGAGGAGGGCATCGGAGGGCTTAGGTGAGGGCCTCCCCGGCTGCTATCGTCTGGCACCCCCGACTATCTTCCCCATGGATTTGACCCTGCATCGGGAGCGGGTGATGAAAGAAAGAATGGTGGCGATAGGGAAGGACGGCAGCCTGAGACTCTCAGGGGAGTACTGCCCAGACAACCAGAGACTGAGGGTACGACTAATCAGCGCCGAGGGCCTGTACCCTCTGTCCGTCGACTCCAAGATCATTAACTGCAGTGTCAGCATCTCACTGGCTCCGGGGAAAGTTCAGAAGCAACGCAGCACTGTCATCCGAAAGAGCCGCAATCCCATCTTCAACGAAGATTTCTTTTTCGATGGCATCTCAGAGGAAGACCTCGGCGTGCGTTCTCTTCGCTTCAAAGTGGTCAATAAAATGTCCACCCTTAAAAGAGACTATCTGCTGGGTAGCTGTGATTTGCCTCTTAGGACCCTTGTCACCTTAAACCATTAATTAGTTCATCCACATTTGTTATGAAGGTATTAAATTATTTCTCTGCATTTTTTGGGGGTAACTTGAGATGATTTTTTTTTTTTTCCTAATGAATAAATTATGGGAACCCTCAATTGCTTGACATTCAATTCTGTGTCATTTCTTGAACATGTCATTGATTATGTAAACACTGCAAATAATAGATGCTAGAGTTTGGATTCTCGAAGTCAAACATGAAGAGCTAATACAAAAAAAGGCAACGCTAAATGTCCTTCAAGTAATGCTCAAAACATAACTGAATGCCCGCTTTCATGTTTAGCTGTGCTAAAATGGCTGCCGCACCAGGTGTGAGAAAACAATAGTCTCATGTTTCTCCCTAAGCCTGTTGTTTTCAACCTGACCTTTTCCTCTGATTGAAAATATCACTAGAAAGCAGAAACCTTTGTATGGAGTCCCCCCCCCCCCCCACCCGCCTATTGATTATGCATTTAGTTTTTAACACAGTAAACAAACAAAGGTCTGTTCTAATGTCCAATAACTGCGAAAACAACCGAGTAGCCCAAATATGAGACGTTGCAAAAAGTTGCCCGACACTTCAATTAGACTCAACACAGATAGAACAGATACAAGCTGTATGCAATATCTTAGATTGGACTAACTATGGTCATTGCTATTATTAAGAAGCATTGTCCCTGGAACCTAATTTTAAATTAGGGATGTCATAAGAAATGTAACCACTTTGATTTTATTCAAGATTGCTATATTCAGAGAAATTGAGTGTGTCGCAGTGCTGCAATATACGCACGCATGGTACTGGATGTTTAAACAACTGAGCAGAGCCGCAGAGCCCAACGTACTCTTCAAACATATCCTGCAGCTTGCGGCAATAAAGTGCAGGCTTGGAAGCTGCCACCGCAGCTGCTGGTTAATGTTTAATAGGTCCCC
>NW_017805482.1:1345927-1368914 GCF_001891065.2 Hippocampus comes | reverse complement strand
CCCCCCCCCCCCCGCAAGGCTCGGAAATGCTGTGATAGAGAACTGACACCTCACGGTAATGAAACAGCATAATGTGATTATTGCATGTAAATAGCTGTTGCTACTTAATCTGTCATAAAAAACAATATGACACTTTGTCATGCAAATACTTCATTGCGGATTTGATACTTCGGATTATGCACTTGTGAAAAGGACAAATATAACTCGTCATGATCCACTTTCTAGTCTGAACCGATCATTCATGCAGCCGCAAAGAGCCACAATCCGGCCTCAGCCATTATGATGGAAATAAGGGCTTGTCTTTCTGCGGTGCACGGCCCGATAAATCACCTTTTGCGTTACTGCAATAGAGAGCAGAAGCAAGTAACTAACAAGGAAAAGGAAATACGGACCATACAAGCCGACGGCGTGCATTTGTCGTCAAGAGCTCTTTGCGCAGGATGTGTTTTCGGGGTCCTCTGTGGAGGCGGATCCTGAAGGACAGGGGTGTCAAACTCATTTTTGTCGCGGGCCACTTTGGAGTTAGGTTTTCCCCCGGCGGGCCGTTACAACAGTGAAACCGAATATATCATCTCTTCACATAACTTGTACACAACCAATTGATGGATGACTAGTTTTGAAATCACTCAACTACTTGCTTGTTAAATCAGGTTTAAAGTTCCTTTTTTTCCAGACTACGGTCTTTTCTGGTGAAGTTTCTCTTCAACTCTTACCTGGCTGAAATTTTCGGCTGTCACTTGAGCCTTCATTGGAGCTGTCTCTGCTTCCTTGTGACTTGTCTTAAAAACAGCTATTGGTTTGTTGTTTGTCGTAAATAGGGTAACAAAATTATTGTAAAATCTCAACTTATCTCAATTTATTACACATTTGACCTTTCAGTACAGATTTTCGCAAGGATCATGCAAGTTGACACGCATGATTTTCTTTCGCGGGCCACATAAAATGATGTGGTGAGCCGGATCTGGCCCTGGGGCCTTGACTTTGACACCTGTGCTGTAGGACAACACTCAGCTCCGAAATACCCGTAAATAAACGTAAATTACCTGCGATTCACCTTGCTGCTCCACCACTTATACTATCTGTGGGATTTCGACTGATTTACAGTCCGAAAGAAGTGGGCACATTGGTTTTAGCCCATCGGCCACAGCTACTTTGGAATCACTAGCTCACAGCTTGCTATCAACTGAAAAAGTTCTTCTTACCAAGTGTCAAGCGATCAGAGGATCCATATCAGATTTATTCAGCCATTTGCACTTTCGCAGTGCATGCAGGTCTGTGTGTAAGTAGACTTGAATGGCTTCAACTTGGAGACACTCGACTCAACTTTGTTTTTTAGACCACAAAAAAAACAGACAACACTGTGAGTCCTGGCATACAGGAATCTCCATACCTCCAACATCATCACTTTTTAGGAGACAAAAAGAAAATCGGTATGTTTGTTCCACCATTAACTTGCGTCGTCAAAGTGGACAAGTGAATTTCAATTCTTTCGATTGGTCAACACTTTGTTAAAATCACACCCAGATGTTTGTTAAAAAAATGAAAATAAAAAATCTGAAATTTATCAAATGGTGACCCCAGTGATTTACAAAGGCGTTATTGCCACTCCTTGGGGCAGATATAACAAAACTGAAGTCGTGAAATCATAAAAGACAACCAATAATAAATTGTCAAATTGATAATAATGGCGGCGTTCACAAAAATACAACACATATACCGGTACATGCAATATTCAGACATAAACATCTTCGTCTAAATAGTGTCTATCAAAAGGGCAACGTGTGGCACTTAAAGCTGATCATGAGACGTGATAATCTATTATCTGCAGGAAACATCTGTGCGTCATAAATGTAAATGCGCGAAAGGGGAAGTGCACTGGGTTAATCTTGAGTATCTGAAAACAGTTGCTTGGTTACCTTCAGTTACCCGGATGCCTTTGCCATCACTAATGCATATTTACAAAGCAATAAGCTGGAAAGAAAAACAATAATTACATTTTGAAATTTTTGTCAATGTATTTTGAAATGTCAGACTTACGCCGAACCTCTCTGGTTGCTCGAAAGCAGTGTGATAATGTTTTCATGCTGAGATCAACAAACTTGGCTCCTCCTCTGGAACGATCTCAAATCCACTTTCCAAAGCAAACACTGCGCTCACACCGGCTCTCTTATCGGGGGCTTGTGTTTTACCAGGTTTTCTGAAAACGTCACTTCGAACGTCGGTGTAAACACGTGGGAACCGATTAAATCAGTTGAATCTTTTGTTCTCAAGGCGACATTATAGGGGGAGGGGGTATTGATAAATGGTTGAGAACAATGAGTTGTCATTACCAGGATGCATTGGGCCACCATTGTTACCTGGTGACATTCACTGCACGCGCAATACCTGATCAATACCACCGAGGCAAATTTATCAAAACGTCACCGTCAAGCGCTCCGCTTTTGACCTAATTGTGAGAGAACACAATATTCCATGATGTCACCGTTGTCTGCTGGGAGTTGTTTCAGGACCATGAGATCACTTTTTATGGCTTCCCCTCATCCATTTGGCAAACATGCTCAGCTTTGGCGATTTGTACAAGTCATGTAAATAAGCACACGGTACAATATTAGGAGTGCGTCACAAGTCAGGTTGAGGACATGTCTCTGGAGATGAAACTATGCGTGACGGAGAATTTTTAAATCATCAATCTGTCTTAGAATGTCAGTATCAGTGAAACTCTGTGAACAGGATTCAAACTCTCTCTGGAGTTAAAGGAGCAAATAAATGTGTAAGTTGAGGGGTTCGTTGTTTTTGAATGGATGGCTCTATTTTACGAAACGGCAAAAGGAGAGATGGATTCCGTTTGAACGCAGCTTTATTTCCAAACGTCTGCTCCGCAGTACGATCGAGAACACACTTCTCTGCAACTTAAATCACTTCCTGCTTTCCCTTACTTCACCAGCCAATCGGAAGCTATCAAAATAAAAACACGTGTAAGCAATTATTAAACGACAGAATGCAATTGAGGTAATCTTAAAATGAAATAATATGATGCTCACACATAAAATGATAATTAATAAAATAACATAATCTTATAAATGTTTGAGGTAATGTACGAGTAAACAATTTGATGTGAGTGACAACAGGAGTCCTCAGGGGGCGCTGTCTGCCCCACAAAGCAAAACAAAAATGCCACCAACAAACCTAAATAACAGACCGAGGAATTCAATTCAAGGATCTATTTTCTAGACCACTTTTATCGCATTCGTGGCAGTTGGGAACTAGAGCCTATCCCAGCTGACTTTGAGCAAAAGGCGGACGAGACGCTGGACGAGATTCTAGTCAACAGCAACGTACGGTCAGGTAGAGACAGGCAACCATTGTCGTTCGCATCCACACCGACACTAATTGGCAACTGATCCCACAGCGGCTGGAAGGAAGTCAAGCAGATGAACCACTACAGCGTCAGTGACTCATTTGGGAAATTTGAAAGCATCAATGAAGCCCCCCCCCCCCCACGGGGTGAATCACCTTCTTGGCATATGTCTGCTAAAAGCTGGTGTCGTCCACTTTCAACAATAGAAATATGGAGATCTCGGTGCATCATTGCAGTACTGTCAACACCGCTATTTTCATGTCACGTGACGGGTTTTAATGTAAACATTTCCTGGAACTTCCTCTTATCTCTCGGACATTGATCGCAATTGTATTATTATTCGTACACCTGCCTTGCGGAGCGCCATCCACTCATTCCCCCTTAGGCGCTGCAATGAAATGAGTCCAGGTGTGATCTGTTTGCGACAAAGCAACCGCACACAGGTGGAACCGGACCTCCTCTCATTTAATCACGCTTGTTAAACAAAGTTGTGACGCTTGAACTCTTGCAACCCTGATCTGTTTTTTTTTTTTGCTTTTTTTTTTCAGTTCACGAGGTACCCACCGATCAGCCTTAACGTCATGTCAACATGGAGGCTAATAATATCTCATCGGGAGTCCGTCTGTCTGTTTTCCCTTCATCCCAATCCCATGGCAACAAGGCCCAGCTTCAGGGGGGGAAACCATGGCGATCCTGCCTTTCATGTGCGGGATGCTTTTATTTGACTGATACATTGATCCAGACTGCTCTTGTCTGAGTAATTCAAGTGCTAGTGCTACATCCCATCCAACACCAGCTGTTAGTACATCCTGCAAGCAAAAAAAAAAAAAAAAAAAAAAGTTTTATTCTTTTCATTACTCGTATGCAAAACGTAGTTATAACTTCTGAAAATAAAACTACTTATTTTCCTACCTTTAGTTTGAATTTAAAAAAAGGTAAATGTGTATGACTTGTCTCGTCCATTTCATTGACTGATACTAAATACGATCTAGACCATCGGTGTCAAATTCAAGGCCCGGGGCCCAGATCCGGCCTGCCACATAATTCTACGTGGCCCGCCAAAGCAATTTCGTTTCTCGCTAAAATACCAAAATTGCAAATAGTCTTTGCTTTTAAAAGCATTCGGATATCGCAAGCATTTCTGTTACCAATCCCTCTTTTAAAAATAAGGCCAAACTTGTACAGTAATGGTCTCTAATGACAAAACTAGTTCGTCATCAATTTGCTGTTTATAAAATATGAGGCAATTTTGGGTTCAGAGTTAAAACAACCCCCAAAAGGAAACCCTAAATACAAAGTGACAAAAATGAAATTTGACCCCCCTGATCTAGACTCATTGTCAGATTAGAAGTACAGTGACTATGCTTACAAAAAAAAAAACAAAAAAAAAACCTCTTAGCACAGCTTCAGGATTTTGTTGAAACTGAGCATCCTACCTAAAACAGCTTTCTGTATGGAATTGTACTTGGTGTAACAGACGTGACAACAGGATCCCAAGTCCTTTGGCTACGGTGTTCAGATGTGGGCAAACAAAGAGGCGACATGATGACTCTTTTGTTTGCCAGTCGTGTGTTCGGACCAAGCGACTGATACACAACCACGTAACCGCAGTGTGATATTGCGCCTAACGTTTCGACCCCTTTGACACGAAGTCTTTGCTTCAGGAAAGAAAGCTGAGTTCAACCATTAAACGTTCCTCGCGTGCACCTTCAAATCAGCACGATGCTCGTTTTACCAAGCTGTCAGGAGGTCGCGTTCAGAGCTGTCAACCATCCAATTAGGAAGGTTCTGTCTGCTTTCAAAGCATGAATAACTCTCATAAATGTCCAAACACTGAAAGTTTGTTCCATTGCAGGTGTCTTATAGAAAACATTTTTGGGCATATGAGAATCCAATCCTTATTTTAATTGAGTGTATATGACATACCTGCATGTCATAAATGGAAATACTGATGATATCTTAGCTGAAAAATATGTAAGTTTGGTCACTCATAACAATACGAGTTGGTCGACAGCTAGCTAACTAGCAACTCCACTGTCTGGAGTTGACCAAGAGATTTTCGAGACTTGCTGGAGGCAAACCAAAAATTGCATTGATCGTTGAAACTGCGCGGATCGATATCAGCCACTGCCAATCTGTAAAAGCAGCGCCATTATTTTGTCCCTGATATGGGCCAATGTCAGCTGTCTCTCGGAGTCCCCCTTCAGCTTGTGGCTCTCAACAGTTGCCTGAGTTGTTTTCTACCCTGTTAGAATATCTCTGATCTCTACGGTCTCTTCATCTGCATAATGCTCACTCAACCCCATAGCTCAAAAGCGCATCATCTCCGGCTGGCGTGGCAGTGCCAGTGAAATACTTATGTAATGCTGCACACTCCACTGGAGCCCAAATGCTTTCAACGGCAGTCTGCTTACTCACATCACTTCCGGTGTATATTGAAGATTGCCTTTTTTTTTTTTTTTTTAAAAAAGCTGTGTCACAAAAAAAAAAAAAAAAAAGTCATCTCACAGGAAATGTTGACTGCTCCTGTGACATCACACATGATGGCGATATGACTTTTGATATACACGTATTTGTAAAATGCAGCTTGCATTTGAATTTTGAGGTTCCACATAGTGATGACATAATCGCTTGTGACGTATAAGTACCGGTGTTGTTCCAAATAAATCACAACAGCATCTACGCATTGTGAATTTATGACTTCCTTTTAATTTAGAGAAGCTTGTCATATACAAAACACTTGGTGAATTACTTGTACAGGTCCCTTTTTTCTCTCTAGCATCTGGAAAGCTTACCCTCATGCAGCGAGTGAAAAAGGCCACACAGCTGAGATGTCAGCAGGACTCGTGTTACTCACCATGTGACATCGCAGGTGTTGGTACAAGTCCGTGTTATGGTACTTGACAAGGGTGTGTGTTCTTATGTTTACATGGACCTATGCCTGCATGAATGCAGTGATTCTTTGGACCAGTTTTGCGTGTTGATACGTCAACTGCAAGAGAGCGTAGTACCAACTAAGGCATAGGAATGCCAAGGAACATGAGAAAAATATCACAGCACGCCACTCAGCAAAAATGCCACAAAAAGTATTCACAATACACTGAATTAACGGTCTCAATTCAATTTACACGACACGTTTGCTGTTTAGATGAACACAAAGTCATTACCGTATTTTCCGAACTGCAAGGCGCTTTGGCATATAAGGCGTACCGTCAATGAATGGCCTATTTTAAAACCGTTTTCATATATGGGGTGCATCGCATTATAAGGTGCATAGAATAGAAGCTACAATAGTGGCTGCGGTTGCATTATGCATCCACTAGATGGAGCTACGCTAAGGTGAATACAATACAATACAGCTTTATTTATATAGAACATTTGAAATACTACATCCAAGAAATCAGAATACTGATCCATATATAAGGTGCATCAGATTATAAGGCGCACTGTCGGCTTTTGAGAACATTGAATGCTTTTAGGTGTGCCTTATAGTGCGGGAAATACGTTATTCTTTTGTACAAATAGCTACAGGTGCACACACAGGTCAAATGCACATTCTCCAATTTGGAGAAAGAACATTTCATTGTTCTGCTTGTCACTATACACTCCTGTCCTAGATAGATGGACAGCGACATGTTATTTTCATAAAAGAAATAATTTGGACCAAGATATAAATGAAATTGTACAACTTACTGCAGAATACGTGATGATCTCTTACAGATAATAATGCGCTGCAGCACAATGGTTATCAAACACTGCTCTGCTGTGCTATTACCACCACATACTCTGATTTGTAAGAAACGCCCTCATCATGATAATCAAACATGAGACAGCAAGCGACTGTTGGAGGAGGGCCAGTGAAAGTCATGATATGATGGGATCGTCTGCAACACAGAGCCCCACCTGTCTGGTTTGGCCGGTTGATCAGATGATATCTGATATGCGTCAGTCTCCGTAATTGCCTTTAAATGTAATCTCCTACATGCAGCAGGCCTCGTGTGCAGGTGCCGGGGGATTTAATTTTAATGTTGGCTCATGAGAGTACTGCCATTTGCTGGACGCGATGAATATGGACCTTAAGTCAGATTCGCTTCGATCTTTGCTGATGGTATTCTATGGTGAACATGTCAAAGTTTAATCTATCAATCTATCCGTGTATCTATTTTTTTTCTACTTTCTTCCCTCCAAATTTTGCTGCTGTAGATTGCGAATTTCTCCATTGTGAGACAAATAAAGGTTTTTCTGATCTTATATTATCTTATCTCTTCCACCGGTGCTACACGCGCACAATCACTGCCTTTTTCTCTCTGGCTCACAGACCTCATGGTCACAGTTTCCATGTCCGGTTTTGAGAGAATCGAGAGTACCAGTAGTGCCTCTGACTCCACCACTGATTCACATGCTTTAAAAAGGAAAACGGGGGTGGGAGGGGAGAAAGAAATGACCTGCATCTTTGCCAATTAAATGCAGAACTGCATAGAGACACTTAAAGACACATCATTGAATTCCGGTATGTGACGTTCACAAGGTCAGCAGTGACTGGTCGTCACCAGAGCCCAGAGTAACTGTGATGTCATTTTCAGTTGACAAAATGGACGAGAACGGGTGAATTTTGCCGTTTATCTATAATCCATAAAAGCTATAAAAACGCCCAGTCTCAAAATTCTGGCCACAGTCAGAAAGGAAGCAACCAAACAAAGCTTGGTTGTGCTGCCATCTGCTGGTGTACCTCCTTTAACTCAGTTTCTCTTCAAACCTTTATGAGGAAACAAAATGAACAAACGACCTAAACGTTCATATTTCTGTCCAGAAACTCGAAACACTTAAGTTCTTAAAATCTAATCCACAAAGTCTGCGTCACGATGGCTCACACAGAAATTTTAAATGAGCTGAATTAAGGCATGAACCGCACGTCTCTATTCTATTCCGGTCCGGTCTAATTACTGCAAGCACCTGAAAATGAAATATGTTCTCCTCACCGAGGCACACGTGCACAACCAATCATGGACACAAGGACTCATGCATGTTTAGGAAACAAACAGTAAGACGCTTCCTCTCCCTCTGCTATTTTTAGTCGACACCAATGCCTTCCGGCAAAAATCACATGAATATGGATAGCGTGCAAGGCTTTACGGCGAGACAGCAATGATTCAGGCAGACAAGCATACTGAAGAGTTTGAGCCACATCAAACGGATGGTCAGAGCTTTTGATTTTTGTTTGGGATCGAAATCACTATTCTGGTATTCATTGAAAAATTACTCTTCAAAAGCACTTCTCGTCATCTGCCATTTCCATCTTGAGTTCAGGGGAATTGTTTCCTACTTCCCTTTCGCATGACAAATGCACTTGCACAATACAACAACCCACTGGTGCAAAACAGCAGGATTTCAGAGCTCCTTCACAAGCGCATTATTTTAGTAGTCCAAAATGCTTGTAAAGAAAAAAAATAGATCTACATTACACAATAAAAATTTAAAAGTGGCGACAGTAATTCACAGATTTTCACTATTTGCTGCATATGTCTGTCGGTATCTGTAGTTGAAAAAAAAAAGAATGCGAAGTTGCATTAGTCATTAGTTGTTTAGCCAATCATAAATGCCTGTGGGTGCATATTTTCAAAGTGTCTGTCAGTATGTGTTTGCTTCCTCAATTGTGTTCAAATATCATTCACTCACAAAGACGGATTTCAATATCTTTTCAGACTCAACACATTCAATCCCAGGTACGTATTTCTTTATTTTTTTCAATTTCTATTTTTTTCAAGACTTAGGGTAGAAAAAGGGTCTGAAAATGGCTGGCACTGAATTAAGATTTATAACTACAGCTACATAGAAGCTCACTTCATTAACCTGTCTATGGCGTTTTACATGATGTGTAAACATTAAGTTAGCAGACTTTTGGAAGACATTTTTGTGGTCTTGCTCAACACAATTCACTTTGTCTTATGTTTAGTTTCACATTAAAATTCAAGTGGGAGTGGCAATAAAATCTTTGAAACAGGGGTTTAATGGTGTTAAAATGGCACCCACTACCAACTAGTCGTACCTCAAATCATTGCTTGTAACAATTGGCAAAAAATTGGCAACAATAGCACATTCAACTGAATATTGCATATTTTGTAACAGCAGGAAAATCATGTACCGGTAATTAAAAAACAAAACAAAATGGCATCAACTGGATTCAAAATTTTAAATACAGCACTACTGATAAACACAAAGTGAGTGTTTACAGTTGTACTTTGTATTTTGCGTATTGGAAATGACCATAGAATAATGAATAGTGTTTTCTGCTTCACAGGCCAAACATTTGAGCTTTTCCGAAGCCTGAAAAATTACAGTTGAATATTTTGGCCTGAGACTTTTTACTGGCAGTTGCATGAATCCGAAACATAACTGGCGGTCTTTTCCATCACATTCAAGCCCGCTTGCTCTCCATCTTTCCTATTGTCCTTGACCTCAGCATACTTTGCGAGTGAATATTATTCAAAGGCTGTCCATGGTTATTTCTTTAAATAGGCCAATTTAGGCTGCGTGGACATGCATCTTGCCAGACAGGTTTATTTTAGTGGGGCTCTATTTTTCTCATGTCTCCTTGGCCACCAGGAAACATCCTTGAGAAGGGGGCCACAAGGCTCTTATACTTTCCTATACAGGTGAAAAATATATACCGGTAATTCCTTTTTTTTTTTTTATTATTATTGTTTTTTTTTTTTTAAATAAAATTTTAGGTCCTGCAAATTTTGGCAACAGCCAGCAGAGAGAGCCCAAACTCCATTCAAGAATCTCTCCAACGAGCACGGAACATGGGGCAAGATTGTTACCCTCATTTGCAGTTCAAAACATTTGAAAAGATGGATTGAAGTAACTAGTTTAAAAGTTTGCCGGTGGTTTCAATGAAACTTAAATCTATTCGGAGAATTGACGACGACTCCTGTTTTGAGATTACATATCTACTGTAGTTATATTTCCTTCTGCGGAAAAGTCAATTGACTTATTGTTTCTTAGTTTCATCGTTAACGAAGCATATAAATGAAAGCATTGAGAGGTCGGCGTCTCTCTCTCCCTCTCTCCATCGTTTTTTTTTTTAACTTCTTTTGAAGGATTTAATCACGAACCTCGTCAACTGGTCGGAGGAGTTAGCTTGTGTCCAATTCGACAGCAAGTGTCTTCTTCGGCGGATGGCCGGCTACGTTCAGCGCCATCTAGAGAACTCGATCTCTATTGCACCATGAATTTTTCACTTCTTCACTTTTATATGAAAAAATAATTCAAAATATTTTGTTTATGTTTTTATATTCATTCATCCAACCATTCATTCATTTTTTTGATCCGCTTATCCTCACAAGGCACGTGGGGCGTGCTGGAGCCTATCCCAGCTATTATTTTTCTATAATCAAATGTTTTTCAAACTTTATTGATCCAATGAACCCAATTCACATGAGAAATATCCCACGGCACATCACCAAACAAACATATTGAAATAATGATGACCTTGCATCAATTGACTCACAAAGGGGCTTACTCGGTGCGAACATGAACAATTGAACACCAGAACATTTAATTGTAATCAATAATTTTCATCCACATTTTTTTCAAGGTGATTATTGGCAAACCCATTTAGAGTTGGCTGTCAAAATAAACATGAAACAAACCGAATCTAACATTGCACATTTGAAACATCCACATAACTGTGATAACGTACAATCCAAAATGCCATAGATAGGCAAACAAATAAAATCAACGATGACGTGTTCCAACCCTTTAATCAAGAGACACTTAAACACAAATGGTGCAGCAAAACATGTAAGAAAACAATATAAAAATCTTTATCCTTTGCAAAAGCAACAAAAATTACTGCCGCTTACTGAGCAATTGTGACCAACTGTCTTGTTCATGTATATCCGTATTTCTGCACTCACAATTAATAATGATAGACAAACTGATTCTTTACATTGTATTGGCTTACATTATTACTGAATGTGCTATTTTTAGTGTTGTTTTGTGGAGCTGGAATGGATTAGTGGCATTTCAACGAGGAAAGATGATTTGACATTTGAGGACATTTGTATTGTGTATTTGTAACCGATTCCTACTCTCATTGAAAAGAAGACCAATAAAGTGCTTGTAGGAGGCCAAAGGTAAAAATTCTCTTCTCTGCTCATAGCTCTACAGTGCTCTTATCTCCTTCACGCTCTTCGTGTCGTCCTCTCCCCACAGAGTGGTCTTGTTCTCCTCACTTGCAGCTGATGTGCTCGGGGCGTCCGGAGCTGATGCAAAGTGACAAGTCTCTCCATCATAAGAGAGGAGCTGAGGCTGGGCCCCTCTTCCCCCGCACTGGGCTGTTTTTGTTCGCCGCAGCTCATGCGGGTAATTTGCCGGGATGCGGCGGAGGGCTGTCACAAGGACTTGGCTCAAGGGGTGTGGGAAAATAACAGAAGCGTCTTCCATGCTTCGGCCCTGCCTTAATGATGAGCATTAAATATGAACATCTTTGTGTAACCGATGCATTAGGCCGCTCCGGCGTGTCCTCCTCCTTGCGTTGGCTTTTAATCTCTTTTTGGGCCCCTGTGCAGCCTTGTCTCGACTCATGTTTGCAAATCAGTTGACTAATGCGACTGACAAGCCGCCTTAAGGTCATTGCATCTCTGTTTGGAAAATATTCTCATTCTTTATGAAAGCGCAGCACAAACACGGTTGTGGGACTGTGCTCATGCTCCCCTATGAATGCATGCAGTGGTTTTTGTTTAAGGCATCGCGTAGCATCCAAATTCATCATTCAAATGTTATTTGAGAGACTATCGTGCCTTTTTGCATTAAATGCAACCGCAAATGTGATTATTTGGAGGGAATCCTGCATCTTTGTACGAATTAGAATAACATCAGCTGCTTAAAAGAAAACGGAGAAGGCAGCAGGTGCCCTTCATCAAACATCCGTTACATCGAAAAGTGCAGATGAAGTCATTTTTAAGTTGAAAAGACATCGAGCTCCTTTAAAATAAACCTCCCCGGGTACAGAGCCAAAGGACACAATGACTTTGTGAACGCTAACATCTGTGCAGATTCTTGCTGTAGCAAATGCCTCAACCTCAAGTTTGAGCAGACTCTGGCGACATTCTCCAAGGAGCAGCCTTTTTGGAGGGCTCTCCCGGCACAGATGTTGCATATTTAAAAAAAAAAAAAAAAAGACTGAAGGAAGCACGATATCGAGAGGAAGGCTGTTCCTCACCGGGGGTTTACCTGTGCCTTCATCCGAAAAGCCAATCCAAGAGGGGCTACGGTCTAACCAACCAAAAATAAATTGATATTCACGATGAAGTCACCCTGCAACCATTTTGACCCTGCAAGGCGTTCGGGGTCGTGGACAAAACATATCATGAAAAAGATCCCTCGTAGACATGACCATGCAGTATGAAGATGTGAGTAGCTGTGGCACAACTATAAAACACGATTTCTAGTACCTAGTCAGCTTGAGGATATGCAATTTTATTTCTTTGTGACCCACAAAATCTGCCCAACCAACAAGTGCTCCAAAACCAAGAAAAAGAATCTGAGCCATTTTTTTTAGATCTCCTTTGCTCCGCCTACTAATGCTAGCAGATTAAAATGAATGATGAGATTGGTCAGATTTTGGAAGGAATCACATTAGTTGTTGACTGACATTGCTGTTAATGTAAATATAATTTACCGAGGACAAGAGTTGAAATCGTTTTCATAGAAACATTTTCCACTTTGGGGCGAATGTTTTTCCCCCTTCAAAATGTGCAGCTGGAATCTAGGAAAACCATGCTACATTAAACACAACATTTGGACTTAAACATGAAAAACAAAACAACTGTGGGCCACATTGTTGATTTTTATTCACCGGGACACTGAGGGCAGCTGGAAAAGTGTCATTTGCCATAATATGAAGACTGCCGTAATATACCGGTAATTCCTATACTAATAATAATAATAATAATAAGAAGAAGAAGAAGAAGAAGAAGAAGAAGAATTATTATTATTATTTTCAGTATGCGGTTCAGTTTTTCCTGTTTTATTAAAAAAACATTTAAAAACTGACTCAGGCCATTATTTCAGGAAGATGACAATATGATATTATATATTTTTTTCCCCTCGCCTCTGCATTATCTGTTGCATAGGACACTGCCACATTTGCACCCAATGCAAAATTTCTACTGCACTGAAAGAAAAAAATGACTCAATTTACTCAATTTGAAAGTGGTTGCATGAAATAAATTCATCTGGATCCGGTTGCAAAATGTTTTTCTACTTAAAAAGCGTATCTCGATCTCGATGATTTTTATTTTGTGCAACCACTAAAATCAAGTAAATTCAACCCCCCCCGGGCTACATTAGAATTTAATCTGTTAATGTTGATAACCATTACCTAATAGAATCCAAGGAACACTGTCCACTTTGCATCTGACTCAAAAAGACATCCACAAGATGGAGATATTCACCAGTTTAATGCAGCGATCCCACATGAGAAAGACAAGATGAGCGTGAGAGATGCAGACAGAGCGATGCTCTACATGCCCAAGTGTGACAGACTGTGTTCGTATTGAGACAGTATGTTATGCCCGGATAACGTCTGAGTGCGTCTCTTTATTTATGTGTACAGTCCATGAGTCAGAGCGGGGGCGTGTTTGTGTGCTTCGCTTGCCATCGGATGCACTGAACGGGCAGACTGTGCTAACAGGGAGGTCCCAGAGCTGATTGGAGCGGGTCCCAGGGGCCCATAGTGGAAGAAAGGTCAAAACAGGTCAGCTCCCATGTTTGTGGCTGGGTCCCGAGGCCGGGCCTGAGTGCGGAAGAGGGATCAGATGTGTAGCTACCCTCTGCTCCATGTAAGTAGAGTTCAGGGTCTGCTACTTTCATCCAAGAGGAAAGATGACCCCGGAGCCTCGGCACGGACCTCCGCGTATCAACTTCACCTCCACCTTTAGCGCCAAACAACCAACAGAAGACACAAACAATTGAGATAAATGGTGGTTGTAACGGTGTTTCAGAGGAAGGACTAAAAAGTTCGCCAGTGGGAGGAGGTCATTCAACTTGCAAAAAACTGAAAACATGTGAAAATGATATATGTCTTAGCTTTTAACATCCATCTGTTTTCTCATTCGCCTGATTACAGTAAAAATATGACTTATTAAAAATTCTGGTTTTACAAACATAATCAAGAGGCGTTTTAAGAATGTATGCATTTAATTTTGTCGTGCATCTTGCAAATAAAATGGCAAAAATATTAGGAGCACGTTGCGTTTTTCACCACAATACAAATGCAAACCTTTTTTTTTTCTTTAACAAGAACATTAGTATCCTTGTCGTGGCAGAAATGAACAATTCGATTGTGCAAGTGTACCAAATGAAGAGGCAGATGACAATAGAAGACAATCAAGAAGGAATAAAATATAGACAATAAAACGAATGTCAACAATAATAAAATTAACTCATTTTTTTTATTTGGCAAACATATGAAACAATGTTTTTTCACATGAATGATCAATCGACAACATGAGTCATAGTCATAATGCCGCTTAGGATTTATAACTGAGACAGAAGGAGTTGATAGTGGTTTCTTCCACCCCCCCCCCCAAAAAAAAATTCAAGAGGTGAAGCAATGCAAGTACACAAAATGGGTCCGATCTGTCATTCTACTTGCATGAATTTCCCCTTTTTTGGATAAAGTCTCTTTTTAACTACTCGGAAAACAGTGCACTCTTTAAGTAAGACATAAAGATTTAATGTAGCAATCACAGTCATTTCTTTGAGAGAGCGAAAGATGGAGAAAAATCATGAAAGAAACTCGCTGAAAAAAGTTGAAGAATAAAACGGACATTTCTTCCGTTCATAATGATGAAGAAGCCGTTGTAATGATGCTACAACCGTGCATATTTTTGTCCCGACTGGCACTCACATATTCATCTCTTTCCCATTGTGTCTTCATGTGACTCATTCAAGGGTGCCAACCGAGCTAATTCATGATAATAGTTGATGCCTGAGCTAATTAACATGCGTGTTTGAAAACCCCAGCACTGAAAGCGCCGTCGCAACGCGAGCACCACAATAGCGAATGCTCGCCAAATGGTATCACTGCAATGGCACCTGGTGCTCTAACCGATGTGTTTGGCAACCTTTTCGTGCCCATGTACTGTGACTTATTGCCCTCCAGCCCGGACCATCTGACCAGAGTAGAGGGCTCGAAAACGCCAGACTAATAATAAGAGCGAAAGCCAGCCGAAGGATTTTAGTAATTATGTCCCACTGAGGGACATGATGGCTGAAGAGAGCAGAGGACGTGGCTGGGAGAAAGAAGACAAAAGAAAAGCAGCACAATGGGGGCCATTAGATGAGTTTCTATACGTGCCTCAACTTGAGAGAGTTTATCTGATGCAAGTGTATGACAATTACGGGACGGGCTGGATTTAGGACCGCTCAAGTATCAGTGTAAGGAGTCAGCGAGGGCTACTGCGGTGCACTGTGCTAACATTAGGCGTAAAACCAGCTTGGCTGTTTTTCGGGATCAAAAGTCTCCATGTGGGACTTAGGCAGACCCGACCTTGAACTGCCTTCCCAGGGAATAGACCCTTTCTCTCTTCAAACGTGGAGAAAAGGAAGCTATTATCTGATGCAGCCTGTGGAGGAGACACCGGGCGATGATAGAGAAGTCAGCCAGGGAAAATTAGGCCGAGGCGGACCACCGCACCAAAGTTTGTTTGCGGAGTGACTTTCATATTGTTTGTGTATTTGTGTGCGCTCGACGCCGTGGATGCGCGTGTGCTTAATTTGCTGCATCGCCGTGTATGTGAGCCCCTCACTCGGAGCAAAGGAAGGATGCAATTTACATTTTCCCTGCACATGTACATACAGGAGCGGCAACAAATAAAAACCTGCGCCTAAAAATAAAATGACTTGAGAATTAATTAAAGTCAGAGAGCGTGCGGCAACAAACAGTGTCGTCCTATTTAGGGCTAATATCAACTTCAGCTAACTAGTGTGGGGAACTTGTGATTGATGGCGTCTGTCACTGTTCCTTCTCCGGCATACCTTAATCCTGCGCGGTAGTTGCACAGCACCCGGATACACAATGCCTGATCTTTTATTCCTTTATTCAAATTCCCATCGATTGAATGGAGTGATCAGAGGCGTTGCCCTCTCTGGAAGAGCTTAATCTCTGGCTGACACTTGGAAGACTTGCTGGACTTTGATGATGCAGCTGCATATCCTTTCGGGCTTTCAAACAACTCGGCGTGCACCGCTACCTCCGTCAGCTGTCTGGAGAACAATCATTCAGTACAAAGCACTGTCAAGGCTTCAGCAAGCACAAGCCTCA
Source organism: Hippocampus comes (assembly GCF_001891065.2). Taxonomy (NCBI): domain Eukaryota; kingdom Metazoa; phylum Chordata; class Actinopteri; order Syngnathiformes; family Syngnathidae; genus Hippocampus; species Hippocampus comes. Next base: position 1,352,223 of record NW_017805482.1, on the reverse strand, counting down.
CCCCGCCAGCCTCTGATTCACCCCCTCCCAACCCTACCCCACCCCCCGCCGCCTCTCGCTCAGCTGCAATGCACGCTGGGATTGGATAAGCAAATCCCTTATGCAATTAGTGGTGCTTTCAGCGGCCACGGTTGAAGCAATGTGTTGGAGTATGCTACCACAGTGCTCTTGAGCTTTGGCTTGCTAGCAAGTGGTTCCTTCAGGAGTGCATCACGACAGACATTTGAAACTCCAGTTTATGTTGTACAGAAATATCCATCGTCTTCATAAAGTATATGCAATTACTTGATTAAAATGCATGCACGGAAATTAATCCAAGAAGGACTTGCAAAGGCAGCACTTTATAGATGAAGGTTGTGTTGCACAAACGTTATTGAGCCAAGGCATCCATTTGCGACCACGCCACTAAACAAAAACATCACACAAAGTATGAATCCTAAAATAATGATAATCTTTTCGCAATTTATTCACACAATTATTTACTCAATGTGAAGTTGGGGACCAAAAACAAAGTTCACACAGTATACTCGCACAAAACCATGATTCATTATGTTGGAATAAATAGTATAGAATTTGAGTTTTAAATGGGCGGAATAATATAGAAGTATTACAATATAAAAATAAATACATACATAGATAAACGTACCAAAGTAAAAAGTGGACCACCAAAAATGGGGGTGGGGGGGGGGTTCTCTCACACAAAGTCAGCTGGGATAGGCTGGTTTACATGCCACCTTAATGACAAGTACTGTACCATAGAAAATGGATGAATACTCTGTGTATTCCTGCTTACAAAAACAATCTACATTTCTTGTAAACCAAGAATCTAGCTTCTGTGCTAAATTGTTGGACTCTGACCTTTTCTAGGACTGAAAATGTATGGATAATGTTTGAAAGCTTTCAAAGCTGTACATTTGAGGGGGACCGCCCATTTAAAATACATTCTGTATGTAAAGCTACATTTAATGTACTTCTTTTCTAAGCGTACACACTTATGGTGCTAAATGAAAGCAGTCTGGGGGCTTTTATTGATGGCTGTTTTGCTTCTTTGCACTCATTAAGGGTAAAATAATTACCCTCTTCATTACCCCTGTGTGGTTATGTTAAAGAGGTTCAGCATATGCGTGTGGATGTTGCTAAAGCTCACTGCTGTTGTTTACCGAATGTTTTGTCATCATTTCCTCCCCATTGCAGCGATAGTTTTGAGCTGTCTTAAGGCATTCTTCTGAAAAGAATCAGCCCTGAGACATTCGGTCGAAGTCCAACGAGACGAAGATATATTTATCCCTCAAATAATCCTCAGGTGTGACTACTTCTCCATTAGAATGATAGATTTGACTTGAATAACACCCACACGCCAACGGATGCCACGGCAGAAAAATGTGCCTGTGTTGTCACAGCAGGCATAGAATGTCATCTGTGTATCAAATGTAATCATCTTCATAGATGTGTGCACTGTGTGTTTGTGCACGGGGCCCTGTGCAGCGTCTCCTAATGTCTTTTGACAGCCGCGCACAGTCCATCTCTCACAGTGCGCCCTCCTCCACCTGGGAAATGACCATCCCCATCTCACCGGCCCTGTCAACAACTACTCGTTGTCATTGTAGGCTTCTATCAATCTATCGATCTGGTTAGCTAGCTTATGAGCTTATCTATCTATCTATCTATCTATCTATCTATCTATCTATCTATCTATCTATCTATCTATCTATCTATCTATCTATCTATCTATCTATCGATTTAGCTAGCTTATGACCTTATGTGGCGATCTAGCTAGCTAGCAATCTAGCTAGCTAATATATCTACGGTATCCTGGTTCTTTTTTCACTCATACAGTATGTAGTCAAATTGTAACTTAACATCACAAAAGCTTGGACGTTGTACATTATTTTGATCAGTGTCTGCGTCAGGGCACATCTGTCGGCATTAAGTCAATGCAGGGGGAAGGCCCGAGGTCACATTCTGCCGCACAATAATATTCTTTCGAAGAGTTGAGGCGATGCGTATGGAAATTTTTCTACATGCGTTTGCGTCCTTCCACTTGTCTGCATTTTTAGGTTATGTCTCTCCAGTTGAATCAACTGCACCTTTTATTTTATGGAAGATTGTGCAGCTGGGGCCTGAAAGCTCGTTTCTCAGGAAGGTATTTTTGCATATTGCGGTGAAGGCGTCACAGTTTGGGCCTAAGTCTGAAAGCAGAATGTGACCAAATGTCAATAATTAACACTGTTTTTCTTTTGTTTGGATTCTTTTTTTGAAATAAAGTCAGCTCACTATATAATGCTACGATCAATTGATTTATACGTAGATAAAAATATATGATGTTTGGCACAAAAAGGCAACATGACAGGAGGTCACAGTAACTCATGGTGGGAGGATATTGCTCCAAATGCCCTACCATGAGAACCAACACTGATTTTGATGATGGCCCTTGATTAGAAAAAGAGAGCCTCAGTCATCACCATAGTCGACTGCAGCCACCAGATATTTTTAAAATCGATAACGGTATATTTTAAACCATCGGTTAAGAGAGAGAAAGAGAGAGAGAGAGAGAGAGAGAGAGAGAGAGAGAGAGAGAGAGAGAGAGAGAGAGAGAGAGAGAGAGAGAGAGAAAGAGAGATTCTACTGTTTATTCACTGATTTTTGTTGTTCATTTGGTATTGTGTTGCTATGTGCTAAACCTTCGTTTGAATACAAAGCTGATAAACAGCATTAGCCTAAAAGTTTCATTCACTGTTAGTTTTGATTCATTAATGCTTTCTTCTTTCTCGGGTCAAATAAAGTATATACAGGATATTAGATTTTCAGTTATAATAAGAAAGGGATTGTTGAGTCCCATTGAATGTTATTTGATTATTTGTTTCCATTTTCTTTTTGAAGCGCGTTTTGCCATTAAAGTGTCTGTAAAATAAAGCAGTGACAAGCAGAATTACCATCTGATAGCCTGACAACATTTGGAAGCAAAAAAAAAAAAAGACACATTGTGGGCATGTGAATCATTCTCTGATAAGAAGTGAGGAATAGAATAAATTACAATAAAACAACTAGAAATCCAATTTTATGTAATACACAAGGAATCACATAACAGTGGGAATACATAATTGCATTTTTTCTGGCAGTGTGCATTTTCTATGTAGCTTTTTTTTTTTTTTTTTTTTACAAGGAATGCATTTCCTCTTATTAAAAGCAGCACTTTTGTGTTTCCCCACCTAACGGGTGACATTTTCGCATCCAGAAAAAAAAAATCATATTTATTTTGTTGTTCTCATTTTGCAGTGCTGATCATATTTAAACATCCATTCCAACAACCTGCGCTTCTTCTGTCAAAGAATTTAGGCGCATTGTGTCGGGCGATGCAAAACTAATACCCCATCCTTTGACTGCGTGCTCGGGTTTACAAAATAAACACATTTCTCTCGGCTGCAGTGGTAGACATTGTCTGTGCTGACTTTCACTCTTTTCAAGGGAATTTTGCTACAATTAAAATTGCCTCTTTTTTTTTTTTTTTTTTGGTGTTAAGCAGTTTGCCTCCGGGGCTCAAAGTGGGAACCTCAGCAAAGTTGTTGTTTTCTCAGTCTCCACCGTTTACCTCAATTCTATCATCACTGACACAGTGCTCGCAAAACTTCAAGGCCGGGTGTGCATAAAACAAATCATTCCACCGTGTCAGCAGATAATGTGGGCTTGTGATGCAAATCTGGTTGCCACTTACTTTCCAAGTACATTAAAGTTGCTTTTGTGGCACCTTGCTTTGATGGCACGTCACTGAGCGAAAACCAAGAAGCGAGCATGTGTGTGTGCGTGTGTGCGCGTGTGTGTGTGTGTGTGTGTGTGTGTGTGTGTGTGTGTGTGTGTGTGTGTGTGTGTGTGTGTGTGTGTGTGTGTGTGTGTGTGTGTGTGTTCTTATAAGGAAGAAAAAATGGCAGAGAACATGATTAAGTAGCTGTTGGTTTACTTCCGGGACGGCCCGGTGGCACAGTGGTTAGTTAGCGCATCGACTTCACAGTGCACAGGTACCGGGTTCGATCCCGGCTTCGGCCTTCCTGTGTGGAGTTTGAATGTTCTCCCCGTGCCTGCGTGGGTTTTCTCCGGGTACTCCTGGTTTCCTTCCACATTCCAAAAACATGCATGGCAGGCTGATTGAACACTCTAAATTGTCCCTAGGTGTGAGTGTGAGCACGGATGGCTGTTGTCTCTGTGTGCCCTGCGATTGGCTGGCAACCGGTTCAGGGTGTCCCCCGCCTACTGCCCGAAGACGGCTGGAATAGGCTACTGCACCCCCCGCGACCCTTGTGAGGATAAAGCGGAACAGAAAATGGATGTATGGATGGATGGTTTATTTGTTATAAGTTTTGGGGTGGTAGATTTTGAGTACGAACGGGTTTTTGTGAAGTTTATCACCATATTTCTGAAGGGCAAGGAGAATCTGGATATTGATCCGGATTTAGAAAAAGTAAAAGTGATAATGCCATTAACTGAGACACTACCAATCATAGACATGCAATCCATTGAAAATCACAGGAGGCAAAACTCCCCCCCTTGGAAAAATGTGGAAACATTTCCAGAACACACCACTGAGCTTGGTTTCATCTCAACTCATTGAAAGTGTTTCTCGTCAAGCGGTCTGGTTCGCCCTCGTGTTCAGCCGCCTGCTCTTTAATTATGATTAGGCTTCTTCGCACCGCTCGCCCTCCTCATCACTCAATTACCGTACAATATTGATTTGTTCCCGCAATAACCATCAAGGATGCACGACCAGGAAATCACTGCGACGCGCTATAATATGATGAATGAGCTTGAATGCAACGTTACATTAAAATGCCATCATACACCGCTATCTGTCATTGAATTAATGATCGGAATGAAGTAGCTTGGCAGGTGGAACAAGACTGGTTCTCCTGTTTGCTTTAAAACTTCTCAGAACTACTGAATCCGTTTGTGTGAAGGGCGCTTCAAAAGTGTTGCTGCGCATAAGATGCATTCTTTTTTTCCGCCTAAGATGGAGAGAATACACAATATAGTCCGTTTTATAACGTTCTTATGATACGATCCTGCGCAGGCTTGGGAGCATGTGGCATTGTCAGCAGCCTGGTGTGCGTGGCCAGCTTTCCTGGGGCGAGGGCTGTGCTGGGCTCCATACGGAGGGCCCGCGCCGGCAGCCCGGGGGCCATGCAGTCCCAGGTCAGCAGATGGGCCTGTGATTATTATTTCCAGGCTTGTCTTACCTGACCACTTCCTCACTCCATGAACAGCTGTTTCACTCGCTTCGGTGAGACGCTACACAACCGGCCATTTTTCTTCTCTTTTTTTCCCTTTGTGCATGAAATAAATCTTGACCGTGACCCCGCTCTGGGCTTTGTCCTCAGGCGAAAAGTTAACCCAGGAGGGTAATGTCGTGCATTTTATCCCAAAAAGATTACGGGGACGCATGGTGACTATTTCATGACATTGCTTTTGAGTTTCATACTGAAAGAGTCTCTGGTGGTTTTGCTCTAATAAAACCATTTTGTGATTAGCTCAAAGCCGAAACTCTGGCCTTGTTTTTTTTTTTTTCCCCGGGTCTGTATGAAGTCATTTTTTTCCCTCCGAGTTTTTCCCACTTAGTACATCCAATTGGCCTAAGATCCAGAATGTCAGCTTTTGTCAGCTTTCTGACCACTTCAACAGCTTCTGGCAGGAGAGCGGCATTGGTGAGCTATGCCGACAGATGCTTACTTTTGGTAACAGTCAGTGGCAGTGCCCTCTCTGAGGTGGGGCCAGAGACGGATGATTTGTTGTACTGCTGTTCGGTCACAGAGATAGCATTATATAATGTAAAACATGACAAAAAAGTGTGTGTGGGGGGGGGGGGCCCTTTGGGTGGGGGATGATTGCAAGCTCCCCATTTAAGTGTTGATATAGTCTTGTGTCAATAAATAAGATACAGAACGTATCTAAAGTCAACGATTCCACACATCCTTGTTAATAATCACCATCGTCAAATTCATTTTAAAAACTCGACGATTAAACATTAAAGGCCACAATATAGCTTTTGCATCGTGCTGATAACCAACATACCCATGAATACAACTTTGTGGGTGTAATTATGGAGATACTTTGTCATACAACAGATTAAGATGAGCTTTTTTTTTTTTTTTTACTTGACAGAATGCTCATGTTTCACTGCGATGCATCAGACATAGGAAGAACATTATGTTTCCCCGAGTTTCTGTCGGGTCGAGCAACGGCGGCGTGGATGAAACCCTTCTTTAGTCAGCCAATTCATCACACCGCAGGGGATGTGGTTGTACAGCACC
>NW_017805482.1:1320927-1340927 GCF_001891065.2 Hippocampus comes | reverse complement strand
TTCCTTGTGTTTGGAAGCAAAAGAAGCTAATGTATTCACTGTATTTGTGGTCATGCTCCTCAGTTTTTATCACCCAGAGACTAGCGTTAAATCACCTCACTGGGGGAATGAGTCGCAGGAAAGGAAGAAAAAAAAAATGAAGCAGCTTCTGGATCTAATGAATTCCGCGGGGAATAAACATGCCTTTGAATAAAGCCCTAATCGCAAATTAAGTGGTTGTTGCCGTCATACCTTTGTAGAACATACCCACCGACGCGGTCGCGCCAATGTGCGCGCTCAAATGATTTCCTTTGCTCAAACAACAATCGAAGCACAGATAAGAAGTAAGCTAGCCAGCCCTCAACCGGTCCGCGTTGAAGGAAACGACGGCGCTCATTTCCGAGCTAATCCCTTGTTTCAATCCCCACTTCATTCGCCGTGCGCAGACCCAAGCTCGGAGGGTCAAACCGAAATTGGGAAACTGTGGGAAGGTCACCGCCGGAATGCCTCCGTTTGCCTCTCAGATCCTCCAAATATGCATGGGATTGCCGCGCTATGATGAATCACCTGATGTTCAGCAACTGTAAAGTGCTTCTTCATTATCTTGTTTTTTTTTTTCTTTTCCCCTCAGCAATATTGCTACATTGAACAAGGTAGCGCAACCGCTGAAACAAAGACTGGGCTAAGTTTCTCTTCGTGATATAATCCCACTGAGCCTTCTTTGAAGGAGTTCTTACACCAGGAAGGTGGAGAGGGCAGATTTTAATCAATACAGGAAAACAAGGAGCTCAGGGGACGTGAGGAGCCTACGAGTCAGGATGAAGATTAAACGCCTCTGTCTAAAGCACGCTCGGTTGATGTCAGAAAGCCGGGGTAACTTCAAATCCATCTATCAAAGGTGTATCAAACTGTGTTTTTCAAACAACGCAGTGTTATATGACATGTATTCTCCCTTACAGCTGTAGGTGAGCGGGCGGATCATAAATCATAGCCGACAAAGCTCAGGCTGACCTCTAAACGTTGTTATATTGGGCTATTCTCATGCAGCGTGGATCGCTTTTGGCCTCGATAGGTACACTTGCGTGATTTTGAACAACAGAGTCGTAATCCCATCGGGTTGATTCTACATAACACACAATCTCCGGTTTGCTCTTTTTCCTGCACTTTTCGGTACCTTAAAAGTGACGATGCACTGTGCCACTTCTCAATTTTCAACAGGGCATGAAACTGATCAGGTGGAAACCTGATGCAGGTTTACGTACATCGTGCTCAATTTTTTTAATATTATTTTTTTCACTAATTCACTTTGGTGCCAATTTGTATTATTACCAAAACATGCAAAAACGTCATTGACATACACACTTCATCGCGCTTACAAAAAGCAAGGATTCGCTCTCATTTTTTCCTCTCATTCTGTCACCCACGCACCTTCAACGTTATAAACTGATATACCGGGGCGGGCGTTGTAAAATCAATTCAACACAAAGCTTAGCTTTAGAAGAGTTCTCGGTGGCAGGTGTGGCCGCTTTTATAAATTTGTGACGACCGGTGCCTGCATTTTCATGGAAAATGACACTTGGACTTCTTGCCAACATTTTCAATCCACCACAAAATGTACTCGGTCACTTTCATGAATTTTCTGTTATCCTGCAATCTTAAACAGCAAACAAATACAACTTGATGAAAAACCTCTCTGGCAAGGAGTAACAATGTGGATCGTATGCACGGAAGTTCTCGCAAATTTAGACATCACATATAAAGCTATCAGCCCAAAAGAGCAACCATATCTGGGAACATAAGAATATTAAGATGCAGTGATTGAGGCTGTTTAAGGACTTTGTGCAAGCACGCTGCCTTTCTTTTGTGTTAATTAGAAGCTTGCAGCCATGTTGGCTCCAAGGCTGGATTTGCCTTTGATTAGGCAGCACTCATGAGAAGAAGGCCCGTGTGATAACGCCACACTCAGGCTGGTGGGACCCCCCAGCTGTATAAAAGCAAACCTTTCTTCCTTTACACTTGTCTCCACAGATAAGTGTTGAGCAAGGAGAACAACCCAAACAACCTCGCCACCTTGATTTGTTTCACCGGCTGATTGACAGGAAGTGAAATATTTGAACCCGGGTGAACAGCATGAGAGGATCAAACCACACAAGCCGCAGAGCCCGGTGCAATAGGTGAAGATGTCACAGACCTGTCTTTGCAGAGAACCGGGGGTCACACTCTGAGGGGGCGCAGTTAAATAATTGATCAATGAAGGCGCAGTGAAAACAGAAACACAGCTTAGCACTATATTTCCCCCTCTCCCCCCATGTAATGTGCATCGAATCCCACGGATCCATCAGCTACATGCAAAGCTCCGCTGAGCTGAGCTGAAAGGCCTTCAAGTTCACTTCAATTATTCAACATCCCTCCAAGATTATGAATTATTGAGCTAAAAATATGTTCTATATACGAGCATGTGCTGGTGCTTGCTGTCGAGAGGGGCCCGAGTACTCTGTAGCTATGTGGGAAGTGTGTTTGGGTGAAACGGCAGGCAGACAGGAACCATTAAAGTCAAGGAGAGACTCAAATGTGGATGAAACCTGCGTCCACCCCGATGGTTTTCATATCAGCAATGATGAGAGAATTCTGTCCATGTTTTTTTTCCTCCAGACCTTGGCAAACGTATTCACTCCTGATTCAGTCTTCTAATAGGGGCCCAGAAGTAAAAGGTGTTCAATTTTAGCTGACAGGTTGCATAGCCAGCTTCCATTCCGATCATCCGTTCCGGTAGTGTAAAAAACACCCAGGCCTCAATTTGTGAGGGGTTTTTTTTTGTGTTTTGGATTTTGGCTAGTGCAAAGGGGGAAACAGATGATGTGATTAATTATCAATAATTCCCTCAGCAAATCAAAGCCATTTTGGCAGCCAATGACAGGAAAATCAAGCAAAAGCGGCGTCTGCGATTCGTCGCCATCTCTTCATTGCCCATTCTCAACAACTGCTCTCTGGCCACCCGCCTCGAGTACCATCCACAAGGTGTTTGAATAGATTGTCCAAATATTTTCATTGCTGATTCTCACTTACAATTTGAACTAGAAAGGCACTTGGTAGAGCACAGACCTCCGCCATGATGCAAAGATTGTGGTCTGCCTAAAACACATATTTTGATTCCTCCTCTTACATGTATAAAAATGAAAGACTATTTATTAGTGAAGAGGAAAAATGATATCAAGGCACCTTGCCAAGTCTCAAATGGGGTAATGAAACTAGCGGACAACTTTGACACTAAAGGCTAAAGGACCATAAAAGGAAAATACCAATGAGGTGCGGCCAATGTAGCAGCAGTAATGTGAAGTTGCAGTTGATATAAGGGGTGATATCGACTTTTGAGTGACTGCTAACAGCTATGTAGTAAAATGGTAAAACAACAAAATACGACACAATCACCTTATACCGGGGGTCGGCAACCTGTGGCTCCGGAGCCGCATGCGGCTCTTTAAGGCCGCCCTAGTGGCTCCCTGGAGCTTTTTCAAAAATGTTTGAAAATGGAAAAAGATGGGAGAGGGAAATATATTTTAATATGGTTTCTGTAGGAGGACAAACATGACGCAAACATTCTTAACGTTTTCCATTGCTGTAAAAATGTGTAGAATAAATATTAGATTTCAACATTTCTGTCAACGAAGATTTGCGTCACGGCCTGCGACACACGTTTCTATTAGCAGGGTTGGGTACCAGGCAGGTGGCTGTAATTTAAAAAAAAATGGCGTTTCATGAACAATTCACCGAGCGTCCTGGCAGAGAATGGGAATCTGGAGGGCAGAGAGGAGCATTTTTAAACGGTACACGTGAGCAACAATAATTAACACGCTGATTTTTTGTTGATTTTTACATTTAGAAGACGAGTGAACAGGCCAGACTGATTACATTCGGCCTTCTGCTCATCATACAGGCACTAATAAGCCGGTCGAAGCATGGAGGCAGGCATGCAGATAGTCGCTCATTATCCTCCCTGGCGGTGCTGGCCTCGCACTCGCGCCGTTTGCGGTGAACCTCTTTTCTTATTGTAGGGTAAACATTTACCCAGTAGAGACAGGCCTTGACCATTAGGCACTGGGGAGCTGCGGTAATTGAAAGACGGCCCTCTGCAGTTGTGCCTACACTCCTCCTTAACATTACAACTCACTCACGCTCACTTTGACATGGATCTTTTTAACGGAATTTACAACTATCCGGGGATGTTTCCTCAGCAGAGGTTGAACTCAAGCTTTACCCTCACAAAGCAGAAGGCCATTAAATGTGGTTTTTACAAGCCTGACACACTTGGTGGGCAAACCATGCATTTTAAAACTGCCACGGGATATGCGTTAGCAATGTTGTTAAACGCAGAACAGCCTCTGATGCCTTTGCATATCTTTGATGGACAGAGCGGTAACATTAGGGTACTTACTGTGAAACCGATCTCCCCTTTCCTTATGAATACGCAACGTCGCATCAGATGGCGCGTGCATTGTGAAATACGTAAAGTACGGGGCCTCAGAGAGACCACACTTCACAAGGCTACCACTACTTTATTCAATAGAGGAACAAGGAAAATATTATCTGAAATAATTTCTAGTATTCCCGACGAAGTAACTGTATTGCATTTGTTACATATGCCGGAGCCATGATGTCTCCTTCGGGTCTCCGTAGCAGAAAGATGACGGCGAAATATGTCAGCCTCCTATAAAGTGAGACGCAAACCATGTCATATAATGAGCAATTACTTGCCCTATGATTACCGTATTTTACGCACTATAAGGCACTTTGGGGTAAAAGGTGAACCTTCAGTGAATGGCCTATTTTAAAACTGTTTTCATATTTAGTGCGCACCGCATTATAAGGCGCATACAATAGACGACTCAATAGTGGCTGCTGTTGCGTTATGCATCCACTAGATGGAGCTACACTAAAGCGAATACAATACAATACAATGCCGCTTTATTTATATTGCGCTTTTACAACCGCTGCAGCTGTAGCAAAGCTCTTTACAGAGCATTTAAAATATTACGTCCATGAAATCGGAATATTGATCCATATATAAGGCGCATCGGATTATAAGATGCACTGTCGGATTTTGAGAAAATTGAATGCTTTTAGGTGCGCCTTATAGTGCGAAAAATACGGTATACATATTTAAAAAAAAAGGATGTTGATGTGAGAAAGGGCCACCCCTTTAAAACTGTCTCATTTCAGGAACACAAACTCTACAGTCCTTTGTGTATTTCATTTTTATCATAATTTTTATGAAGTTCTGTAGCGGTGTACAAATATCCACATGATAGAAAAAGATTGCATTTTGATCATCTCCCCTGACTGTGTGTTGAAAAAGCAACACATGCGATTGTGATGGAGCATTTGCGATCCTTCATCCGTCGATGGCAGGCTCGGGGAGAGCAGCGGGGTGAGCTCTCTGGGGTAAAAGAGGCTCATTAGGCAGCCACTGCCTCCCAATAACCCAGCTGGGTCTGAGTGCCAGCGGAGTGGGCAGCCATCCCGCTCTTCATCGTGCTCCTCGGCCACTATTTATCTCTTTGCATTACGCCCACTGAGCGGCCTCGTTTGTCTCATTGGCCAATCATGTCCGGTTGCAAAACGTTATTTTCATGTGCGTGTACGAAACATGTACGACTGGCTGAAGTCACGTTGGCATTATCAGATAAATGACACCAAAGAAACAAAACGAGACCACCTCTGCTTAGCGCAGTTGTCGTAGCCATCACCACTTTCGTGATTTTTTTTTTTTTTTTTCAACGATGGAGTACAAATGTATAGAATTCTCTCTTGGGGGCTCTACTTGCACCATAAGGGGGGGGTTTCATTTCCAGGGTGAATGATTCCTTAAAGATGTTCTCAAGGAGCCGCTGGTCACATGCTTGTTAGTGCTCTGATGGTGATGAACCACTTTGCCTCCCCTCATGTTCTGGTAATTATATCTTCAATTAGCAGCCTCTTGGAGTCTGTTGCCTCGGAGCCACTGTTTTATTATTGATACTCTTGCTATTACCGCTTTGAGTTACACTGTACTTGAATTCATGACAATAAAGTGATGGGGACGTTTTGGGATGTAAAAGACCCAATTTTCGAGTGTCCTTCAGCAATCTCAACCAACCGAACCACTGATCAGCAGCGATCACGGCAACAAGCAAAGAAACACCACCGCCAACGCGATAAAAATTGAATACAAGATGACAAGAACACAGAATCGAATGGAAGTACGGTGCTCGCTGCGACAAATTCCACAAAGAAGGAACCATGAAATATCCTTGATGCAGCATTCCTGAGGGAGTGCAGTGATGGGGGTCTCGCTCAAATTACCGCCTCTCGTCTACCAAGGTTAGAGACGAGCATGTCTTCAAATTAAGGCAGCTAAGCGCTGGAGTCAAATTGGAATTCCCATTCTATTAAGAAGTCATGCCCGGCAGCAAATAATGCCAAATGGGCCCCGTGCAAGAGGACTGCAGACCATTACAGCGCAGGAATATGAACGTACTGATCTATTTGCTGAAGATAAACTTAGCATATGTCTCCCAATGCTGTCTTTGCAGGATCTGTAACAATCAAAATGTCTTTTTCGGAACTTGATTAAAAAGACACGCTGAGATCAAAGTGTACGCTTTAGTGCAGATGTGATGAAATCTTTTTTTTTTTTTTTTTTTTTGCAGCGAGAAAAGAATAATACGTTTCCTTGACAATGGAACATTAAACAATGCAGACAGTCTGTTTCAGCACTTTTATAATTAGCAAGACGCTGTAGCGGGGAACACGTGCGCTTGCTATGCCCCTGCACTTTCAGAAGTACGGGTACGGTAGGAGTCCAATTCTGCTCGACGTTCAAAACCATCTAACAATTTATCAGCTCTTAAGGTCAATGGTCGGAGCATTTCTGGGGCTTGGGGGGGGTGGAGCGTTAACATTTTACTTAAAGGCTCCAAGTGCTGTCGCATTCGGTTGTGTTTGTACTTGTCATGGCTCTCCAGCAAAGTGTACATTTACTGCACTGCCTGATCAACAAATTGAACAAAGACGACGAATGCAACAGGACACGGCTGCATGCGGGGTTCACAGCACGGACCTCAAGTGTATTCTAAACCTGTCATGTGAACACTTTAGTAGATATCTGTTACAAGCTTCATAGAAAATAGCAGAAGTACAAAAATGCGATTCATCGTAAAGAATTACGGAAAATTAAAAATGATTTATGCTTGCAGGATCCATTTTGAAAGACATTTGATACATATAGCGCGTCATTGGGCATGATTATAGATGTGAGATGATAAATTCAATTTGTTATGTATTTTCTGTCAACACATAGAGGGATTTGATATTCTTATAAAGTGTGGTAAGGAAGGCACAAACAAGCCATTGTCTTTCCCTCCTGAGACGAGGCGTCCCGGCGTCCCATTGCATCTATTTCGTTCTCTTATGCCACTCTCGTCTTTCTCGTTTAGCTGTTTGGCGGCTGACAGCTATTCTCATCTGCAGACAAAAGGGATGCGCCATCATCTGACCACACCAGGCATGAAGAGGCAATCACACCGCCGTGTTTAGTCATGGTGTATACTCCCCCATGACAAGGCCATTGGTGGCGCTGTTCCGGTTGCATTTTTCCATCTGTATTCAACAACAAGAGACAGACATATTGGGCGCTTTCATCCGAAACCATACCCATGCAGCGTTTGACACAGGTCCGCTTCACTATCAGCTTGCGCCATGCTGAGAGATATACCTGAGCACTGTCAAACTGGGGCACACGCTACCAAGACACACAGATGGCTAATTTAGTTTGGACGCAGACGGCTGTCAACTGCCTTGTCAAAGAGATACGCTACCGTACTGCTCCAGTTGAGATCAGCCGAGACCTGTTCAATCGTGTAAAGAACCAAAAAAGATACAGGACCACTAATCACATGGTTCTTGCAATGAGTGTGAGAGTCACATGGTCACGGAGCACATTTCATTACAGATATGTCCGTGGCGAGGGTAGAACTAGTTAACTGTTGTGTACCTTCCCATTTGTTTTAGGTGGACTGGACTCTGGATTCGTTGCCGGGCAGTTGATTGTGGGTTGTGCTTTGTTCAATGAAGACTCTACCGGTAAATTGTCCGTTGGTATGAATGTGAGTGTCAATGGTTTGTTTGTCTGTATGTGCCCTGTATGTGTTATATTACTTTATGAATTTTCATTTTAGTTGGTTTTTAGTCTTTTTAGTATACATTTAGCATGACTGTCTGTTTTATGTGTTGTGTTGTATTATTTTGTCATTTTATGTGAAGTGTTCTTTTGATGGCGGCGCGGGCACCCACGGCGGCTCCTCTTGTTGTCTGTTTAAGAGGGAGGAAATTTCATACAGCACATTTGACAAGAAAGTTGTCCTTGATACTTGACTTGATAGTCTGGTTTTGAGTTTTGCTTTTTAAATATATTTCGTCTTAATTACTTTTCAGAGCAGCCTTGTTAATTAATTTTTTTTTTAATGTTTCGTTTTACTTTATTTTTTATTAGTTTTAGTGTGGGTTTTAGTTTTTTTTTTGTTTTAAAGTCTATATTTCTTGTGTACAAAATAATAAACAGCACTTTAAGTATTGCGTAGTCAAAACATCTTTCTAGCCATACGGTAAATATAAAAGGCGTTCAAGCAACAGAGGTATGAGGATACCGTAAAAGTGGTGAAGAGAGCATTTCGCGATAAAATGTTATCACTTCAGGGAACTCAGATGCACTGCGCATGGAGTCAGGATTTTTTTTTTTTTTTTTTGCTTTTACCAGAAGGATTATAATTTCTTTCCACTGTAATAGAATAAATCTAGTAGAGCTGAGTTAAAGAGGGAAGGTGGCGCTGGCGGCTGTGTCTTTTTTTTTCTGGCAGACCGCTCTATCTGGGGCACCGCAGGTGTAAAGGAATATTATTTTAACTGGCTTATTCATGGTAACAGGGCTGTACGTTCGCAGGCTATCAAAGGTTTGCGGAAAAACAGGAATAGGCAAGTACGATTTTGAACGGCGCATGGCCGATAGCCAGGGAGCGTGTCAACACAGTTTTCTGTCTGTGAGCTGTGTGTGTTGCACAGGTGTGTTTTCTCCAGCCTGGTCTTAGGGAGATTGATGATTTTCTGGGAGTGAGGAAATGGGCACAGATGAGAAAGATACATAAATTCTGTCTGCATGCCAAATAAATGTGACCAAGTATTAAATTAGAGGCTAAATAAACTTCCTCTTCGTAAAGTATTTCCACATCAAGTATTTTTTTACTTGAATTAGCTTTCCGGCACAAATTTACTTCATCTGTTAGCGTTTTACTTGAATTAGCTTTCCGGCACAAATTTACTTTATCTTTTCAGATTTATGTTTGACAGATGATAATGTGCAATATAAAGAAACATTTAGGGCCCTGTGCTCAAATAATGGCGCCCGTGTGCTCGGCATAAAAACGGCCGCATTTTCATTTTTTGTGCTAGGGCCCAGGTGTCAAACTCAAGGCCCGGGGGCCAGATCTGGCCCGCCACATCATTTTATGTGGCCCGCGAAAGCAAATCAAAGACGTCAACTTCCATGATGCTTGCCAAAATATGGACCAAAATTTCAAATTCTCATATGTAATAAATAAGAGAGATTATTGTCAGCATTTTTTTTGGTGCCAAAACCTCTATGACAGCAACTTAAACAATAGTTGAATAATCCGTTATTATTGACTTTTTTAAAAATGGTTTCAGTCATAATGGCCCTCTAAGGCAAATGATCACCAAAATGTGGCCCGTGACGAAAAAGGGTTTGACACCCCTGTGCTAGGGCAAGTCGAGTTACATCTAGTTTTTTTTTCCAAGGTAACTTTGGCAATACTGTGGGTCACAGATATGATGTCACACTTTATGTTAATTGAAGTGACTGTCATCTCTGCACCTATAGAGCCCTGTGCTGGAAACACACAGATAAAACCGCTTGGACCGAATCAGATCTTTACTGTATTAATATATGGCGCAATAAAAAAAATAAATAAATAAAATAAATAGATGCAACGCACTATAATTGCAACAGTTGGGAGTTCAGCCAAAATTAACTTAAATACTTCAAAAGTCAAACAAAACCTTCGAGACATTTTCATGCATGACTCCGGGTGGGATGGATGCAAATTAATGTGATCGCAGCTCAGTGAGCATCTAAAGTAGTAACTCCAGTTGGTGTTCAGCTTTGGGGTTTCCGCTGGACTACATTTGAAGTACTGTCCATAGTCTGCTCTGTGGAAAAAAAAAAAAATGACATTTTAACTGAATGGGAGCTTGTGCTTCAGATCCTTTTAACAGGCAAATCTCCAACCTCATGAAAGCCACCTGGTGAAAAGTGAAAATGTACAATCCACAGACACTCGTAAAGAGAGTTTCACTTTCCGAGGCAGCCCATTAGTTGTGGACTGACTTTTTTGTGTAGCTACCTGGGCTCCGGGTTTATTTTTACCCTCCCTATGTCCCTCCTCATTCTTTAGCTGCTTCAGGAGATGGCGTTAGTTTGGCTTCATCTCTGACAAAAGATAAATGAGCTCTGGGTCTGTGGTGATCCACTGCGGCTGCCAGGGGGTTCCGAAATAGCAAACTATTTTTCATATGGAGGGAAGGGAAACAGAGTGCGATGGTGCAGCCGCCGACGTTTACCATATAACTACATGCTGCAATGTACATTTCGTTTTTCTACCTTTTCTGACTTTATCTCTAAACGTTCTATTTATTTTGGATGGGCGCAGCAATTAAAATGGATGGAGCGGTTTGCCGAGCGCAAGTCTACAGGAGGCGGCGCAGTTTGCGGTAAAATGAATTGCCGTGATTCCAGATGTAAAATGTCATGTGATGTCTTACTCTACCTGGGTGGTGCAACAATTAGGGGAGGAGGGATTGACTTTGATGTAATCACAAAATTGATCATTAATCACCTCTCACAGCAAGGCGGGAAAACAACCGTCATGATGTGTTTTTACATGGGTAAAAAAAAAAAAAAAATGCCGATGTCAACAGGAGATCCACCATTGCTTGCTAGCAGCCAAAAGAAACTTTCCTATTTAAATGAGGAGCTACAGAGCTTCTGAGGCTCTTTGAAGAGATGCGCTTGGCACAAACAAGAGCGGCAGCCTCTCCTGTGTTTTTAACAGGCGAAACATCGCTGACACCTGATGGGTGATCAAACAGCAGCCATCTCTCCCAGCATCCTCGTGGGAGCTCATCTTTGTACTGCGCGGATAAATCTGCAGACCACGCTGCTGGGACACCCCTACACTCAATATTTACCAAAGGCTCCATCACCTAGCTGGCTGCACTATATTTGTAAAAGCAAATATATTTGTTGGTTTTGTCGCTTTTGCACTTTTTGACGACAAGGCTGTCAGCGCCTGGGATGTGAAGCCACCCACGACAAGGAGAGAAGATGATTTGCCGGCTAAATCACCTCGGGGGTGGCAAGGAGCCTCGGTGGCACGTGCGCGCCGGGAGATTTTGCGGTGCTGAACCCTCTGTGATGCTCACGCAAAGGTCAAAGTTATGCTGTGCTTGTGAGGCTTGAGTTTTTCCTTCCTTTTTCCCCTTCGCACTTCCTTAATGATGCCTTCCTGGTGCGCTACGTGCAAACTCGTTAGCGCCGCGTTAGCATGCGTATAAGTGGTATCAGAGTGGCCAACGGAGGACGTGTGCTATGAGAGGACCTTTACCTGTCACTGAGGTGAGATGATTTATGATTTATTTTCCAATAACTCCCAGCCTGGACCCTGCGCTGGGCTTTCGTGTCAACAAACGCGAGGCCTACAGTTTCCCTGTCAAGCTTTTCTTGGGCTACCTCTCTGGGAAAGGCTTCCACATTTCAGAATACAGCTTATGCGTACATGTACACGTGGACCAAGGGAAATAGTGGTTAAAAAGCAATGAATGACAGAACTGCGGTGGTAGTGTATCCGCGATTGATGCTGGCAGGCTCCACACACCTGGGCCTCCAGGCAGATGGTGAGGGTTGAGGGTTACGTAACACCAGACGAAGCCATATGTCTCCCAACCACACAGAACCTTTAGGAGGCCCGCAATTCGCTTCCAAATGCGCTCCATGAGAGATCGGAGGGCAAAGTGCACCGCGCCCCGAGTCAGACCAGGTGTTGGGCAACTTGCTTCTCTGCGTTTGTTTGGGAAGGAACCAGAAAAACGTTGGCTGGCGGTGAAAAGGTGTTGCTTTTTGTCTTGTGTTTGGTTTGGAGTGTAAAACACAGGTTGAATCTGTATTGCCTCTGATATACACTCACAAACAATATGTTTGAGTTTTTTTTTAACTGGGCTCTGAATGACACATTTAAGTGGCTGAAAACAAACAGAGTAATGAAAAAAAAATTATAATCAGCTCACAAAAATCGACTTAATACAATCTCTGATAGTATAAGGAAACTTAGCAATAAGGTTTTTGTATTTTTGGTGGAGTTTTTAATCCTGACTTTTTGAATTTGGGCATATAACACAGCCATTGCACAGGACTCGTACTTGAACTTTTCCTCTGAATTGTCTGGCGGTTTTAAAGCGCAAAATAATCCATAAGGCCGGCTGTTGCGGCTAACTGGAAGGAAACATTGAGGTCTTTTCACCGTTCAATGTGCTGTTTACAAAAGCCCAAAAAAGAAAAGCTAAAGAGGTCTGTTGGGGGAAAAAAAAAAACCAAACACCTTCAGCAATCGACTTCCCCATTCCTCATTCTCAGCTAATTATCCATGGTAGATTTCCTTATTGTGATACATCTCTTTCACAATAAAAGGCTTAAAGATACAAATGCACACAAGTGCTGTATCTTTCACACAAACACTTTCAGAGTGACATTTGAAACGGCTCCGGGATCGTTATAATGAAGAGTCGGAAACATCCAGAGGAGATTAGTGAGCTAAATGGGAAACAATAGACACTACAGAGCAGGGACGGGAGGATATGATTCTTCATTGTGTTAATCACAGTGGAACAGACCTGTCGTCTTGGCCAAACAATGCCGTGGGGATGCTAATGGTTGCTGCCAGCCATGACTAAGAGCGTGCTCGAAATGATTGATAGTCAGAATCATATCAAGGTGACTTTCATTGGGCTCCATCAGATTGCTCGCATTGATCAATACTATCTCCTTTTGAAGATGATTTTAATGAAAAAATAAATAAAAATAAACACACACACACACATTTGTCAGCGCTAATATTTGTCCAGAGAACAAAATAGGCAATCTTCATTTTCATTTATCCTAAAATATTAGCCTATGCCTCAAATGAATATTTAACTTTGTCATTGAATATCTACAAAGCAACACTCATCCACTCATGAGCGCACAAGTGGACCAGGGCAGCTGCAGACGCGAGCGCAATGCCCGCGTCCACTTGGCTTGATGCCCCTGCTGGCACACTCAGCACAGCGAGTCTTTAGGGCTAAAACGAACAACAACACACACCAAGAGTGCCCCATGTGCGACATCACAAATGACAGATCAAACATCGATGCTCTCCGTCGGTTCGCGGAGCATACCGTTGGTCTCGGCTCGTTCCGTCACTCAGAGAGTTGTACGCATTAAATGCGCTCATTTTGAAGAGTTGAGGTCATTTCTATTGGATGTCTCTTCATTACAGTCTAGAACAAATCTTTGTTAAAATTGTACAAAGGCATTCCGTTTTTGTCTCGTTTTGAGTTGAGTATGTACTGTTTTAAACCCAATGTGACATGGGATTACTTAACAGTCAATTCGAGAGTTTTGATTTTCAATGCAAATTTAGAAACCCAAGCTCTCACCGAGAACCCACAACCGAGCGTTCGGATGTCCACATTGAACAGACAGCACGATTCCCCTGAACGAATCGTGCGATGCGAGCGTGTCGTCACGTTGAGAGGCTTATGCAAACCCAGGGGGAAGGTGATGGATTTTTTTTTTTTTTCCACCTACAGTGAGAGGAGCAGATGCTCAAGAATGATTCTGGACGTCACCAGAAGTCAATGATGAGCATGTGTGAATAGATGTGTGCGTGTGCGTGTGTGTGTGTGTGGGGGGGGGGGTGGAAGCGTAACAAAGCTTAGAGTGTTGCTCAATGTCAAAAAACTGCAATCAATCATCACCCAAATTTATGTTGACATCTCTACTCATGCCCACTTCAACTTGTGAAATGAGAATTTCCCAATATTTTGGATTTTATGGACGTTAGGCTATTTGCTTATTAAGCGGTATTAAGGTTTTGTAGTGAGCACCTATGGAGAGGAAAACTTTGAATATCCATCAAATCCAAAATATTGAGGCAATCATTTTCATTTTTCAAGAGGTTGAAGTGGGCATGAGTAGAGGCATGCAGATAGATTTTGGTGACAATTGGTTGCAGCTTTCCGACATGAAGATTTTTTTGCCCACAGTGAGCGCCTATGGAGAAAAAAAAAAGCCTTAATATCCATAAAAATCCCAAATATTGGGAGGATTTTTGTAGCATTTGTCAAGGTTAAAATAGGCATGAGTAGATATTTGCGCAGAAATTTTGGTGACGAATGATGTAGGTTCACAACATTCACAATAGTCAGCACCTTGTGAGAGGAACAGGCTCAATGTCCAAAAAAAAACAAAATATTGATGGCAATCGTTCTAATATTTTCAGGAAGATGGCATGAGTAGAGATGAATTTTTGTGACGATGGACGGCACTTTTTGTGAGGGTGAAAAAAAAAGAAAATGATGTGAGATCATTGCACAATATCTACTTATTGATATTACGACCTCTGATGACGTTTTTTTTTCCACTCTAATCTTCTTCATGTAAGCATCTATTTAAAATGTGTTTCCCCTCTAATCAAAAAATTTGCTCGACCAAAGCCGTGAAAGCAAAAACTTTAATTAGTTCTCGTTAATCACTTTTTTTTTCTTTTTTAAGGGGACAGAGAAGCAGCTTGAGCATGATCAATCCAAACATTAAAGGACATTATGCAGAACACGGGTGCGTGCGATGAAGAGAGCGTGATTAACTCGCTCCGCCTCGTGCGCATTCCTCAATGCGAATCACTTAACTTTTTCTATTCATATCTAACCATTTTTCAGCCGCGGTAATGCCGACATTGTTTATTTTTTTTTTTGAAAAGGTCATTAGAGGAGTGCGGTAGAAGTAGGCTGCGATTTGATGGCGGTAGAGGAGGGGCGCTCTGGCACACTGACTTATGGACATCCAACAGAGAGGGAGCCTCTTCATTAGCAGCGTGATTAAAATTGATGTGAAGCGATGCAGCTCCAGCTCCCCCTGAACTCCCTGGAGCATCGCTCTCATTCTGCGCTCATTTATTTGGGATGTTGTGTTGATCAATAAAAGGTGCCTTCTTCTCACTATGGGGTCTGGCTGGGGGAGAAAAACTCACCGAGGAAAACAAAGGAAAGACAAACATTACAGAGAACAATTCGGGATTTGGGAAAGCAGAGGGAAGAAAAACAAATCTTTGACTGTTGTCGCCGTGTGATTTTTGTCACGACTTTTGTTCTGTTTTACTTTTCAAACTTTCTAAAAAACAAACAAACAAACCCCCCCCCCCCCCGCACATTTCAAAAAGTTGTCTCAAACTCATCAGTAGGGCTGAACGACTGAAAAAATATCATATTGTGATTTTTTTCTCTCAGTATTGCAAGTGCGATTTAAAATGCGATTCTTTTTTCAAGGTCCACTTCCCATGTATTTTTTTTAAAGGACCACAACGAATTAATCTATTACAATGTCAGATTTATCAGGTTTATTATTAGGTGTTTACTGAGGTTAGCCTGAGGCTAAAATAAAGACAAATGAACCATGAATGAATGAGAAAGACGATTTATCTTCAGTTGTATTCCAGCTCCGGCCTCCCTGTGTGGAGTTTGCATGTTCTCCCCGTGCCTGTGTGGGTTTTCTCCGGGTACTCCGGTTTCCTCCCACATTCCAATAACATGCGTGGCAGATCAATGGAACACTGGAAATTGTCCCGGGGTGTGATTTTGAGCACGAATGGTTGTTCGTCTCTGTGTGCCCTGCGATTGGCTGGCAACCGGTTTAGGGTGTCCCCCGCCTACTGCCCGATGACACCCGCACCCCCCGCGACCCTTGTGAGGATAAAGCGGATTGGAAAATGGATGCAAATAAATAAATAAAATAGAGACAAAAATTAAGCAGTTTTTTTTAAATTGTGTTGTTGATTTGAATTAATATATTGGACATTATCATAAGATTTGGAAATAATACAAAGAGAAAAGCTTTGTTCACTGTCAGCACAAAACCAGCAGAAACATTTTATGATAACAAATGCCGATGACTGTCAAATTATGTTCTCTTCAAATGTGAAAAACAAGTGAACAGAGATTGTGATTGGCATCAAAATTGTGGCTCCCGATTTTAAGTTTCACTACTCGACGGGAGCAAGAGGTTAATGATGGTGGACAAAACACAACAAAACGTTGATGAGGGACAAACAAATGTCAACTTATCTTTAAGGCCCGACGGATTAATTGGCTGGCTTATTTAATTGGCTGATATGAGCTCTTGTAAATTCAAATGCAAATGCAACTTCAAATCTTTTTTTTCTGTTTGTTTTTACATCAGACAAGGATAATGATATTCAAACGCCGCCATACTTATCTGAAAAAGTGAGCGCCCGCGTGGCCATGCCACATAAATATATTGGGACAACAATAGAGTATAACATCTTAATCAACCTTAAGTATATATATTCTGATTCAATTCTCACAGTCTTCTTTTATCAACACCACAATAAATTCCATCGGAAGAGTTTCAATAAAAGCCATAACATTTTTTTTAAAAAAGAAGTGCAGTTAGCTAGCTGAAAATTGGTGATGAGTTCAATTCTCACTCCAGATCCAAAATATTGGCTATTCCAGTCAGAATCAACAATTTCATTCATTTCCCTTGAAAAAAATGATCCAATCAGATTGCTCTGATGTCATCTCGATACGTCTCACAGCCACCAGGGGACATACGTGCATGATATTCAGGGTTTGCTATGATATCCCGGATTTGATTAATCTGCAATTATATTCCCCAGTATGCAATTAAGCATTTGCTCAATTTAGAATTCTGTACGAGTTATGTGTTATGTTTGGTTGATGTTTTGTTTTTCCAACATGAAAATCATTCCGCTGTCGACAGATGTTTCCCTCAGTTTCACATTAAAATACATCTTGTGATATTTGTGACATATTGGAAATGAACGTACTTCACCGAGTCAATATTTCTCTCCAATATAGGCGAGTTATATTGGTTTAGGGCATGTTAATTAAAAATTGGTGCAGCCTTTGGTGGCTCGAGTAATATACTAGCAAGGCCAGAGCGCCATGGGAATTAATTTCTGCGCACTGGGCCGGAGCCAGATAATATGCAGACATGATGAACATAAGCCGGACTGTTTTTGTCTGTCCACTTGTGCTCATTCAAGTGTCCCGTCACTCCCTGCTGCTGTGGCTAAAAAAAACACAGATGATCAGGATCGTAGGTCAGATGATCAAAGGTTGAGGAAAGGCTGCATTTGACACGGTTTTCAACATGACGTTTACAAGGTGCGGATTTTGGAACTGCGGGTCCCTTTTTAAAATGTAGCAAATGTTTCGGATACAAATTCACTTCATCAATATTAATCTCATATACACGACAAATTGAATGTGCCCAAGAAAGCTCGAAATAGCCAAACCAAGAATGTGCAATTCAGTGGACTAGGGGTAAGCATGTCTGCTTCACAGTTCTGAGGTTTGTGGTTTGAATCTCAGCCACACGCCTCTAGACCGTAAACAAACACAGTGGTGCTCAGCTGGAGATGTCCTGCTTGTCCATACGATTAGAAAAACAACTAGCACCCTCTTTTGGACTCTTCAGGTGGAGGTAAAAAAAAAAACATGCCACTTTTTTTTTTTTTTTGGGGTTCCTGTAATAATTTACACTGTCCGAACTGTTACTATTCATGAGTAACGATTGACATTGGACATTCCTAACAAGACAAGATTTACCTCGTTGATGTTTTATTTGATTAAATTTGTTCCTGTTTCACAACATATTTTCATATTTTGCACATTGTTGCTTTAAAACTAAAGCTAAGTACCGAACAAAGATAAATGCAACAAAAAAAAAAGAAAAAAAAAGATTTTTGTAGTAGGAACTTTAATCAACGAAACATTTACACGAGACATTTACAGTGTCTATAAAAAGTTTACACACCCCTGTTCAAAACCCAATAAAATGATTCAATGAGACCCTTGAGATGTCAACAACAACAACAACAAAAAATAAATACAAAAATTGAGAGGGGGAGTAAAAATAAACAACTGATATCCATGTGGTTGCACAAGTGTGCACACCCTCTTGTAACTGTGGATGTGGCTATGTTCAGAATGAACCAATCACATTCAAACTCATGCTAAACAGGAGTCAGCACACTACTGCTACTATTTAAAGTGCCTCTGTTGAACCCCAGATTAACCTCTGATGTTCTAGTAGGCTTTCCCCGACTTGCTTATCTACTGCACATTCCCATACAGAGTTTCAGCATCAATGGCTACCTGCGGGCAAAACTATAATGTGGCATGTGGTAAAAACAAGTTTGACACCACTACTGTGTAGTGTGAAGCTGAGTGTGACTCGTTTTTTTTTTTTCTTTTTGTGCTGTGCAATTGACTGCCGACCAGGCCAATAGCGAGCTGCAGCCTGAATGTTATTCAGTACGTTGGGCTGTTTGAGTGACGGCATCGAGGAGGTTTGAGGACTTCGCTGTTAGCTAAACTACATCCATATTCAAATATGATCTGAAATGATGAAAAAAACATGCCGCTCCAAGGTTTATGACATCTAAATTGTGAACGAGGCTATTTAAGAGAACAAAAATGACTCCTTTCGACTTGAGCCCTGTGACTCCTCCGTGTGGACAATTCAAGCCTCGCAAAGCCAGCGGGTCCTACAGAGAGAGAGAGAGAGACGGCTCGCGAGAGAGGGCTTTGAGGAAAGTCTTTTTGTGTTGGAGCCTTTGAATGTCTATTCTTTAAGATCTCTATTCCCTCTGCTGAAGTTCACAGTGTGTATATGTGTGTGTGTGAGCAGGGAAAGGCGGGCAAAGGGTGGAAATCATAACACTGATGATGAGATGACACCCACCATACTTTGGAGAGCAATTTTGATTCTTTACACATTTTTCCTAAAGTCAGACAAATATATCCAGAAGCTATGGCTGTATTCTTTAGGGCGGTCGGAATGGTTGTTATGACAGCGAGCCGTGTCAATCAGACACGGTGGCTTGAAGAAGTAAAATAAACATGAAACGAGCCGAGTTATATAAAGCTCGTCTTGATGTTCGGCATCACACCTCTTTACCCCTGGTGTGTGTGTTCTATAATGGCACAAAGTAAGGACGGCTTGGCGCTGTCTTTTTCATCTCTCTCTCTGCCTTTTGTTAGTTGCGTCGAGAGCGGCAACGAGCCAGAGAACGGAGAAGGAGGAAGACGAAGAGGAGGCTGCTTGGGATTGGACCCGGTCCCTGCACACCCAATTAAAGGCATCTTCTGCTCAAAAGACAGTCTAGCAACATGTGTTCTGACATTTGTCTTCCTGAGTGTTGTGATTTACCGTACCATGGAGCTAAAGGCTAAATTAGCAACCGCCCAACATTAGAGACCGCACAGCAACGTCGGATTGGCGAGTATTGTCGGAGAGGATCAGAGAGGCAGCCGGAGCGCCTCTGTCTTGTTTTCATCATCGCGTACAGCAAGAGAGAGCGCCGACGACTCTTGGTTGACTGATGAGTCCGAGTCATATCATACAAATCATGCTCATTGAAATGACTACGATAACAATTTATCAAGACTTGATCTGGAAGGCAGATATTCAATGACTTTTAGGATGAAACTTTCCAGTGAGGTCCAACACAGGAGGTGCATCAATTGTACAGGGGGATTGAAAAATAACTTCCTATTTTAAAATGCAGTATCTATCTATAACAATATATATTGTTTTATATATACATATATATATA
>NW_017805482.1:1280477-1320726 GCF_001891065.2 Hippocampus comes | reverse complement strand
ATATATATATATATATAATTATTTATATATAATATTACAATATCATCATATTTTTTTCGTTGCATTTTTGTGGGATTTATTCTTTAGTGTATAAATTGCACTGGGGAACGATGAAAAAAAATTAGGCTGTGTTAAATTTTTATGCTGACTAAAACTAAAATTGGCATTCTGCTTCCAAAATTGCAGTCATTTTTTTTTTCTTGCAAGTCAACTCTTTTTCTCCGCAGCTTACCAAATAAGCAACATTCCACTGATTTGCAGTAGTAAAATCTTGCCAATCTTGTGCACAAACAAAAAAAAATGTTCAAAACAGCTGTCAAAAGCTAAAAAAAAAAAAAAAAGTTTCCCAGTGTTGTCTATGATCATTTTATAACTTTTGTGGGGTTTATTCTTTACTTTTTTATATGAATGTTTGGGGGCATGGTGGTCCATTGGTTGGCACGTCCAGCTCACAGTTCCAAATGGTTGTTTGTAGATACTGTACCTGAACACACTGTCTTGTCAGTAAGAACATTTTAGACGAGCTTAAAAAAAATGTTACTTTGTCCTTATGAGAAACAGCAAAAACACACACACACACACACACACACACACATTTTTACATTTCCGTACTCTTGCGGTCACCCTTTTTCTGTTCCAGACTGACCCCGGCCCCCCCATCACAGAAGCGAAAGCTTATGCGGCCCTCACAGGAAAAAGTTTGGGGACCGCTGATGTACAGTATATTCCAATTAAAAGTGTGGCATACCTGCAGGGCCAAAATAGAGCAATGAGCAAAACAGAGAGTTGTGTTCCAGCTAAAGTGACGTCTCTGTCTTGTAAAGTTTTGGCTCTGTCTGAAACATTGTGTTGTGAATGTGGGATTGCCCCCCCCCCTTTCCCCCTCCCCCTTCTCCCTACCGCTTCAGCTCTAATAGAGATCCTTCTTCCCCAGACACTGCTTTGATGTCTTCCTGTGGGACGTGCTTGTGCCACACAGGATCCTCTGGTAAGTCTTAGAACCAGGCTGTAATAATGCTACTAATTACACAACTCCAAAAAAAAAAAAAAAACTCGACCTTGCACTCGATTTACCTGCCTCTTTGCTAACCCGCTTCAGAAGTCAACTTTTGTCACAGTTTTCACACAAATTTGTGAAAGTGGAACACAAATACCAGAAGGTGAGTCCTCAACTCAGAGAGAATCCGGGAGTTCGGATTGGCTGGCGGTAACATGAGAGCGAGCTGGCAAGGTGAGAGGATGCTGCAGTAGCAGAAGGCTGCCTTGCGGTCAGCAGGGGGAACAAGACATCGGGCCTCAGGGAAAAGCTCTTAACTTCTGTCAGGCACCAATAACCACGCCATTTTTCACCTCTGCGTTTTTAACAGAGAAAATCATCCTGCTCTCAAGTCATAAGACCTCGACTCGCGCGCCATCACGAGTCAATTCCAGCCCCGACTTCAACGATTCCTCTCTCAGGCACTAATCTCTACTTCTTATTTCATTTTATTTTACGTGAGGGGTTTATCCTCTCACTCACATGCATGCACACACACTGGTCACTTCATTAGGTACATCGCTGTAACGCGTTGAAACACGAAGTTCTTTTACGTCGCGGGTTCCAGGTTAATAGTTGTTTTGGGCAAACTCAAGGTTAAATCTGGTGTAATTCACAGTTGACCACTTGTGACGACACACTTTGTTTGAAGCTATAAATTTGAAAGAACAAAACAGGTATTTCAGCACACCTCGTTTCTGAGGAAAATTATCCAATGTCTTCCACTGTAATCTTTCTATTTAAGGCTTTTGAAAAAAAGATCTGTTTATTGTAAACACACAGAGGTATCGGTCGACTTTCACTGTTTGTACAATCGTTTTGTGTTGTCAATTGCTGTTGCTCTATATTATGAATGTTCAAAGCCGTTAAGAAATAAAGTGCCATACATGGTAGAACAATCTAGAGAGCATTTAAATAGAGTATTTCTCTAACATGGATTTTACTTAGTGTGGGCAATATATTATGAATGTTCAAAGCCGTTAAGAAATACTGTAAAGTGCCATACATGGTAGAACATTCTAGAGAGCATTTAAATGGAGTATTTCTCTAACATGGATTTTACTTAGTGTGGTGGTGGTCTGGAACATAACACCTGCACAGGAAGGGGGATTACTGTATTTACGGTACCTTACATTATCCCTCAGTATGACATCATAATAAAAGAAAACAATCAAATTATACATGAAATAAATTAGATGTAAAAATATATTAAATCATGAAGAAAATGAACAGGTGATGACATTGTGCGCTCACCGGAAACTTCAATATTAGAATAAATGAATTACAATCCTCAGTGTCAAATTTTTGACACAGCTTTTGCCTTGGATCTGGTGCAGGTTAACCTAATTTTGTGGCCAGCAAGTGCATCTGCGATGAGGAGCTAGCGCAATTAAAATAGTGCAACATCATATTGTATAATAAGAAAGCAGCATGCATTAAACCCTCGCAAAATGTTACTTTTTACTTACTTTCCCATTAATAAACATACATTATTTCATGTCAGAGAAAGTACAATGTTTCTGCTCATATATTTTAATACCTGGTTACAGTATATGCTGGGCTGGAAAAGTTTTTGTGGTGATCCACTGCGGTCAGGCTGCAGCTAGGTGGTGCTATTGAAAGCCGGGCCTCTGTGCGGTAAAACTACAAAGTGCACTAGAGCTCACAAAAATGAAAAAAAAACATTCACATTCACTAAACATCATTAAAAAACAAAAAACAACTCAACTGCACAGCCGACATTGATATGCACAACGTGTGATAGTCCTCAAATTACAGCAATGACTATTGCACTCTCACTCTGACTGTAGGTCTGCACCCAAAAGGCTCAGACTCTTAAACGCAACAAGAATATGTTGCCATACATCACAACGATTCACCCTTTGAACTGTCACCGACATTTCACTCAGCCTCCCTCTCGACACGTTCATCTGTCAGGCTGAAATCATAAATACAATCATTTCTCCAACGTCGTCTCTTTATTCCGTCAACTTTTTTCAAATGTGACTCTGCCTCTTCATTTCCGACGCATGAATAAGTGAGAGGTCATTAATATGTCTCTTTCATTATACTGCGGAACTCAGCACTGCTTGCCGAGACATGCGTTTGCAGGGTTTGGGCCACTGATGTCCGATTTGTAAGGCTATGCCACCGCATCCTTGTTGAAATAAATCACATATATCTGAAACCTTTTTCCTTCACTCCTAATGAAAAGCTAGTAAGAACGTTTTACAGTGTTGCATCCTTTTAATATTACATTGATTAAATTTGAGAACATGTTTGTTCTGAGGAAAATCAATTAAAGATTAACAACCTGAATGTGACTTAGCCTGAACGTCAGTTTGGATTTACATACTAGCTAATGTTCATATATGCTAGTTTCGCTAACACCAGCTTGAAATACAATTAGAGACATTAACAGGGAATTTTACTTGAGTTAACTCAACTTTGTTTTACTTTGTTTCCCAGGAAATACTAGCTAATGTTAACATTAGCTTGCTAGTTTGGCTAACACCATCTTAAACTAAATTTAAAGCCATAAACAAAAATATTACTTCAGTTAAATCAACTTGTATTGTTTTATTGTAGGTTCCGAGGAAGTGAAGGGCCAAACTGTTGCCTGTAAAACATGTTCGGTAACACGATAACAAACGGCAGCACAGTGAGCTACGCAAGCCTCACAGGCTTCGGCGGGTACGCCGGCTTCCTCCCGCATTCCGTGTTAGGTGAACCGAAGACTTACGATTGTGACTGGTGGTAATGGTTGTTTGTTTAAATGCATCCTGTGATAGTTTCACCCCAAGTCATCTGGGCAGATTTTCAAACTAATTTTCAGGGGTTGCTGCCAGGGCCTATTTGTTGCTAAAAATTGCTATAGTAAATGACCTTGCCATTCATTGCGTGATGATGTTCTTGGGTAATTACCTCAAACATTTTGTCGGTTGCACAGTGGCATTATTTCAAATTGGCTGTCCATCCCAGCATGAAATCTGTGAAGAGTAATTTAGGGTCATGTTTTAGTTGTAAAAGTAAGAACAAAACAACGCAAAATTCAATGTAGGTTGGTTTTATTCATATTTAATTTACATACCGCTGGTGCTGGTGTCAGGTCAGAACCTGCTGTGTCAAAATTTGGTAAAATTCATATTTCTACATTTGTCAGTCCACACATGGAGGTGTTATTATTTTTATTTATTTATTTATTTATTACAAATTATTGACTAATCTGAAGTGTTAAAAATGGCTTGATCTCTTTGATGATGCAATGCTAATGGTTGAACAAACATGCAATTTTTGGGGTGATGATTTTGGAGGTACGAGCATTTGATTAATTTTAACTGTAGATGTTCCACTTTTCATCATCTTAAGTACAGTTATCAAACGAGCCAACAGAGAAATCCACATCTCATTAAATCAAATGTTGAGTATTTTGCAAGACGAGCATGATTTCCATCTGCAGCGAGTGAGTGCATTGAGTTTGAGGGAAAAATGTATCGTTTTAGCTTTTGGCCCACTTTTTAATAGATGCTTACATTCCTAAACACATTTGTAAAGTACATGCAGTCGCTAAATTTGTTGCAAGGTGTTTTTTGTGGGGTGGGGGCGGGGGCTGAAAAGTTGCTAAACCTAGCAAAAAAAAAAGTGCTAAGTTGGCATCAATTTACCTGGGCTAGACTCCAGCTCACCTACAACCCACACGAATGGATGCCCGACAGACTCAGCGTCTCATCCAAAGACACTTCTACAGTGGATTCAAACCGACGAGCCTCGGTCACTGGACCCGGGTATGGAAGAATCCAATGGGGTAAAGCGTGCTAGGAAAAGTGCAGGGGTCAACGGCAACGTCTCAGAAATAAGAGTGCTATCTGGTCCTGTGTGCAAGGGGCAACAGAAGGACCACGGCCCTAAGTCCGATAAATCATACAAATGGCAAAAAATCATAAATACTAAAATTGTACAATCCCGGAGACGCTAAACTTAATTTGTGTGTGCTGTGTGGTGGTCAAACTTATATTGAGAGTCTTTTGAAAAACATTTTTGTTTGGTTCCTTCTATAAGCTCGCCAGACAAGATTAAAATGGAAGCTCATCAGTCTCCTTGGCCGTTGTCTGATAAAACTTTTTATTTGAAGGGTGTCCTATCTGCTGTGTCTCTTGTGTCTTCCTCCAGTGCGCAACCTGATTTGAAATATAGCCTTACATAATAAGGGAGAAAAATAGAGTGGTGTTGCGCCCGAGAGCCGGTGTCAGCTTAATCAATCATTTTTAAATGCGGGCGGGCGAGCTTACTCCACTCTCTTCACATCCTTCCTCTTCTAAACAAAGTGACAGCAGCATAATTCATTTTTACTCAGAAATTAAAATTTGTCCTTGTGTCTTTTTGGTTCAAACCCAGGGCAATGTTATCTGTGTATTTGTGTGGATGTGGGTGGATGTGTAAAACGCGGGTACAAACAGAGACTATCGGGCCGAATTTGAGCATTTTTCCCACTTTCTAACATCAGCACAGGCCCAGTGGTCCACTGTCTCTGAAATGTTGTCCTAAGAGAATGTCAGCAAAGTTCATTTCTACGCAAACTAGTTAAAAGTTCAGTTCACAAATTTTAAAAAGACAGTCTAGTTCATAGTTCATAATTCAAAAATTTTAACTGAATTCACTGATCCAAAATTGAACTTTTTGATTGGCTGTTTCATCTACGACCATGTGATGTCATTCACCAACGATTTTGAATCACAGCAAAATGAATGCCCGGATGGTGGGCCACTCACAAAAATGAATTGCCCAACCAGCCCATTGCGCCACAATTCACTCTGGTTCAGCCTTGTCAATCGGTGCGCACCGGGCTGATGGTGCCTCACTGATGACTCACCAAAGTCATTCGCCACAATAAAAATGACAAGGAGAGTGAGTATGTGACCGCAGTGTAGTTCGTGAGATAACGTTAGCCTAGACAAGAAATTTGTCTTCTTCTTTGTATTTTGTCATCGTCCGAATGCCTTGAGGCACTGAGCTGCCCCTCACAGGTCAGTTTAGGTACTTCAACAGAGATCCGGTTTGGGGGGGGGAGACTTGCGAATGTTGGTCAAGATACCTTTATGAGTGTGGTGTGTTGTGTTGGTCACTTTGGTACACCACAGACACGCACACACACACACACACACACACACACACACACACACACACACACACATGCACACAAACACTGTAAAATCAAAAATAAAAACACATTTTCCTCGTCATGTGGGGTCTCATACTGGTAAAATGTTGAAAAAGCGGTACATGTGTATCACGCTTAGCTCTATAATAGTGTCTGTTATACTTCCTAGAGTTCCAGGTCCTCTTGGATTCAATAGGTAAGGAGTGCAGGGGTCGAATTGCACAGGGTGAAAAGGTCAAGGCAATTTGGAGGAGCTTAAGTTAAGCAGAGGGAAAGAAATTTGGCCTGCTTGCTTGGCAGTCAAGAGCTACCCATTGGCTCTCTGACAAAAAGTCGGCCCTCGCTGTAGCGCAGCTCCGAAAGATAGACAGTGTTATAAAATAGTCTTGTTGCTGTGCTATACAAGCTGCGGTGGATACATGAAAAACATCGGACAGGCCAAAGACATATAGATCCTCTCTTGGGGTGCTCGTTTTCATTTTCTGCATCACTTATAGTACATCACTGGATATGCAATGAGTACAATAACAGTCTGATGGGATCTTATTCAAGAATCCTATTAAAAAAAAACAAAAAACAAATCAGCATTTACAAGAGTGATCATGTTCAGGATTAATGGACACTGTCACAGTGGCAATTGTGTCACAACACTTTAAGTTCAATACTGTTATGAATTTTGGATATTACATAGATGAGAGTTCTCAGTCCCTATTGAGAATTTGAAGACGTGGTCGACATCAAAATGGCCGTGACGACGGAGCTGCCAACGATCCCGTAAGAATCCCACAAGGTGTGCATGAAATAATGGCAAAGAAGTCGTTTTTAGCTTGGATTTGAAATATATCATTTGTGATGCCATTCCCGGAACTTTTCTGACACACCTCCGACAAACTGGTCTGAAGTAATAGTATATTCAGATTATTATTTTATTCATGATATATTTTTTAAATTAATCAACCAATTAATCAGTGATCTGAATTTTATTCAGCCAATATCAGAATCAGCATCAGCCTATCAGCATCAGCCTAAAAAAAATCTATTTTAGTTTGGGCCTAATAATTAGTTAATGTTATGCTTGATTAATCGGACATCTCAGGGAAGTCAAATTTAGCAATCAAAAGGTAAATTCAGATAGAAACGTTCAAAGGTTGAACAGCAATAAAGCACAGTTGACGTTCTCGAAGAGCTGCATATTTTTTCCATGTCGTACAAATGCAAAAAAGATGGTCAAAGAGCTCCCACAGGGCAGACGCATCTCACAGTCCACGTGTGCGTGCTCAGATGGGCGTGTGGGCCTCGTGATCACGTGAGGCAGCACGCTGGTTTGAACCGTAGCAACAAGCCGAGCAGAGCACGCTGGTTGCCGCGGCGACGCTTGACGGCAGTCGTTTACGACCGCCTGTCTCAAAAAACGAGAAGTCTCCTGTCAAACTGTTGTCAGTCCCTGATTTTAGTGGAGCACACTGCGTGTACCCCGTGAAAACGAAAGCCGCCGCGATTTTACACGCGTTTGAAATGACTTGCTGCACTGTCGCGTGTTTTGAAGCATTCAGAGCCACTCTGAGGAGTTGTTACAAGTGCAGCATGCAGTACCCTGTAGGTGGCATAATGGCAACCTCTTCACCTCTGAAATAAAACGATGCATGGGCGAAAAGAAGAGTTCAGTGGTGCGTAAAGGTAGTGACAAGGTGTCATTGCCGTGTAAAAGTGCACCGGTTCGATCAGCGTGGATTACTTACGAGGCCCTGTGTATTCCTCCTTTTGGCAACCCCCCCCCGCCAGTTTGCATGAGTGGAGCGCTCACTAGCGCTGCCAGTGGACAATCAGACCCGCACACCCACCTCCACACACGCTCGCATTTCTCATTTTGTTACTTCTACTCCAAATTACATCGCTGAGGCTTGGTGGCGCGGAGAGGGGGAAAAAAGCGGAGAGACTAGTTAGAAGTGCACGCCGCAGCGAGGCAGCGAACCACCACATCCAACATGGAGTCCCCGCCTGATCCAGCGAGCGACCCGGGCAACAGCGCCTCGGAGCCGGCTACCCCGGTCAGGGAAACCCCGGTAAGCCTGGAGACGCTCCGGAAAGCGGACCACCCAGCCCCGGTTCGAAGGCAGACCTGCTCGAGCACCAACAGAGGTGAGTAAGGCTGTGGAGAAATGTGACGAACGTTTTTGGGGGCCGTGAAACTTCCACATGAATTAAATAGCTCCGGTGAAATAATTGCAGTGTATCAGCATGGAGCTGCTTTCATTCGAGTGGGCGCAGCGGTTTATGATTTCTATTTGGAACGCGTTAATCGCGTTCATTCATCACAGCTCAAAACATATCTGATATAATCAGTCAGTCACATGGATAACCAGTTACGTTCTAGTTATTTTTATGGGGAGCAAATGCGTTCCAAGCAGGGTGTCAAAAGTTTACAAACTGTGGACCGCTTTATCGATCGAGCTTGGCGTGGATGTGGGCTGTGATCCAGCTCGCGAGCGTTTGACTGAAATGACATCTCTATTTTTTTTACTGTGCGTTAAAAAAAAAATACAAAACACGTCCGGCTGCTGGATTTGGTTGTCTTTTACGCACCGCGCCTTCTACGTGGAAAGCCTTACACACTGGGCCTTCCATTTAAAATGTGTGTATTAGTTGCGTGGACTGTCTTTGGATCTATTCGTGTTGTACAGTACAAGAGACAATTCAACCACACCCCCACGGTAGTCCTCTTCTCGCCCAAGTTAAAAAGATGTGTTTTTTTTTTTTTTTTTTTTTACTGATTCCTCTAAGATGAGTAGGTGTCCATACGCCACACAATTGAATATAATGACGTGCTGCCCACTGACAATTAATTCATTTGACGGGGTTTTGTGTACATGTGCGCGCGCCCTCGTCTTCCTGCCGTGTATATTTAGAGTGTGATATGGGGAATGTGGAATGTGAGCTGGTTATGTAACAGGTTTAGCCATAAACACAGGCGCACAAGCCGAGGGTTAGAAATCATCACATAATCGTCAGTTACAGATCTTTTCCTTTCTCACCACTTTACGGGCACTTTTGGAGCTGATGTTCGGTGAAATAAAAACCACCCCTCCGGTATTTACACAGCAACAAAGGAGAGGGAAAAAAAGTGTGTGACTTGTGGCTTGGCAAAGGCTGACTGCTGTTATGTAATAGCGGGGCAAAGACAGGTAGTTGGGAAGCTCGGATTGATTTTTTTTCTCTTTCTCCTCTTCACGGGTCTGACTTTGAGAGTCTCCTAACCTGCTGACCCACATTCACCCCCCACCACCCTATTTTATGCACACGATTAAAGAGTGTCTGGGAAGGAGAAGGAACGACAGGGAAAAAGAACGCCTCTTGTCTGTTATGTAATGCCGAGTAGGGAGAAAGAAAAAGCAGACGCATGTTTAACCCCTCCTGCTTTGAATGAGTCGTCCCGCTGTTCGGTTTCAAGTAAGGTTAAACGACTATAAGAGAAAAGTCACTTTGCTTGGACAACTTTTTACATATTTTTGGGTCCAAACTTGGCACGGCAACTCTTATGTGAAATAGATTGCAATAGATCCTCCGAATTGATTGTTTTGCTCACAGAGCAGTTCATTGAGCATTCCAGTCAATCACATTGTTTTTTTTTTTCTTTTCTTGATGCTACACAGCTTCAGGTTTCATGATTTCGTGGAAAAAGTAGACAATTGATTCGTAGCTCATTTCAAATGATCTTTAAGTTGCTGTCTGCAAACTTGATCGCTGTAATTACAATCTGTTGTTGTTGTGTCACTGCCACCTAATCAATAGCCTCTTAAATGTTGGATTGCGGACACAAAGCAAAACACGCATTGGTTTGAAAAAGAGGCCTCTTTAGGATTGGGACGCAGTGAAGCTGAAGAAATCTTCATTCACAGTGCAATGTTAGGACAGCTGTACAAAATCAAATAATTCACGTTAGGAGCCACCGATCCCATACCGTTAGCAAGAACCGATACTTGACAATTCCATTATGCAGGCCCCAAGCATGTCGGGGGCCCCTGTGAAGAAGCCCTCCTAGTTGATACATTCGTTATAAAATCTTATATTCCTTCATCCCTGTCGAACAAAAGTGGCAGAGGGGCTCTCCCGGTCATTTAACATAATATCATTCACAGTATTTTTAATTTCTGTGTAATCTGGAAAATATCGGTCACCCTTTGTGACGATCACTGCAATTATGGGGGCGCCAGATTTTGGTTCGTCGTCTTGACATTACATCTTGCAATTTTGCTGAAAACATATTTTATTTTCATGAAATATTATTTGAAACTTTTATTGAGCATGACTTAAGATTCATTCAAATATGACTGTTTTTGTATTTGCAAATATGTGAATGTGTTTCTTCGTCAGGGTTCGTACAAAATCGCAAATGGCCGCAAGTACTCTACAATAATTGTTATGGTTTCAAACTGTTTTTCTTGTCGCAAAGAAATATTGAACACGTTCGCCTCCTATTCCTTTAAACACAAAGAGTGATTTACAAACTAGTCTATGTCCACATCATTGAATAAGAAGAAAAGAAAGAAAGCAAAGCACCAGAGGTTAGACAACTTGCTGTTGCCAGCTGGTGCACTCGTTGCTAGCACCTAGCATTTAACGGCTAGCTGCTGGCCAGGAACGGTGAAGACTTGTGTCAAATCATACACTGACAACGTATTTTACTCGCCATTTCATGGCGTCCTAAATTAGCCATTGAAAACCGGGATGACGTTGCGTTAATGTTGCTAGCAACTGTGTGACAGCCATAAAAACTGTCATAAGGGCAGCCGAAATGTTGAAAAAAACAAGTCAAACTAGCCGTCACGCTATCACTTGGGCCAACCCTCGAAATAAAAGCCTGTTAAGGCTATTGCATTGTCGTCGGTGTATTATTTGCTAAGCTTTTATTTTGAACTTTGCCTTGTGTAATGTTGTACGCTTGAAGCTTCCTTGACATGGGTAAATGACGGCGCACGCACCAAATAAACCACCACCAGAGGCATACCAAATCCTCCATTTCATTTATTTGTTCATTTATTTATTTTGAGGTACCCAAATGACTGAAGGAGTCATATGAGTATCACAAAAATGGAAATAGAACAACAGAGGTTACTGTGGGCTAATGTGAAATCCGGGTATGCCGTACTCAGTCCCGGTACGCCACAGGCAAAAATTAAGACGTGCTGGTACTTCTGACCACTTAAAGTACTGACTGTATGTATAAAGATTCTTCGACTTTGAGAGCCAGTCAGTAAGAATGGCTAGGGTGTTGTCTCTGTTGTGGCATCAAATTGCATTCTTCAGTGTAATTATCACATTCCGTGTATAATTATTATGACGCATCGTTAGTCACACACGCACAATTTACATTTATCAAGATACTGTCCAGAGCGGTATGCGTTACACAAAAGGTTGATTATGCTGCTTGTAGTATGCTGTGGCGTAAGGCATTACTGTACGACATCGACAGTCAGCTACAACTACGATGATATTGATGTCATTGCTTTTGGAAGAAAAAGAAATCCCTCAGCATACTCTCAATTGAATCAATCAATGTGTTCTGTGCTTAACACCAGCTTGTAGTTCATATGAATATTTCAGAGCTGTGGGAGGGTTTTTAGAAGTGATTTGCTTGTAGAAAACAAATCAAACCTGACATTACAGCTTGGTGTCTGATTGAAACTGAAATCAGCCCCTGTTAACGGACGTATTGCCAGACTTTCTTTCATCCAGTGGTTTTATTTTTGGACTGTGAAATGAGAGATCTCAGCTCTCACGGTGGCAGCCTTTATTTTGTTGTCGCCGCTTCTCAGTGAACGCGGTGAAGCCAAGCGAAAAATATTTTTGAAATAAATATATATTTTCTTTTTCTCGGAAAATCTTTAAGACCACAGAGGTGCCTTGGAGCTTTCATGCTACTTGAGCGGACATTGCTTCACTTAGTGACTTCTCAAATTTGATGAGCTAGTGCTAGAAAATGATACAGGTCGTAGGCGCTCGTCCTGGACTGAGCCCCGATGTCTTTTTTTTTTTGTCTTTCTGTCGATACCATCAATATTGAATTTCACCCGTCCTGTGTTTTCATTTTACAGGTGATAATCTCACTTATTTAAAGCTCTTGTGTCACGCACTTGTTCCTTTTTTTTTTTGTTGAAGGATTGATTTGTGAAACAGGCCAGCAAACATCTGTTAGCTCACCTGACAAAATGTATTTCTCTTCTGCTCACTGTGCGGACAATGACATCTGGTCCCAGTTTAGACTTTGGCACGGCTCCTGCGGAGGAAAATAAGGTATTCTCGTTTTATACATTTCAAAGGTCAATTTGCATTTGAGCGTAGGAGTGCTTATCTAAGGAGGAGGTGAGTTTCAACGTAACATCAGAATGAAATGTTGCTCGGATCCACCTTTTTTCTCCACACGAGAGGCGCTCTCAGTTCTCTTCTCGTGACTGTTTGAAGACACAAATTTAGAAGTCTTGTCTGTGCGTCTGCTTATTTTGCATTCAGGAAGTTTTCAGAGGAATTTGCATGGCTTTTCTGGCTCACAAGACATTTTATTAGGCACACATGCAGAATTCAAGATAATGATGCTCACCTTGGATTTGAATTGTCAGATAGGTATTCATGTACTTTTCAAATTTTTTTGGAATTCATGTGATGTAGAACTTTACTGCTCTTTTTTTTTTTTTTTTTTTAAACTAAATCAGAGGTTTGAAACGCTCAATGAATACCTCTCAGTAGATGATGTGGTGCTGCTGTACAACTTATAAACACCTTGTTGGCTCGCTCCATAGCATACAGGTGTGATCTCAGTACTAAGTGTTCAGTGTGTTTTGATTGCTGAGTTGGAATGTATTTTGTAGTTGATTCCTGCAAATGCCGCAACTATTAGTCGACAAATTTTAATCGGCCGGATCAGATTGGCAGACATTTTTCATTGCCATGCAAAAATCGATGATCAGTTGTAAAGTCATAATTTGCCGATGGATCAATTTATTAATCATCGGATCCCATTTTCTGTGGATTCAATGTTTCTCAGCATTTTAAGGAGACTTTTTTAGGGATTATTGTTAGTTTTTTTTTCCCCATTGCATTTTAACAGGCGTCAATTATACGTGAATTGGGGCTATTTGTGGGCCAGGCCAGTCCTAATTCCCCGCGAATAGCAGAGAATGACTATCCATCCATTTATCCATCCATTTTCCGATCCACCTTATCCTCACGAGGGTCGCTGAGGGTGTTGGAACCTATCCCAGCTATCTTCGGGCAGTAGGCTGGGGACACCCTGAACCGGTTGCCAGCCAATCGCAGGGCACACAGAGACGAACAACCATCCGCGCTCACACTCACACCGAGGGACAATTTTGAGTGTTCAATCAGCCTGTCATGCATGTTTTTTTGGAATGTGGGAAGAAACCGGAATACCCGGAGAAAACCCACGCAGGCTCGGGGAGATCATGCATACTCCACACAGAAAGGCCGGACCTGGGATCAAACCCTGCACCTCTGCACTGTGATGTCGACACGCTAACCACTCGATCACCGGGCTGCCCACAGGGGAAGACTATACAGTAAAAAAAAAAAAAAAAAAAAAAAAAAAAAGTCAAAATAGATTCTATACATTGGTCGATTTTCTGATCAGATTGGTAATCGCAAATCAGTGATCCATGATCGGCTCCAAAATGGTGATCGTGTAAAGCCTTGCTATTATGTATTTGGACGAGTAGAGTGTCATGATGTTTTGAAGTATCACTCCAACTAAATACTGCTTCATTTTTTTTCCCGTAGTGTTAATAGAATTCAAAATTTTATATCCATACAGTAGTTTATAAAGATGGAAGAAAAACAACCCACATTGTCACATTCCACTGGAGGTTCCTGCTGATGTAACCTCCTGCATGTTAAAACACTTCAAACCACATAATAATACATGACAAATTGGATCTTTAAACAAGCTATTTTTAATTCAGGCTGCCGTTTCGGTCAATTTTGGTTGCCTGATTATGTTTCACGAATGACTGACTGCGCCTCAGCTCCCACACGCTTCTTTCCCAACAACAACATGGTTTTATTATCTTCTGCATCCTTAATGAGATAGACCATTGCCTTGACCAACATGATAGATTTCCAGAGCTTTCAAATGGTGGAGTATCGTAAACACACATCTCGACAAAGTGAATAGCATAGCAGCATTTGCTTTTAGATGTTAGCCAGTCTGTTTTTGTTTTTTTTTCTGAAGGTCAAGTTGTTGTTTTTTTTTTTTGTTGTCTCTTACGCTCTCTCTCCTTTTCCCCACTGCCCGACAGCAAACTTCATTGATCTTTGTGGTATAGTCTTAAAAAAATGGATTACCCGGGGGAATTAACATTAGCATTGGAACGCTAAAGTAAACACACACTGTGTGATCACAGTTGAATGATTCCGTTGTTTGGTGGATTTTGTTTTGTAATGTTCGATTAATTCTGTTTTTCTACAAATGTTTGCATTTGGGTGAAACATATTTCACGTTGAAGAAAATTTGGAATATTTGATTAAAAAAAACATCATCACATTTGTAAAGTATCTTTGCATTATCAAATATCGGCGAGGACAGAAGTTGTTTTCAGAGTTTTTTGTGTTTAATTTACTTTATTCTTGGCGGACTTGCACATCATATTTGCCGTATTTATTTTGTATTCCAAAGGAGGATGGCAAATACTGGCCTGCAATTGTCAATTAATTCTCGGTCCTACCTAGCCACACGAGAA
Organism: Hippocampus comes; assembly: GCF_001891065.2. NCBI lineage: Eukaryota > Metazoa > Chordata > Actinopteri > Syngnathiformes > Syngnathidae > Hippocampus > Hippocampus comes. The sequence goes on along the minus strand of NW_017805482.1, from coordinate 1,305,785 downwards.
GGACACCCAATTTTTTTTGTTTCAACCGTTTTTTTCCCCTTTCTTTTTCCCATTGCCAGTTCTCACCTAAATTGAAAAATCCCAGCCCCTTAACAAAGTTCATCCAAATCTGAAATCCATAATTTGACTTTCACAACTCCATATGCTTTCAATCAGCATGGGCACTTTATTTAAGTGTTGCGGGTGTCGCAGTTAATTTAAACTGACATGTTACGAGACGTTTACACAGCGCAGGAAATGTGAGGCAGGAAATGACAAATTAATGACCCGCACGTACAACAATATTGCAGTGTCTTTGCATTTCTTGGCTTTTTTGGGTAGTACTGCGTTGGGAATAGACGCACTGGTAGATTTATTTGTAGATCCAAAAGTTTTATTAGTGTGATACCCTTTATTTTGGATTTATGTTATGACCTTGCGTAGAAAAGGAAGTCGTTGAACGCTGTCGGAAATCAAATGTTGTGACAACCTTGTCGGATACATTGGGTCTGTGAGCCTTCGCTTTAAAATCTCACTAAAAGTTACGACGTGAAACTTACCCTCTGCCAGATGTAAAAGTTGCTGTAATGTGGGGCAGTTTATTTCGGAGTTTAAATCACCAGCGGCTTCAAACTGGGGCTGGCGAGCAACTTTTGACTGCTGATGGACACCAGATTTGACGCGAAATCTCCAGTGGTGAATGATAGCTCAGATCTAGGGCCCATTAGGGGGGATGAGAAAGATGGGGGGGGGGGGGGGGGGGGGGGGAGTCTGAATAGTAATGACCGGAAATACTCCAGATGCATTATTGGAGGATGTTAAAGGCGTCTAAATTTAATGTGGTACACTGTGACCCGGGCACTGGTGGCGCTTGGCTCAGTGCTTGCTCTGCGTCCCACTGACACAACATGGGCCTCTCGGAAGGGGCCCTGCGGTGAAAAGGAGCTGCTGAGAGGGATGTAAAGGCTCATTCAAAGCGAGTCTTATGTCATGGCCAGGGCCGAGCCTTTCATATCTCCGACCATGCGCAGAAACGGCGCAGTGCTATCCTTGCAGGTAGGTACGCTTGTCAAGCGCCAAATCCCGGCGCTCTCTCGAGACGTGTGACCGGCGGTATCTTTTCCAGCCATCGTGTCTTTGCACCACATCACACTGCGCGGCACATGTTCTGCATCGTGTCGTATGCGTCAAGTCATGTGGACTTGACGCTGTGGTGAATGAAACCAGTGAAACTTTACCATCTTCACGGAGGCTGTAAAACCCTTACACATGGCTCGCATGTGGTCTCAGTGGACGTTTAGTGTGCGCGTGTGTGTGTGTGCGCGTGTGTGTGTGTGTGTGTGTGTGTGTGTGTGTGTGTGTGTGTGTGTGTGCGTGCATGCGTGCGCACGCGCGTTGCAAAACAGGAAGCCGCAGTCTTGTAACATGCTTTGACGAACCTGAATTAGGGCCGAATAATTAATAAAGTTCATATCGATGTGGCAGTTTCGTCGACTCAAATCACAAAGGTTGCAATTGAGAAAAAAAAAAAAAGTCAGGTTCTTTCGGTCAGTTGGTAGGCTTAATGTTTTTCCTCTATCTGTAATTTTTAAAAATGTATTATTTATATAGTGTCTAGACATGTTTACGGCACGCTTGTTTGGTGGAATTTTGTGAAGTTTTCATCGTGAACGCTTGCAAGTCAAAAGTGGTTAGTAAGTTAAAGACATGTTATTGAAGTGGATATGTCAAATCTGTTTCATTTCAATTCATGGTTCATTTGCATTTATTTTAACGTAAGCCTCGCATATAAAATTTGTTGACAGGTGTTAATTTTTCACAAAATCTTTCAGCTCTAGCCTGAATGATCTTTGCAGAGTCCATCCCAGATCATTGATGTAAAATTTAAGCTATCTGGAGCATCTTGCCTCAGTTGTTCGTGAAGGGCAGAAACATATCGTACAAGCTTGTTTCATGATTCAAATGATCTGCTCAATTAATGATCTGCTCAATTAGCAAACTCTGCGGAAGCTGGATAGCAATCCCGATCTTTTGAATGAGGTGTGTTGGAGCAGGGAGACATTATAAAACATCCAGGATAGCGGCAGGAACCGGAATTTCCCACCCCTGCTCTGTGGTGTCAGTGAACTCGGCTCACCTGATAAGCAGCAATGTGGCAAATAATCAAAATTCCATCAAAACAACACATAAAGAAAGCACCATTGACGGGCTAACGTTTAGCATCGCTGCGAGCAGTATCATAACCCTTTACACCGTGGATATTTGAACACAAAAGGTGGAGCAGCACATGTAGGCGGACAATTACAAAATACTCCCAGGCATATATTCTTTATCCTCTGTGAAAAACAACACATGTTGCTGCAACTTATTGAGTGACACTAATTGTAAAGCTATTCTTTTCGTTTATCTCTCTGATTTTTGCTGCTAAGATGAGCACACCTGAAGAAGCAGGACAATGAATTGGAACGAAACTATTATTTATGATGCACAAACTTTTCACTTCTTTACATTCTATATAATGATGTCATTGTTGTTTGTTGTTTTTTTGTGTTAGGTTGGAATGGATTAATGGCATTTGCATTCATTTTAACGGGTTTTGATGATTTGAGGCATCACTGTAATACATTGCCGCCTCATGATAAGAATGTATACATTTATGAATACTTTTTTTCTAATCAAAATGTGCAAAAGTCCCAAAAAGTATTTTATTTATTTTTTATTCTCTTTTAAGTTCTTTATTTAATTTACACATTCACACCCAACCTATTCTCCAATCATATTGTAATATTAATGTGATATAAGAAAATCACATTATCTGCAATTCTCACCCATGGAATTCGCCATTGTCATTTTCTATACAGCCAATTCGATGTTATGAATGAACAAACTTTATTAATTGCCCGCAATAAACAAAAAAAAACTTTAGCAGATAAAGCAACTTGAAAATCAGTGTCATTTCTCTTGGCTTGATGACTTATATTGGAATAACAGGCACGACTTAATCTCATAAATAAAAAAGGGAAGTGATACGGATCCGTCCCCTCCAGGTACTGGCGCCCCTTAATCGAATTAGCTCCACTCGCAGGCTTGACGGGCTCTTCAAACACCCCTGGTGACTTTTGAGTGCCGATTACAATCAGCTACTATTTTCAGCTTTGATTAAAATCTGTTGAGGTTGGTCACTGTTTTTTTTTTTTTTTCCTCTTCAGCACGGAACTGACTAATGTGGTTAGTTAAACAATGCCACTGTTTAAGAGTTAATCATGTGTACATAAGTCCTATTCAAATGGAATTATGGAACGCAGTACTTGCACTTTTGGCTTGGATATTTCGGGAAGAAGAAATTTTGTTTTTTTTCGTCATTTCATATTTAATTAAAAAAAACACTTGAACATGGCCTAAAAAGGGCAAAAAAACCCGATGAAGACAGAGTTAAAAGTTAAATGACCATTTTTATTCTTTACTCTATTCTTTGTTTTTTACATTCTGCATAACTCTCATTGATTATGCAATAATATAATTGTAATGTGTAATTGTTAGATATTTTGATGCATTTGTATGCTATAGAAAACATTTATGTCTGAATTTTGGGGGGGCTTGGAACGGATTGGGGCATTTACATAGAAAACGCGTCTCCACTTATAAGTTTTCTAGTTAAGAAATTTCTTTCAGAACCAATTACTTTCATAAGTAGAGGTACCACTATATTGACTTGCCCCAACTTGTGAGTCTTCAATTTTTGCTTTTATATCGGTGCTGCCCCACAAACTAAAACCGGAGAGTAAATTTTTAAACCACCTCCTGAGCAGGGTTAAATTTGCTCCGGTTTAAGCTGTTTTCAGGGGCTACACCCGTATAACTTTGTACGTGTGGACGCTCTTACGGGGGGCAGCGCTGCTGCTACACCGGAGTAAAAGTTGCCGTGTGAACACCCCTTATGTACACGACTCACAAAAAGTTAGGGATATTTGGCTTTCAGGTGAAATTTATCGAAAATCTAAAAAGTTCACTCTATCGTGATATCATATCATGAAAGTAGGACATTTAAGTCGAAGGACGCACTGGTGATTTCCTCTTCTCAAACAATTAATTGAAACAAAAGTTCACAACAACGTTGAGTACACCCCAATAAAAAATGTCAACGTCTCAATAAGTGGTCATGTGCTCTTGAGCATCAAAAACAATTCTCTCCCTTCTGTTGCTTTATGAAGCCTGCCTCGAGTACAAATGAATCCTGTTTTTATTTGGATTGAGCTCGCGCTTGCCGATTGATCGCTTTAGGAGGGCCCACCCAAGACGGCGGCTCGGCAAGCGCCGCGGCGCTCCGCGGTGTTGCCGTGCTGCTTTCTGACAGTGATTGAAAGAAGGAGTCACCGTCCTCGCTCCCTCTCGCTGACAAATATCCTCCGCCTGATCAATCACTATTTGCTGCTTTATCTGACTAATGCAGTACTTAAGAGGCAATAATTAACTGCGCGCGGGGGGTTGTTAAAAGCCTATTTTTACGTGACAGACAGAAATAGGCACGCGAGAGACGGCGAAGGCCTTGGGGTGATGCCGATAGTGGCGTATCTCGCAGAGGTTTTTATTTTTTTTCGTGTGGCGCACTGTGAACTTATCAAGCGCTTGACAATCCGTTCTTACGAATGCATGATGATTGCGCTTGCTTTCAAGTTCGAACGGAGCTGAAATTTGCTTTGTGGAGAAAAGGTGAATCACGTAGAAAAGTTTTGCGAGAAATTCTCGGGCCGTGGCGTTTACAGCGCTGCGGTTTGTTCATTGGTGTTGCGTGACAACAATTGCGGCCTGTGATGCTCATTAACTTCTGCTTGCGCACTTCATGCTCTTCGCCGGCGCCCTGCCTCAGTGTCTTGTCAAAGAGCCACTTCATCCCCATCAGGGTCCGGTGGAATTTTGTTGCACACTTTTAATTGGACAAAGTGCTTTTTAAACAACGAGTTATCCTCCACACACATCTGACAATCATGCAAACAGGAGTTTCTCAGCCTTTGCTTCCTCTTTTGTTCTTTGTTTTGCTTGTTTTGAGTCAGTCTGAGGTTCCTTCCCTCCTTTCTGCTGTTTTCTTGTTGACCAAAAGTTACAAAGCCTTGTTTTAGCCATACATGACTTTAATTTGGCCGTGGAGAATGGCGGTAGTTGCCATAGCATGGTCGCGGCTCAACTTTCCAGAGCTGATGTCATTTTGCGGTGTTTTGGGTCACTAAACGAGTTGAGACTGAATCAAGAGCAAATCTGATGGTGACAGCCATGGAGTGCACCATTTTGTCTAATTACTCCAAGAAATGAAATATCCACATAGGATTGCAATTTGGGCTAAAAAAGAAAAAAGAAAAAGTTGACAAAATTGATGATTAAAAAAAAACATTTGGCACTAAATTCTTGCCCCATTGTACGCCATCCACACAGACATTTCCAGACCACGTAAGTGTCCATTGTTGTCTGTCTTCACCACTTTTCATCGTCTACAAGTATTAATGACACTGCGATGACTTAATTATTCAATGGAAGAGTTGTTAGGACAATTGGCTCGAAAACTATTTGTGATTGTGACAGCCCGAGCCGCAATTAAAGATCATTTTAATCATCAGTTCATCTGGGGATTTTTTTTTTTTTTGAGAGAGAGCGGGGGGAATAAATGAATGGAATGGATACAAACAATCCATCCAGTGGATTTATTTAAAAAAACAAAAAAAACAAAAAAAAACAAGAGAGGCAAAAAATGCCCCAAAATAAACCGATTATGATTCACTTACTGGTGTGGTCAGAATGTCAGGAAACATGTCAGAAAACATGTCGGAAAACCTGCAAAAATGCTGATCATTGTTTTCCAGAGTTAAAGCAGATGTTTGCAAATATCTTATTTTGAAAAAGAGAAAAGACAAAAGATCAGTCTGCTTTCATGGAGGACTACAGAAACCTGAGAATATTTCTTGATGAGAGACTGAAATTCCGATGGATTTGGTCTCTAATTCAGTCATCGATGATCAAAAGTAAAAAGAAGTGAACTGAAGTAAAATGAAAGGATAACACAGTGTTGAGTATGCTGCAATTTACCACAACAATGCTAACTACCAACATTTCACATGTTACTTTTATGTAATAAGTACTTATTTGTGGTCAACCAAAAAGCCGTAAATTTCTTATGAATTTAAGAGAATTCTCTCAAGTATGAAACTCTGCGAAGTGTTGAGGTAGTCTGATCCAAAGTTATGGTGAGCAAATGTTTGTGACATTCCTAAAATGACTGTTTGTTCCCATCATGCTTTCACCATGTGCCTCACAAGTCTTGTGTTTGGGACAAAACACGAGACTGTGGAATGGGACACCGCGTATTATTGTATTATTTTGCACTTCCTGTTATGATCGTAACCACAAAAGCCAAGATTTGGACTCAACTCAAACGAATGATAATCTACACTGTAATGTGGCCCATCTCAAACAGTACTAAGAACACAATATTTTCGGCTAACATGAGTTTAAAAATGTGTTTAGAAGAATGACTTGAATTATGAATGGAGGAATAAATAAAAAAAACTACTTTATTCCGATAAGGGTGTCATGGTTGCACGACAGCTCAAACTTAGAAATTTCAAAAGGTAAATGTCACCCAAGGCAACGTGCACTTTTTCCCACTTGCGATAAAACTCTTTCAAATTCTGACGAATTTTTGCGTTTCACCCTTTTCCTCAGCAAACAATTTGACCATATTCAGTCTCCCGCGCGGCACTAAGAAGGAGAATGTGTGGCTGCAGGCGAGCTCACAGGTTTAACCCCGTGCCGCTTCAAGGTGTGCAACGTAGCTTGGAGCTAAACTTGGAAAAGTATCTTTGGATCAGTTTCTCTGAGAGTAACAGTAAATCACTTTAATACCTACCTTTCGCCTTTTGAACGAGCCGTTAAGGCTAAAGGGGCGCTCAAGATTTGAGCCGTAGTTGTACATTTATAAAAATGAAATTTGGCGGCCCGGTGGTCGAGTGGTTAGCGCGTCGACCTCACAGTGCAGAGGTCGTGGGTTCAATCCCGGCTCCGGCCTTCCTGTGTGGAGTTTGGATGTTCTCCCTGGGCCTGTGTGGGTTTTCTCCGCGTACTCCGGTTTCCTTCCACATTTCAAAAAAACATGCATGGCAGGCTGATTGAACACTAAATTGTCCGTGAGTGTGAGTGCGGATGGTTGTTCGTCTCTGTGTGCCCTGCGATTGGCTGGCAACCGGTTCAGGGTGTCCCCCGCCTACTGCCCGAAGACGCCTGGGATAGGCTCCAGTGCCCCCCGCGACCCTGGTGAGGATTAAGCGGATCGGAAAATGGGTGGATGGAAATTTTTCGATTGTAGCGTTGATTTTTTTTCTAGCTAGCGGTATTAAAAACCTGAGCATACTTCTGTGGCAAGTTTCGAGGACACGTCTTATATCAGCAGCAACCATAAACAGATCCTCAATGATGGAAAACGATCTGTTTATGGTTGCTGCTGATATAAGACGTGTGTCAAATGAAATGGACCGGCAAGGTAAAGCGTGAAAGGGGAATTGCGTTTAAAGAAGTGGTTCAGTACAAGCTGATTGTAGTAAATCCTTCGTCAGAACCTCGTTGCCGTTCAATTTTAACAGACGCTCTTTGAATTCAAGCACATTACCTCTTTTGACCAGCAGGTAACCCCCATCATTCCCTCCTTCCCTAAACAAATGTAGCTGTCAGAAGTGTAAACACTTTTTGTTTGTTCTCATCATTATCTCGATCAAGTGCAAAGTGCATGGCAGTGTCTCTCTCGTAAAACTGCCAAACCAATTTCCACAAAACATTGTGGAGGGATGTTGTGTTGTATAGTTCACGACTGTCACGGCTCACCTGTTTTCTGGGTTTCATTTTGATGTTCTCAAGCTGAGCCCTGAGGCACTGTGATGTCATTTTTAGTCGACAGCAAGTGGTAAAATCAGGGTGTGTTGGAAGAGGGAGACATCTAAAACATTGTGGATACGTGCCCTCGAGGACCGGAGTTTGTTACCCCTTCTCTAAAACATTGTGGATACGTGCCCTCGACGACGGGAGTTTGACACCTGTCGCATACACCAAATTATCATCAAGAATTAATTTTACTTGACTTCCCCTTTATGCCGAGGGGACAACCCGCACTGGCCAAAAAGTGAACGGCACCGAGCCTTTTCTTACTGAAGCACATCGGAAAACATGCTAACTAATTAAGCTAACACCCCTCAACCTACCTTGAATGTTTGGACCAAATTTCGATGTCACTGAGTGGTAAGTGAACCCGCACTGCCCGAACAGGAGTCAGACGAGTGAGCCATTCCACCATCAACAATTTGACATAGAGCAGAACACCCAGTTCATCCTTTGATGCTAATTTGTACGACCTCTCAGGGGCTTTGACTTATTTGAACGTTCGTAATGCTGCTCGTGGCTGGAAGCCCCCCCCAAAAAAACAAAGCATCCCGCTTTGTGGAGCATCAGATGGTCATTGACAGGGCACGTGTACAAAGAGAAATACTTGACGCATGAGAAAACAACATTTGGGCATACGAGATTGCTATCTTGTCTGCACGTCGTCAGCTCAGACGTGTTACGCCGAGCTGATTTGATTCTGAGCTGAGGAAGGTGGACAGGAGAGATTGATGGCGTTGTCCCCAGTCAGACTGATAATGGGCCATTCCTCTCGTAAGGAGTCGCCAGCACGGCGTTCCGCTGCACCTCCGACGTGCGCGCGGCTGTGTTGAGGCGACGAAGCGTTCCCTCACTCAATGCAAATTTTCCCGGGGCCGCATTCAGAGATGATCCCGATGATCCACACCCCCCCTGGCGCTCTGTATCACATGATCCATGCATCAAGCTCACCTGGGAGAGAGCCCTGTTGGCACAGAGGGGGGCTGGGGGGGGTTGTGCTTGTTTGTTTAACACATGTGCATCTTGTGCATGGTGCACTCAAACAAAGACAAACTGAACACGCTCGATTGAACACGTGCACATGCCACACCGCACACAGTTGGCAAGCGTTAATGAAATCTTCTCTCAGTAGGTCTTGAAAAACTGTCTCAACAGTCCTCTTGTTAATACAATGATGATCACGGCCTGTTTTTGACCATATAAAATATTAAAGTAAATATGAGCAACTGCGTCCCAGTAGTGTGCGGAGGAAATTATTTGACACACCTCATAATTAAAATGTGCAGGGCTTGTTCCTTTAATTCACCCTCGAAGATATTTTGGATGCTTTCAACTTTGTGGGAACAGTGTGAGAAGGCCTTTTTCTGTTGGTGTGGCATCGCCCGACCGATGTGGAGTTTTTTTTTCTTTTTAGGCTGATGCTGTTTCCAAAATAAAATTCCAATAAACAATTAATCGGCCGAATAATAACAATAATAATAGTCCTTAAAATACCATGTATATATATATATATATATATATATATAGATAGATAGATAGATAGATAGATAGATAGATATTTTTTTGTATATTATATACACATATATAATATACAAAAAAAATTGGAAAAAAAATGGGAAAAAAATGAATTCGCTGTGCTCTATTAAATTCTTTTGTTTCAGCCATAACATTAGGACCTCTTACATAATATGATATGACAAGATGACGACGCTTTGATTGGTTGCCCTTTGCAGTGATGTGGAACTGCACCGCATCATACTGTGAGCTGTTCCTAATATTTTGGACTCTCATGGAACCCATTCATCCGTTTGTTTTCTATTCCACTTTCCCATTTTTTGACTTGCAGGTGAGCGGCAGGGTAAACCCTGGACTGGTCGCCATTCAATCGCGAGGCACTTTTCGACAAAGAGGAATTCCCACTCAAATTCCCGCCTCTGGACACTTGACACTTCGATTAACTAGACAATTTTTAAGGTTGTTACGAACAGCATACTGCGGGATAGCACAGTATTTTCTTCTTTTGTGTCTTCCCTTTGCTCTGTAAGAATGCAGAGGACATAAAATGAAATCTTTAAGAGCTCTTTTGAAGCAGTTACATCATTTCCCATCACTCTGTGACATCAGAGTGTCTTCTGATCCACCGTTCAAAAGACGCTGCTCCAGCCATAGCTGTATATAGCGCAAGAGAACAAGTTCCGTCTTTGTTATTCAAATACAAGGTTCGCCGTGCAGGCTCTCAGTGTGTGAGCAGATGGTGAAAGGCTGGTGCATAATAGATCTCCGTATTAACCGTAGCGCATGCTGGGGGTGTCGGCGGATGTCGCGCAACAGAGTAAAAGAGAAGCGGTGACCTTCTGTCCCATGATTTACCCCCTCGCGCCCTTCACACTGCTCTCAAATTACTTTGTTTTAGCCAATTAAAGCGGCCAACTGAGCGTCAAGCAGGCTGCCGTTTTTCGCTCACCTGGACCCCGGTGCCACGATCGTTCTGTCATGGGAAGCGATGGCCGCGAGCGGGAGCCTTCAGCATGGCGCCATGCCACCGCCGAGCCCACTGGGTTGGCCGAGATTAATGTAGTGACTGCCTGCGAGTATGCAACGGTTTCACTCAGCGGGCTCACTTGTTTCCCACGGTGGTCTTGAAGGCATGCGCAGTGCATTTAGAAGAAAATAAATGTACTTTATTTGTCATGTTTACAATGTGCGGTCAGATTTGGTCTTTTCATCCCAGAGGAGCAGTGGGCGGAAACTTTGGCGTAGATATTGTGGCGATACCATAAGATCAGATGAACTACACATGCATATTAATGCATCGGTTTATTATGATTAAGAATTGTCAATTTTGTGGATTGTTGATTCACTTTTCACAGCAGAATTCCCCATGTTGCCACAGCATTTGATCTGATCTTTCGTGATCCGTGGAATATTGTTTGTGACAATATACAGTACAGTAAGAACCAAAAGTTTGTTTCAAGCTTTTTCTCTTCCTTAGAAGTAAGCAGGGCGGCCCCGTGGGCCAGTGGTTAGCACGTCGACCTCACAGTGCAGAGATCGCGGGTTCGATCCCGGCTGCGACCTTCCTGTGTGGAGTTTGCACGTTCTCCCCGGGCCTGCGTGGGTTTTCTCCGGGTACTCCGGTTTCCTCCCAAATTCCAAAAACATGCATGGCAGGCTGATTGAACACTAAATTGTCTTGTGAGTGTGAACGCGGGTGGTTGTTCGTCTCTGTGTGCCCTGTGATTGGCTGGTAACCGGTTCAGTGTATGCCCCGCCTACTGCCTGTAGATAGCTGGCTCCAGCATGCCCCTGCGACCCTTGTGAGAATAAAGCAGATCAGAAAATGGATGGATGGATGGATAGTAGTAAGCAGTAGAAGATGGGTCGGTTCGCCAAAAACAGAGGTTTCTGACCAAATAAGCAGAGAAAATGTGCTTTTGGTGAAAAGGAGCATGTGAAACAGAACAGTGACTTCGTTTGGAGCTACTGTCTTCAAGCAATTCAGGCAAAATGGACTGCGACGACTTGGCTCCAACCTGAAACTCAATAAGTTTGTCTGCTAAATTATATATATGTGCACGGAACTGGTCATCTATCAAGAAACAGAAGTGATCAAGATACCATATGTTGACATACGGTTCTAGAGGCAGATCCGCTTTTGGCTCAGCAATGGGAGGAATGTCGCTAGACACAACAATAGCGGGCGAGAGATGAGGGAGAGAACCTGAACGTGTGTGGTGCTCAGTAACCAGTGTGAGCACAGATTATGTGCTTCAAGGCTTTGGATTGAGTGCCAACATTGACAGTTGGGCTGGGAATTGCGTGTCGGGCTCGTCTCCTTTCGGAAGCACCACTGGGTCCGGGGGCTCATCTCGGTAGTCCGCCACCTCCCTGCTTCCTTGTGGCGGCATTGTAGTTCTGCTTCACCCAGGGAATGAGCGGGCCCCCCCAAAGGCTCTTGATGAGCTCCCACTAATGGCTGCTTCTTTGAAAGCCGGCGGGCCCGTTTGAGGGAGAAGGGTCTTTTACTTCTCTCCAGCTCAACTTGGCTGGGCATTCGTTGAGCAGGCTTGCCCGGGCTTTGCTGTCCTGCCCGCGTGATGGTACGCCAGGGGGGCTGAAACGTCTGTCATTTGTTTCGCTTTTTAAAAAAGACGTTGATGATTTACCAATAAAAAGTAAAAATAGTTTTTTGATGATGTCTGGAGGTATGTTGAAAAAAAATGGTAGCAATAACGGTAGTTTCTGTACTATTTTCATATTCGAAATGATAATTACATGCTTGACGGGTGAACCCTACGTGCGTCCATAGCGGGGTTGGGGGATGGCTCAAGGGCACATCAACGGTGCTTATATTGCGCATTTATACACAAGGTAACTCAATGTGCTTCACATAATTACCAAAAAACATTCAAAAGTAAAAAAAAAAAAAAATTCAAGACTTTTGGAAAAGAGAGCAATTTATCAATAAAATAAAATAAAAATCTGTTTGCTAAAATTATAAAAGAACACACAGCGTAAGAAGATGATTTGGGGAAAAAAATAATTTTTGAAATATTCTAGAAGACCTTAATCGTAGGGATGGGGAAAAAAAGTATAGTTTTTAACCTGGATTTTAAAAAAATTACACTTGGGGCTAACTTCAGGTCTTCTGTTGGCATCTTAGTCCATTTGCATGCAGCATGACAGCTAATTGCTGAAGCACCATGTTTGTTTATTGTCACTGTTTTATCTGATGTTTTTCTGCAAAGCGCTTTGTGACAGTTGCAGCTGTTGCGAAATAGCGATATAAACAGTTGAAAAGTTGACTTGAGTTGAACTCTGGGCTCCACAAATTGACCCGAATCTTCTGACCCCAGAACCTTACTGGGTTGATATTCCATGAGCATTTCAAAAGTGAGAGCTAACTGCCCTGACTAGCAACTACGCAGTCCCAATTTCCGTATTCTGTTTTTAGTCTTTGGGGTCTACTGTACCATCTGGGTGTTTCTAGATTTCTGGGTTTTCGTTGTGGGTTCAGAATTTTAAGTTCAAGAAAGTAAAGCTGAGGAAAACAAATTACTTCTGATCATGTTCTGTTTTTGTTGACTCTGTTTTGATTCGATTTTTGTTTTGTTTTTTTGTTGAGTCATGTCTTTTTTTCCTATTGTGGTGAGCTTATCCCATTTTTGGTGTGTTGTTTTGAAACTTGTATTCTTGGACTTTGTTAATTTAGTATTTTAATTCCTCCACTCACCTTGTTTTCCTTTTCTTTTTATTCTTTTTCTTTTTCTTTTTTTTTGCGTGACAATCACCCTGTATTCCTGCGCTTAGGTCCTCCACTCTTGCCGCACTCCATCATTCAAACCACAAACCATGACAATGGTCACTCAAATGTAGAGTTGCCCAAGTTTGGTCCTCAAGAGCCCCTATCCAGCCGGTTTCAGATGTCTCCCTCCTCCAACACACTCAATTGAAATGATCAACTCTGATTAGCCTGAGAACGATCCGGACCAGTCAAATTGTGACATGATAAAACACGATTGTTCTAATTCACATTCAAGAAACTGGCTCCAACATTCTGAATCTGGTTCACTTAAGCAAGCAGAGTCTCGATTTTCCTAATGTTATGAAAATACAGAAGCGAAAAAAAAAAAAAAGTACAACCATGGGCTATGAAAGCCTCCATTTTCTAGATTGACATGATGATTGGCACCCTTAACCTTGTTGCGCTCATCCCAGCAATTTTCGAATCCGTGCTGCATTCTTCAGTTTCACGAGTCTCTTCAAAAGTTGGACTTGCCCTTGGAAATGTCCTTTTTAAAACCCACACTGAAAACTAGGCCGTAGGCCAAAATGTTGAATTTGATATGGAGCACCTTGTCAATTAAAAACAATGGTTTTGCGGGAGCTGTTAGCCCAATAAAGAATGAGCTCCAATTCCCAGACAAATGTCCCTACGAGACGTTCCCCAAAGAGAACGAACACTTGTCTGCATACATTTCGACACTTCTCGGCCCCCCCCCCAAATGAATTCACTTTTTATCGAGTCACTTGGGAAATCATCCGTTTTAACATGTTAACAACGTTGACGCTTGTGAGATTTGATTCCATTAAAAACCGTCTTATTCCGCTTTAAGTGTTTTGTTAGGCTGCACATCATGTCGCTGGTGAAGTAACAGATGTTCATAGTTGCGTAACGGCGAGCGAGGTGGAAAAAAAAAAAAAAAAAGAAAACCCAGCTGGCTGCGTTGTTGTGCAGCAGCGTGATCAAATAGTTTTAATTTGATCTGACCTCTTTGTCGAAGAGTTTCTAAGCTGCAGACTGTCATCAAACAGAGGATCAGTCTGGGTCCAAATACGCTCCGCTCACAAGCTGGTAAACCTCGCGACCAAATCCTACCAGTAATTGGAGTTAGGACTGTTTGAAAACAAAATCCTTGCTTGAGAAATATTACAAATTGATTACAAACGATTGAAAAGATGGATCCATTTTTAAAAAAACAAAGCGGCTGTGTTCATTTTATTTGTTGGAATACATCTTTTTTTTTTTTGCCTGGTGACATTTGAATTGGGACGCTCTTCCCTTTAATCAAACATATTAGCGAAATGTCTGCTGGCGCAAAGGTCATCTCTCAAAGTGATGATTTAGAATTTGCCATTTTCCAAAATGAGGAATTAAATGTGTGTAAGCTAGTCAGTTTTGTGCGGGTGCTTCCCCGGCGTTTGCGGGCTCGCTGTGTCAATGGCGCTCCGGACTCACATTGTCTTTATTAGGTGATTAAAGGAATGGCTCATTTTCGTCTGCCTGCGTGCTTGGACTTGGTCATTTCCTTTTACAAAATCTCTTCATCTGCCTGGCGCGCTGCGGGCTTGATGATCCGTCTCATTTTTACGCCTATTTAGATTACTGTTTGAACGTTGTATAATTATGTTTATGTGGCTATTGCCAAAGCTAGAATGACTGTTTGTATATAGTCTCAGAGGCGTAGGTGTTTGACTACATTTTGAGTACTCGATAGACAAAGGAGGAAATGACGAATCTATTCACTGTTTTTAAAAAAAAATACATGAGATGGAATCCTTCACTGAAGCTTTTGAAGTACGCTAGCACTGAGCAGCATGGTTCTGTCTCAGTGCCATGGTGGAGGTCTGTGTGTAGCTCAACTTCCCATTGCTGACTTCACGTTCATCTTTGGGGCAACAAATTAGTTTGAGACTTAATCAACAGCACATCTGCTATTTGCAGCCCAGTTGACTCGTTCGATTGGTCCTTCTGACATCCTTACGCGTCACAATCGCATTATTATCATGGTAAAAACAGAATATTTGCTCAAGCACTTAAAGAGGAATCTTCAGATTTTACAAGTGTACCTCATATTTTAGCCAGTCAGTAGCCTGTTTTTTTTCTGTGTTGGACTTTTCATTCTTCACCCGAAAAATATTTCTAAACGTTGACCAGTTCAATGTTGAAGTCGTGATATTGCGCAGAAGGAGGCGGCTTGCGCCCACCAAAAAGCAACATGGTCTGCTAACATCTAATTTCAGGGAGGCCACCTGTCAGTTTAGGTTGAGCGACTAGTCAGCCAAGTGGGGAAGCCCAAGGCCTGGAGTGTAAATAAATGTTTCACAAACAGTATGTCAGCAACATTATATAGGGCAGTTGCTATTTTTGCTGCCTGTTTAAAGGGCAACATACCGAATGAATGCTGTGTAAAAAAAAAATCACAAAGCTTTTACTTTTACACCTATGGACTGTTTTCAGTTACCGGAGGTGTTGATGTGTCATCTCATTGTTCTGATTAGGGATGGGCATATTCATTGGACTAATAAATGAGTTGATTTTTTGAGCATTACGTTGATTGTGGATTCATTCCACCTTATGGAGTGCACGATTGATAATACAGACTCTGGGCATGGAACAAGTCTGGTCAACATTTTTCTTCCTCGTAGCACAACAGCGTCAGACAGAAGTCAAAACACGGGAGGCGATTCGCCCATCCCATTAATATGTAATCTAAATGATCAAATTTAGTCCAACACCCTTCCCGAATTTTAATCATGTGGTTTCTCAGCTCAAGTTGAGTGTCAACAGCCACAAGCAGCACCTGAAAAGCACGCAGCCGGATGCTAACTTTGTGGTTTCAATTTCTGCAGAAATCGTTGAGGTACGGTAAATATTTCACAAGCAAATATAGATACCACGATTGAATAAAAACACTGACGTCTCTGATCGGACGGAAGACGGCATGAAAGAAATATAATTTGTTGGCATGCACTGATGATGCGGAGCAGTGGAGAGTTCGAATTGGAAGGAAGAGCAGCGGATGTGGTGCAAGGAGGGAAAAGGAGCGAGGCAGACAGACGGGGCTCCTAGATTGTTCGGCCGGGGGGAAAAAGTTCCCCCCGTACTTGTCAGAGTTTGAGCAAGTTCAGAATTGATGGAGCCCACAGGCAGCGCTGCTAATTTTAGTAGAAATCACCTAAGTGGTTTGGCTAATTTATCCAGGCTTCTCTGGCCCTGCTTTCTTCGCCCCCCCTCCCTGATATATGCACAAAGCGTGAAGGTACCGTGAGGTGACAGAAGTCACAGAAGGATATTTTTTTGCCCAGCTGATTTGCACAGGGCCGGCTGGTTCCACTGTGTTGTACTTTTGGAGATCGGTTGACCTTTAACGGCAGCTCGGGTTTAGTGCACAAATTGAGGAGAAATTGCCCCCCCAAATGCAATTTGCACTTAATTTGAAAAAGTACATTCAAAATGATGGGAATTAAATTAGATGTAGCTCCTGATGCTTCTCATTACATTGTGACATTTTGTTGGATATTTAGCAAAAAAAAAAAACAAACAAAAATAAAACCATTAAGTTAATTTGCACAGTTAAATAATCACCAAATGACTTGCACGCAGCTGTAAGTTTGTTGCTTTCAGGAAACTCGGAGCTGCGAGAAGCAGCCCATACTATATTTTTTACCTTTCGTCTCTTGAAATTTCTTTCGTAACAAGAGGCAATATTTTCCTGTTGAGGCGTTTCGGAACTTGAAAATTCCGTACGGAGAGATGTTCGTAAGTAGAGGTACCACTGTATATGTTTTTCTGTATCGTTGTATGAGAAAATATAGTTTGCTTTTTTTGTACTATACATGTACCAGTGACACTTTGCGTGAGATACGCTTTCCATACACGGTTTTGTATTTGAAGAGGGAATGCGGCTTGTTGACACGCAGAGTGCAAGAGAAGATGTATGCAGCATTGTGTGCGAGCCAAGACTTCTTGGCAGATGAATGCGCAGTTTGTATGTGCCAAGCACCTGGTCAAACTGCAAACAACCGAGAGGCTTCAGAATTCTCTTTCGCCAACAATCACTGAGATGATAGTACCTCGAAAGTTATCGCCCTCGCGGGCACATCCCAATGCCGTGGGAGTGATTCATCTCCGCCGTTAGCTGTCATCACAACAACAACCAAAAAAAATTGTGTTTTTTGCCGCACAGTATTTCGTGAGTAAGGACGAAAAGCCAAACGAGCCGAGGACCAGTATTTCAGGATCTCCGGATAGCTCGGTTTCATTGCGCATTGCTCTTGCTTGAGTCTTTAGCGGCAATCCAATAATGAGTTCCACAGATGGGTTTATTGGCGGCGGCTTGCCTAAGTCCTCCGTGTATGCGCTGGAGAGTGTCAAAGTGTCTCCCGTGTAGGATCATCTCCAGGTTTGGGAGGGGGAATGGATGGTGCGTGCCAGACAAGCTGGCAGTCATTGCTCCAGCTCGCCTCCACTATACCTAGTCTGGAGCGCAGCCAGGGTTAATTATAGGAGAGCTCCAGAGTCTTGTGTCACTTAGGATGGAAGACAGAATTTTGTCATACCGCCATGTCCTATACTGACATGACAAGAGTTTAAAAAAAAAAAAAAAAAAAAAAAAATGCCCACCTGCTCATCTCCGCTTTCAGCGGCACTTCTCTCTATTAGTTATTCCACTCTGGAAGGGAAACCTCTAAAATGCCAGATGTGTTCATGCTTTCAGCCGCTTTGATGAGAAAAGCACTGCTTATCTGTTTTGCTTGTCATTGTAGAAAATCTGTGTGGATCCGGTTTTATTTCCAACTGTCCAAATGCTTTGATTTACCGTTAAGCCCATAATCATACCCCCGGTCTTCCCGCTTTGTCGCAGCGTTACAATTTCAAAGACTCACATTCACCATTGGCTAGGAGTCGTTTAGAATTCAATATTGCATTTGACCGACGTGTTTTATAAATAATAGCAAACTGTGTGAGTTCATTGACAAGCAGTCAGCCGTGATACATTTTGAGACACGTGGGCCGTTCGATTATAGTTTCAAGCCAGTGATGATTTTTCCATTTTAAATGGGAGCGAAGATGTCAACATTTTCCTGTTACATTTTAAACATCTTCTTTATCATTTGCTCTTCCCTTGAATCTACCAAGTGTCTATTAAAAAAAAAAATGGGTTTATGGGGTCTGCTTTTTTTTTTTTTTAATGTATTTCAATTCGTGAGATTGTGACATGTTCATCAATTCCTCGACTTACTCGAAAAATTATTAAGTAAATATTCAGCAACAACAACAGATTTCACCACAGGTACAAACGTGACATAATAAACCTTGATCAAAATGTCCGTTGCGAGCCCATCTGAGTTTCTTTTTGCCGATCTCTTTCACATCAAAAAGTTGATGTGCGACGCTTGAAATTTTTTGCCACACTTCCTGCGATACCTGCTGCATGTTTTTTTTCATCTCGGCCATGTGCACAAGATCGAATGATTTTTTTTTTTTTTCCGATCGCTCCCAACAATCTCTCAGCCGACAGAATTCAATCGCCTGCTGTGTTAGCAGGCCACGCGCTGTTTTGGCGTCACATTACGCTGCCCTTGCGTTGGTGAATCATTCCGTTTTTGTTCTTAATCCACAGATAATATTAATCGGAGCACCATGTTTTGAACACTGCTAGCTCATACAATGTATTCTTGATTTTTAAAAAAAAGCGTTAAATTCCCCTTTCAGCGAATGGTGCAAAATATTGTTTATTTTTTTTAACTTGCATTTCTACTTAAGCATAAAAACAACGTTGTTTCTTCTGTGAGGAATATTTCCCGACACGACTGCAGTGGAGAGAGCAGTTCAACCCTTCGACCTTTATTTTAGCACCCCCCTCAGGCCAAAATTTCCGCTTGGTCAGAACCTATCTCAAAGTTGAAAGGGCATATTAACGTGGACATTGTTTTAAGCCGTTATATTTCCCTGAAGATTTCAGTCCATTTGGTCATTGTGTGACCTTTCTTCTGGTCCCAATCTTCTGATAAATTAGCCAAATGTAGCACAGTAACTGTAGTATTGTGACGAAGAGCCTGAACTCTTTTGTGTCGCCTTTACTGTCCAGATTTTCCATAATATGTAGTCACTGGGTTGTATATTTCATATGCGTGTACGCGCAGAAAAGACGCCACTGAACTAATTAGGAGAGCCGCAATTTCAACAATATTTGGCATGCTCGGTAAACCAAAAGATTGAGACACACGCGTTCCACTACGGCTGCCGACATATCCCCCCCCCTCCAAACTTCCATAGCTTATTTCACCGAGGAAAAAGTGATTTACCGTCATGTACACTCACACAAGCTGGCCTTGCAAAAAAGAAAAAGTACGACGTGTCTCATTAAAGTTTTCAACCCTGTCTGGTTATTTTTACAATGACCTATTTCCGCCATTGTTGCGGCATTGTTTTGACCTTACGCAGAGCAATTTCCCCCCCCAAGTCAAATTAGGTTTGGCCATTCCGAGAAATGTGGTTCATGTAACGGTTTGACGGTTCTGCCTGCGAAATATAAAGAAATGGAAGTGCGTGCCACTGGGGTTAATAATATTCCTTCTCTTCAACAAGTATCTTGGGATGCCAAGTGTCCTTGAAAGAGAACTGCATCTCACTTACGCTGGGTGCTAACAGCACCCTGGGGGGGGGGGGGCAAAAGCAGTCCGCTGCTCCAACCGTGCGCATTTTCAACAAGCGCGTTCTAAACTGTTCACCCCTGCTGCTATTTTCCAAGCTGACAATAGTTCCAATCAATGGGGATAATTGGTTTGGGTTAGGGCTTGCTTATTACGTGCTCGTCTTTGTGCATGAGAAAAATAATTTACTACAATAGATCAATAGTAGCTCATCGGTCTTTCTTATGCGCCGGCGTGAGAAACCAGAGGCAGGCAGGCCCTCATGCAAGTCAATGAGCACCTGGAGTGTTTTTCCCAGCGGCCTTTTAGCGTGCATGGCTAGGGACTACCAAGGAACCGTGGCGAGGTCCCCCCCAACCCGCTTTGATAGGACCGAGTCGGCGAAGCTTCGCGTTGGAGATGCGGGGGTCCCCGCCGGGCTTTGCGACACCCGTTTGTCTCGCTTCTCCGCAGCCGGCGCTCTTTCTGTTACATGCCTTCCCGTGCCCGGCCTGCTGGGAATCGGGGCGTTAGGTACAACAACAAAGGTGACAGAAGAAAAGCCGAGTTTGGCTGATGATTTATTAATTTCCATTCCTTCAAAATTCCAAGCTACCGGTGTGTCGGTCGCTGTGATGTACGCACGGGGGAGTCATCTTAAAACAATTCAAATTCACCAACAATTCCAATTCTTTTTTAACTTCTGGAGAGCAGGCAATGTGCCGGAATTGGGCAGCCGAGGGACGTTCGTAATCTCGGAAACCAAAAGGAGGAGGAAAAGGGAGGATACCATCGACGTCTGTCTTGCCGGGACGCATTTTGAGTAGTACGTCAACACGCCGCTGCTCAAATTGTGGAGGTTTTCTCCTCAAAGTGACATTTGGCTGCGTAAAGTCAAGGCGCTGATACCCGAGATTCATTTAGTCGCCAACTATCAGCAGTTAGAGAGTTTAGTATAATGCTCTCTCGTGATTCGGAGGTTAAACCTCTAACCTGCGCCCGACCAGACGGCCGCTCTCCCTCCAGAGCCTCGCTGCCAAGACCCAAAGTAGTGTTTGCGCACTTTGCCAGGTGTACTTTTTTTCTGCGACGGAGATGCAAAAGGAGCCGGAGAAGAATACTTTTTACAGACGTTTGCAGATCATTGCCTCGGGAATCATTCACTACATAGCGCCTGTGTGCTCCGGCTGAGCCAAGGCGGCGGTTAAGAAAAAGCCGCAGCGATGACATGTAAGAAAGTACCGTGCGTGCAGTATGTCTTTATCATTTGACGCACGATTGGACAAATGATTTCTTGTCATGGATGTAAGTCGTAAGTAGGGCCGTTGGAGTGGTTTGAACATCATTCGGACCATAACAAATGGTGCGGTCGCGAGCTGCGCATGCTGTTTTTTTTTTAGGGAGTGAAAAATTGCTTTTCCTGCAACCCCATCGCTGATTAGATGTGCGAAAGACCGACAGAAGAGAGCCGATGGCAGCTGCCTCGGTATAGTGGCGTGATTATTTCTCATTCAAACATTAAGCAGGAACTTTTTACATATTAAAAGGGAAGTCAACCCCCAAATTGTCATTAAAATGATATGTTCTATGTAGCACCACTCGTCTGAAGACGCCAGAGTAATTAATTCATATTGCATTTGTGGAATTGGTGTTCAGCAGTAAACTCCACCCGTTTGTCTCCATTTCAGGGGGCGGCCATTTTGCCACTTTCAGTCCACAGCTAATGACGTCACAGTTGCTCAGGGCTCAGGTCACATCCAATCATGGCTCAGCTTCAGAAAGCAGACGATCGGTTGTTACCGAAACTCCGATGTCCTTTTCAGTTGACGGAAAGTGGCAAAATGGCCGCCCCCTGAGACGGACACCTTTGATGGGGCGTCAATCTTTCGAAAACATGGCTGCCACATTGACACGCGTTTTAGCCTGCTCTAGTCTGCTGTAAGATAAGATAAGATAAGAAATCCTTTATTAGTCTCGCAATGAAGAAATTCCCAATTCACAGTAGCAAAGTTATGAAAGGAAGAAGTAGAAGAACAAAATATAGGAGCTGCTCTTTCTCGCGGCGCCATCTTGAAGTCATAATAACAAAATAACACAACACAACACAAGTCTGTTTTATTGATGATGGGAGCAATGCAACATGGAATCATGTGACCAGTCTTTGTCGATGGCACCATTTCTCGGGACTGTGGCGAACTGTGGCCAATTCTGGAACTAACTGACTTTGTAAGGTACTGAACAAACGTTTTGGGTGGTCCCGACACGATTTTCTGTCTGTTGAATCAGGGGTCTGTTCAATCAAGATTCAATTGTGCGGGTATTGTCCTGTCTGTGGTCAGCTGGCGAGTCTCACCTCATCTCACCCGACCGTGCCATTACCTCCTTAATAGACTGTGATGTTTACAAAGTGATCATTACTCATGAACGTGGGCCGATTTTCCTCAAAGCGCTGCATAAGTGTGGCGCAAAGGTGCTCCTCCGGCCAGCAGAGCGGAACCTGGCTATCCTTCACCTGACAGTGAAGGATAGTCAAGTTTGGAAAAGGACACGGATGTTTCCAGTTCACTTCGTTGAGCTCAGCCTCGCTTCGCCTTGGGACCACAAGTTTGCGTTTTGAAGAGTGGACGTGAAGGCTAAATGGGACGTGGGCGACGGGGCCGGCGGGGGCCGGAGGTCCGGATGAGAGGACACGAATCGCAGCTATGTGAATAGATGGCCTAAAATAAGAAGTGGCCCCTTGGTCGGAGTTGTGGCAGATGGAGGCTCATAGGAGGAAGTGATGCCAGCATTCTTCGTGCAGTCGGGTGCCAGCGGAGCAGCAAGTCGGCCGCTTGAGACCGAGCATCAGTGCGCTGTGAAAAGGCAGCTGCCTGAGCTTGAACCTCCACAAGGTCAACGAAGAAGATAGCAAAATGATGGATGAGTTAAAAGCCGAGCCAGTCATGATTTTTTTAAAAAGCCTCAAGTATTCGTTTTAAAGACACATTATTTAGGTTTGGGCAATTTGTCGCGACTCTTCTGCAAAGAAGTTGGAATGGCGGTTGAAAGTTTCAAACCTCAGCGCTGTGAAGTCGCCTTTAAATGAGCTAGCAAGTATATCAAAGCGCAAATTAGCATGGAGGAAGTTTGGAGGTGCTAATGACTTTGACTGTCCCTGTGGAAAGGCTTACTGTTCCCGAGAAGTTGCGTAGCAGTGCACACACACACACACACACACACACACACACACACACACACACACACACACACACACACACACACACACACACACACACCGCATATGTGTGCGCTACACACACACACACACACACACATACATACACACCACACACCGCATATGTGTGCGCGGTGCGGGAGCAGAGAGTGATTCACTAGTTAATAAATCATGCCAGATGAGTTTATCATGGAGATACAGAAGCTCCTCTGGGTCCTGAGCTGAGTGTCTGGGAGCTGCTACAACACATGATGAAATGCCGTTGTCATGTATATCATTTTTTTATTTTTTTATTTTTTTTAGCCGCAATGTTTTGTTTTTTAATTATTTATATCCACTTTATTTATTTATATGTGTAACTTTTTTTAAAATTTATTTTACTTACTCATTGCTTTGAAAAGGGTCATGATGCGAGTGTCAAATGTCTTTAATGGGTTGCATTAAGGAGGACTTGTCAAATGTGGCTTCGTCTCACCGCCACAATACCTTATTTATTTATTTTTCAAATCACTTTTATCACTTTCATCCTATCGGATTATCTGATGGCAACAAATTAGTAGCCTTTTTTTTTTTGTTTTGTTTACTCTAATTGAGTTCTTGGATGAGCACTTGGCATTTTTGATGAACTTTCTCATCATCTCTACTTTCAGCGGGGGCAGTGATAACATCTCCCCCAGCGTGCTTGAAGATGCTCTTATCTCTCATGCTGATGATGCAGCTTGTCATCCAATGGGTGTGCGTGCCCGGATAAGCATCGTTAAATTAACTTGATAAGTTTTCGATTGTAACTTTTAGCGGTGTCCTTTCAGTAAAAAAAAAAAAAAAAAAAAAGAAAGAAAAGAAAAGAGAGTCTCGATTAGGTCATTATTGTTTCTGTCACCTTATTTTGTGACCATTTTTCATAGCAAAATCGTTTTCAATGAAAACTCTTTGAAATGACTTTGGCGGCGATAGCGGGCAGCGCACCTCCTTCCTCCTCGTACTCCTTTGTGAGTAGAAAAGTCAGTGTAACGGCTATCTCAGCTAATGACTTGGGAGAACAAATCGTGGTCTCTTAACATCGAAGACTTATTATTTTTAGCTCTGGCCAGTGTTGCGCTTATCCCGCATACAGGGAGCCCGATTGGTAATATCAGATGTGGAAATTAAAGCTAAATGACTTAAGGGCAAGCCAGCCCACACTGCAAATAGGCTGCTCTGACCTTCACTAAAGCAAAAAAAAAAAAACAATTGACATGACTAGTTTAACCTCTTTGTCACGCTACAGACTGTCTAATTGACGGCCTTGTAACACGATGCCCTTCGAGTTTCCTTTTTGGACATTGTGTATTTTTGAAGATCTACATTTGTGATTTACAATTCTGTGTGGATTATTCTTCTTCTTCTTCTTCTTATTATTTTTTAATGAACGTTTTCTTCACAGCTCGTTTCTTTTTCAACCAGAACAGAGTTCATGTTGTCCTGAGAATTGACAAATTTAGAAAAATACATTGAATATGTGATCATATTATTGTTAGGGGCGGCCTTGTGGTCCAGTGGTTCGCGCGTCGACCTCACAGTGCAGAGGTTGTGGGTTCGATCCCAGCTCAGGCCTTCCTGAGTGGAATTTGCATGTTCTCCCCGTGCCTGCGTGGGTTTTCTCCGGGTACTCCAGTTTCCTCCCACATCCCAAAAACATGCATGACAGGCTGATTGAACACTCTCTATTATCCCGAGGTGTGAGTGTGAGCGTGGATGGTTGTTTGTCTCTGTGTGCCCTGCGATTGGCTGGCAACCGGTTCAGGGTGTCCCCCGCCTACTGCCCGAAGACAGCTTGGATAGGCTCCAGCACACCCGCAACCCTCGTGAATCAGAAAATGGATGGATGGACGGATTATTGATCTGAAGTGAATATTTTCCAGCAACATTAGAACCACTTTCCAGCGGCAAAACAAATGCAGCAAACATGTGACACACACGATATTTTTGTCTTTTATACCATGATTGGGTTTTCGTTAAACTCTCCTCCCCCAAGGCCAGGCTGTAAACAACTGTGAAAAGCAACCCTATAGAAATTCTGAATAATTCTGAAATAACATGGATCATACCGGCGTGCATATATTACAGGACTTTCAATTTACAAGTGCAGACTGTTTCTTTTGACTAATTAGCTCGAATGAATGGAATGAAGTTTAGACATTGAGTGAAAAAAAAAATTGTTTGTCACATGTATTGAGGGCACCCATTTCAATAACTCCTGAACTTCAAATGAACTTTCAATAATTCTCTTTAACCCCCCCACC
>NW_017805482.1:1207144-1280236 GCF_001891065.2 Hippocampus comes | reverse complement strand
CCCCCACCTCCACCCCGACTCCCACCCGCTTCCATATTATGTTGTTTTTAAGTCAGAGGCAGTTAAGTGGCTTTGCCAGGTTTGTGAGTGGAATTGTAGTGGCTCAAATCAAAATGGATTCATTTCTCCGTGACCCTTACACACACTCCCTTATAATCTTTTATTATCCAGTCTACACTTGTGCGTCTCACATTCCACAGTTCATTTTAAATGTTAAAATACACTTAGTTGGGGTTTATTCTATATTTCTTTGAATATTCTCACCCTCGGCGGAGCTTTAAAAGTCTCTGCAGATGGTCTGGACTCCTTTTAGTAATGAGATGAAGTTTATAGTACAGGGAAATGAAGTGAGAATTTTCAGGATGCTTTTCCATGGGGGGCTTGGTATAAATTTGGCAAAATGTTGATGATGTCAAAGACGGGGTGGGGGTGGGGGGGGCAGCTTCTCATTAGCCGATCTTCCCAGTTCAAGTATTACAGCGGCGTTAGTCTTTTGGGTTCCTCTTCAAACGATCCCATATTTATCCCCATCAAATGCCGGCGACTGCCCCCGCGACATCCCCGTGTGCATTTGCAGGAACTTGCTTAGTTAAACGCCTCAGAAAAAAAAAAAAAAAAAAAAAAAAAACTGCAGGAATGTGAGCTAAACTTGACGAGATCAAACACACTGGTGGCTGCACAGACGCTGGCCACTGTTCTAAGTGCGCTGCATTATTTATGTCCTTCAACATGGGCTTCCTAATGAGAGTCTGGTGGCTGTTTTTTTTTTGGAGGGGGGCGGGACTTCTCATTGCGACCCGTACTTCAGTCTGTGGACAAAGTGTTGACTTTATGATGCCGTGAAAGCAACGCGACAGGATATATGTTGAGGATATCTTCAAGTCAGACTTCACAAGGGCTCTTCATTTTGGCCTGTCTTTGTCATAGTTGAGACGTTTTTTTTTTTTTAGTGTGACTCTTCCAGACAGAATTATGAGAAGGTCACAAGGCAAGGGCCCTGTGGTTAAATGCAAAAATAAAAATAAAAAAATACTGCTGGCATTGTAATAAGCCAATGCAACAAAATAAGGATTATCACCCCGAGGCACACTGGTTCACTCGAAGGACGCTGAACCAAAAGGCTGAGCATCCATCCTCTTAACATCACATATCCCTTGAAGAGTAAGCAGCAGGCTGCAGTGCAGCGTGTTGTCTTCATCCTTGAATCAGAGCCGGCAATAACATATTCAGACTGAAGGGCCTCAATTAGACACTTTAAAACTCTGTGTAATTGGTGTCTTGCTGCAGATTGCCTGTGGATACGAGCCGCGTAAATTAATGCAGCCCAACTTTCGGTCTGTGGCGCTGTGATTGTCGCGCGGTGCACTTTTCGCAAGGTAACAGACTTTTGTATTCATCATTCGCGGGCTCGGCTTTGTGTACCCGCGCTGATTGCGTGAGCTTGAGCTTTAGCACAATTGGTTGCGGTATTTAGTCAATGCAAAGCCTCAATGAGTTTGCCTTTATACGCCACCGTAATGGATGAATTTGACAGAAAACATTTGGAAGGAGAATTTTTGAAAGTCCAAGGCATCAAGAATGTTACTGGCCTGCCATGCCCATACAGGAAACTCGCCATTATTTCATTTCGACTTCAAGCCGTTCGCCTTTATACGCCACCGTAATGGATGAATTTGACAGAAAACATTTGGAAGGAGAATTTTTCAAAGTCAAGGTATCAAGAATGTTACCGGCCTGCCATGCCCATATAGGAAACTCGCCATTATTTCATTTCGATTTCAAGCCGTTACATCACATTATTTTAATTTTCACGATTGACATTTGTCCAAAAGTATTTCAGACCTGAAAACTGAAATGGCCACAGATGAACGCAAATACAATTTAAACCTTCTCGTTTGGCGTCCGTACTTTGCAGGATTTCAAGACCTGATGCTTTGTTACTTGATGGCTTTAGCTTTGCTCTCTAAAAGGATGATTGTAATAATGGAGGGGGCGGGGGGAAGCACATCTATTATTCCATGACAGACACACATGACTCATGAATCCCAGAAACTGTTTTACAATCAATCACCAGGTCGGATCCTGACAGAGGCATCTGTGGGGGGAAAAAAAGGGAACATTGACTGAAGAAACTGGTGTGAGAGGAAAAAATGGTTTTGTTATAAGTCCTGTAATGAACGGCGGCGCTATTTCCAAGTTACTGTCAGTGTTTTAACATTTGTGTTATTCTAACAGTAACCATGAGCTGAAGTCGGAAAACAACCTGGTGTTGGTTTCCGCTGTCAGACTGAGCCGAGGCCTCTGTTGCGATTGTGCGGACGGGACTGACCGCTCTCCAATCCAAACATGTCAGCCTCGCCGTGTCCAGCGCAAGCAGCTTCACCGTTAGTCCCTCACAACCTGACACATGTGCAGAAAAGTCTCAACCCTGACTCTGGAATACCACTTTCCCTTTGTCGGACTTTCCCGCAAGCTCCCAGGGGGAGGGGGGGGGGGTTGGCGGCACGTGGTTAGCGCCGTGGGCTTTGCCGTGTCACCTTAGTTAAGGAGCAGCTGGGGTCCATCTCAGGAAGGGGGGTGGCATGCATAGATCAGAGGCTGACTGACCCCTGTCTCCGGGCCTCCATGCTGGCAACTTTCTAAATGTTTCCTGCCGAGTGCTGTGAGGCCTGCCTGAGTAGAGACGCAGCTTCACCTTGCCAACCAGCCGCTGCTTCTCATCAAAGCGGCCGAGAGGTGGTCAAGCGCATGCAGATATCGAACCTCCTGGGGTCCGCCTTCGTCTCTTCCCCCGTGTACAGATAGGCAATGAGGATTAGAGCGCTCCGACATCCTTTTTTTTTGGTGCTCTTTTCCTCTCTCTCTCACTCCCCCTGCCCCACGCACACACCCGCCTTCCTCTCTCTCTCTCTCTCTCACAGAGACTGACTGTTAACAATCCCTTTATCGAAATCCTGTCAGCACACCGCTTTGTGTTTTCCATTAGCATTTTGTTGTGGTGTGCAACTTGAATGGCTCCTTACACTTCCAAAACCACAATCTGGCAGGCGTCTTTAGAAATCTTTAGAAATAAGGGAGTACGTCCAATACTAATGAGGGCTCTTTCTTAATAAACTTGCACTGGCACCTGTCGCCATCACACTTTTTCTTTGTTTTCTCACCCTTTCTTCTTTGCGCCATTGGACAAACCGGTACTGGCAAAAATCATACAATTGAAGGGCCGGTTTTAGGAAGATCCCCAATAGCTGGTGCTGAATTGCATGTTCATTCACTTTGAACAAATTGTGTGCGGTGTTTGTTTCAACAGGTGTAAAAGTGAGAGAGCCTGTCATCAAGTTGAGGGTTTTTGTGATGGTAAAAATGCAGAATACGAGCACAGGGAAGGGAGCAGGCACGGCAGAAGTACAGAGGTCTCAAAAAGTATTCTTTCACAAGGAAGGAGTCGCATTGAGGAATCAAAATACTAAATTACCGTAATTTCTGGACTATAGACCGCACCTGTTTATAAGCCGCACCACTACATTTTTAAAGGAAAAAAATATTTTGTACACACATAAGCCGCACCTGTGTATAAGCCGTAAGTGCCCATATTGCAACATGAGATATTTACAAAGAAAGACGGTACACAGGCGGCTGTTAGAAACGTCTTTATATAAGCCGCTTCATGAAATAAGCCGCAGAGTTGAAAGCGTGTGACAAAAGTCGCGGCTTATAGTCCGGAAATTACGGTAGTGCCAACAAAATGCCCCCCCCCCCCCGACTATGATGTATTTCCTTGATAGAAGCACAAAATGCATCTTGGGATATTTCCCTAGCTTAGCCTTCACAAGTATCCAACGGATGCATCCTTGTTTTAAGCTAGCTGACGAGGACAGCATCCGGGTGTTCTTGGTTTATTCGTACTTTCAATTGGAACAAGACTTGGGCGGCGACTAATCACGTTACACGACGACGTCAGAATGGACAAGAAAGCACAATTGAGAAACGGCTCATGTTTCTTTGTATTGTGTCGCTCATTTGCGAATAATGACAAGGCGTACGAGTGCCGAAATCTCGTCGATAGCAAGAATGCGATGGTGGCGTCGGGATTTATTGTCCTGAGTTGTAATACGGCGTAGTGAAATAAAGGTGGGCTTCTTCTTGGTTAATAGTCTGTTGCCATTTGTCACCCGGAAGCGTCAACAAATCACTAGCTTGCCACGCTCCACTTTTTTGGTACCACACACTTGCAGTTGGTACCCGAACAGAGGATGCCCAAAAAGGAGTACTAAAAGGCTACGTGGTTTTTTTTTTTTTTTTTTTTTTTTTTTTTGGTACACTTCACAACAGTAGAAACAAAAAGAGAGACGCTTCGTCAGCAAGGCTTTATCCTTTTCTTTGTGGCCTTGGATTTAAGCATGACAAGTTCATGTTTCCGATAATTAAAGGTGACAGGGGCGCGTGCGTGCGTGTAAATGAAAACAAATATAGCCTAACTCGAGTCCCTCCTGTGAGTGCGGAGGTGGCCTTTGCCCTGTAGAAAGTGCTGGCTGCGTCTACTGCCCACTCGCTGACGAATTAAGGCTACATTTACATAATTATCTATTTAATTGGCGCGCCTCTACCAGTACAGTGCCCCCCCCCAGCCCCCCCTACTTTTTTTTATTTTTTTTGTCCACATGAAATTTGTTACGTTGATATGGGGGCAGAGATTACACGCAAAGCAAGCAAACTGCCAACTCATGGCTTTCTTCTGCTAAACCTGATAATGCTTTGAGCCTATAAATGCTTCTCTTCCCACACGTGTTTTTCGAGATAATTTGCACAAAAAAATTATGATTAAAATATGAACGTGGCACCGAAATGACACAAGTAAAAGGGACTAAACATCGTGACTTAGTGCTTTGCCTACAGAAGTCTTAATATTAAGAATCCTACAAGATGTCAGAGAGCACCAAAAAGCATGTGTAGGTACGGTAATTGTACATGTCACACTTATGACAATTCAGAATGTTGGCAGCTTGAACCTGTGAAAGGAAATCTATTTCCAATATTATTTTATTTTGTTTCTTATGTGAAACATTTTTACAAACGTACCAGTAAACCAATAACTGAACACTGCTCCGAATGGATTAAGTTCAACCTTAGTGGTGCCACCCATTCAGATTTTAAGGAAAGGGAGGAAGCTCCGCAACATCTACTCTACTGCTTAATGCAGTCAAATAATATTTCAATGCCAGTGGCGTCTCACTCGGGGCTCGCAAGGCAACTAATTGATCTAAGTTGTTGTCATGAAAAAAGAATAATTAAGATGACATGTGAGACCTGGTGATCAAATTCATTTTGGTTCGGGGGATTTTCTCTCTGCTCAGCAAGTGCCAACAACGGGGTCCCATCTGTGTTTTACAGTCCAGTGGCAGTAGCGGAGCATTAGTACCTCTGCCCCCATATCCTACCCCCCACCCCCCACCCACACACACACACACACACCTCCATCCTGTTTTTATCTTCCAGGCTTCAGCTGCGGCCCAGTCCAAACTCTTCACAACAGAGCAATTAACAGGAATCATGTCGTTCATATTTTGTTGAAAAAAAAATGAATTTTTTGCTATGGTCGGAGCAAAACGGGTGTCATTGGCCCCAAAGCAGACCCAAACAAGTAAAGCTCGGTTTCAGGTTTTATGAAACAAAAAGAGCACACGATCGTGAAATCACGACTCGGAACAAAAAGCGACATGACAGAAAGTTGACGTAGAAACGAAAACAAAGAGCTCACCGGGGAGGAGGGCCGAGAGCCACAAAAGAAGAGTACGAAAGCCAAACACAAACAACTCTAAACCTACACAAGGCAGAGGTACCAAAAGAGAACAGAAAATCACCATCATGATTACAAACGAACGGAAGATGAGCCTTACGACTGGCGAGGACTAAACAAAAAATGTGGATCGTCACTGACCACAAGCCATGACGATATCTCTGCACCTTTCTCCTGTCTAATGATCCGGTCTAGCAATGGGGAGAGCGCGAGATTCTGCCGACTGCCGCACACACCTGGGCTCTGCAACACAAGGAAAACCCCCCAAAACAAAACAGCAGAACGAAGTGACCAACCAGAATGTGACAATTTGAAATGCATCACTCGCTAGGATCAGGTCTGGGAAGCAGCCCGAATGCTATCGCTAACCACTTCCTGTCAGCCGGGGCAGACGTAAAAGATGTTCCGTATCACAAGAAATTCTAATCGCAATACACATCGCAATTAGATTGTTTTTTTCCTTCAAAATGGCTCATCCCCACCGTGGATGCTCAAATATGATGACATACGTTCTCCTTATGCTAAATTAGCATCGCAGGAAATGCAGCGTTCAGGAGGAACAATGCGAGAGGCTGTCGGATCACCGACTTTGTTCCGCACTTGACGCTGCCTGAGCTCCGAGTGTTTGTCTTGCGGACTCCCTCGGTAGTGACACTCGTGCTCGGTCTATGTGTCGGCTATCAGCGAACGAGTAGAGGGCTGCTTTGAAAGCGACTCTAGCGCCAGTGTCTGTGCCCGCTGCTGCCGCAGTTGCCGTGCCGGGCAGCCTCTGATCAGCCTGAGCCTTGCCTGCAGAGAGCTGGCACAGTCTCCAATCCTATTCTATGTTCAAAGGTAAAGCGGACCTCTCACAGGCCCTCCCCCACCCCCGTGCCCCCCCCCGTCGTCTTTGATGTGCTCTTCGGCACCACGCTCGTATCGCTGCCACTGCACATCTCCTGGCAGACGCCACGAGCCAGTCCGAAGCGAGCTGCGGGAAGTGGTGGGGGTGGGGGGGTGTTGGGCACTCTCTGTTTGCAAGTCACAATGCATTTCTACAGACATGCTTCATATTCAATTGCTATTTCTTGAGTCTGTTTTATTTATGAGTGGAGCAAAAACAATGGCTGCCCAAAGTAGAGAATTAAACGGTTTGCTGCATTTAAACCCGCAGCGCCGGTTTGGTTGAGAAGCAGAGTTGGGATTAGCGGAAGAACAATAGCTCCATCACAATGCGCATCCTTCCTTCCACGCCGCGCATCAGCGCTTCAGACGCGCGGCTCACCTAAAGCATCGAAATCAGCTCAGTCCACCCTGTTTGCTCATACGTCTCTGCTTCATAAATGACATATAAGAGGCGATGCAATAAATCACCTGATCTCATTTATCGCCCCCGGCTTGCAATCCCTCAACGAGCGTTTTGCAAACCCGGAGTGCAAATGAGCTGGAAGACGAATGCAAATGATCTCAACAAGGGGTTAAATTTGACATCAAGCGGCTTGTTATGCGCCGCACAAATGACTACGTGTGGAACAAATGAAATCAAAGGCGTTTTGGCCCAAAAGGTGCATGGCCACCGCAGCCTCTCCAAGGAGTTTCTGTCTTAATGATTTATATCGCCCCCAAACCCTTTGAGAATTAACAGCTGAGCGTGATATTCACGCCGTCACAAATGAGCGTCCCCTGCACGCCTAATAAGTGCGCTTACTCGTTCTGCAAAATAAATCCAGTTTTACTCCTGACGCTCTCTTCTGGATCACTCAACACCTCCTTCCAAACACGCTCTCCTCGTCGCCATGACGGTTGACGTATTCAGGCTTCAAGATGGTGACTGATGAGTCAGAGTCAGGCGAGCTTTGTTTATTATTGGTTGCCATGAATACAAAAGGAGCAGCTATTGAAAAGGCATTATTTAAACACAGGGACACACCCGGGCTACAGTTCAGTGCGGAATAAGGTCAGCGCGGTTACTCAGAGATGACGAATACGCTGACGATTGAAGCGGACGTTACATAAAGTTTGTTTCCCCGTCTGACGCCATCAGGTAGCGTTCGCCAGCTTCGCCGGGCGTCAGTTTTCATCTGCCACGCTGGCGGCGTAAATGCTTACCTGGCTTGCCGCTTGACAAGTTGTCATGTCGGGCTCGAACCATCGCGAGCGGGATTTTGAAAGAGATTTGCCACCTGCTACGCCCCTCCTCTTTGGTGGGCTGCCCAAAAAAAATGGAGTTGTGATGTGGAGACGAAAAAAAAAAAACACCTTGAAAAGCAGCAGTTAATCCTCCGTGATAAGCTCTTTGTCAGCTGTTCATGTTCGTGGAACAGTCGAGAGAATTCTCGCACGCACACATACAGAAGTGATGTGTGCGCAATGGACACGTGAGAAAACATGGACGATCTTGACAGAATTTGCCATGGAGATATCGGAACGCGCGGTTTAAGACGACAATCATGTGAACTGCTTTTACTGCAGGATTTGCGTAGAAAGACATGAGCTCACTCTTTCTACTTTTTTTTAATTTTTTTTTTTTAAATGTATCAGACCACTGATGTTTTTATATTTTGGAAGGCATGTTAATTGAAGGGTCTGGACAGAACAGAAGTCTCATTGGGTCTCCACTTGATGATGATAATAATGTGGAACGTCGGGTTAAACAGTCCCATTCCTAGACCGTGGCCAACTTCTGATTTGTATGGATTTGGAAACAATATTTCCTCCAGAAATTACGGAAATAGAATAAATCCATTTCTAGGGTCAAACTGGCTTCATTGTAAAATGATTATTGGCTATTACATTTGAACACTCATACAAGAAGTTAACTAATATGGCTTGTAAAGTGAAAAAACAACAACAACAAAACAATCGGTCTTAACATAATCAGTGAGGATGGTCTAATGCATGGAGAAACTTATACATTGAAATTACAATTACCGTATTTTCCACACTATAAGGTGCTTCGGAGTATAAGGCGCACCTTCAATGAATGGCCTATTTTGATACTGTTTTCATATATAGAGCGCATAAAAAAAGAAGCCACAATGGTGGCTGAAGTTGCGTTATGCATCCACTAGATGGCGCTACGCTAAAGGGAATACAATACAATACAATGCTGATTTTAGATAGACTTTTCACATCCGGAGAAATCAGAATATTGATCCATATATGAGGCGCATCGGATTATAAGGCGCGCTGTCGGCTTTTGAGAAAATGGAATGCTTTTAGGTGCACCTCATAGTGCGGAAAATGCGGTAATAAATATGATCAGTCACATCACAGTTACATATAGTTAATAGTTAATCACAGTTAAAAAAAACAAAACAAAAAATAAAAATCAATACTGCGCTGTGCATGCCTCTGCCTCTTGGGGGCAGTTTGGTACATGTCCAAATCCAATCTTCAGCCCAATTTGCTGGGTTAAAACAATTAAACCAACATTGGGTAAAAGTAAACCAATCTGCGCAAACACTTTTCCTTATCGCCGAGAAATTTTTAAAAAATGTTCAATATTTTACGACGGTATGTGACCCTGAATGAAACCTGATGAAAAAAATCACCATTCGCTACGTTTGCAAGCACTCGCAAACCTTCGACGCTCAGCGGGATACGAAAACAACTTCCCATTTTTTTTGGTCTAGTTTTCTTGGCCACAGGTACCCCAAATTGGTGATTATGTTCAAAACTTCCCAGATCAAATCGACTCCCACATCGAAGTATACATTTGCACGCCATGTGCAAACGCAAATAAAATACATATCGCCCCCTCCACTGCATCTCGTCCATCTATTTTATGATCACATAATCGGTCGGCCAGTCCGGCTACGCAAGCCTTATTGAAACCCTTTGGAACCAATTGTAGGAGAAAGGCCGTCTTGGGATGGCGGCGGTGGAGAGAAACGAGGCTCATTAGTTAAATCCCCACCGTGGGCTTAATGCGGCCCCTCCAGGAGGAAAGCAAAGAGTGGAGGGGGAAAGATGATGCTTCCTTGACTTCTTCTTTCCCACATTTTCTTGAATGCATCAGCAGCTAAGCAAAGGGATGTAACGTCCCCAGTTGATAGGTTGCCTTCGGTGCTCGCTTGAACCCCCTCGGTTGGGGATTTTGCACCGATGGGTGCTGTGTGGGTGATCAAAGTGCGCGACCTATCACCATCCAAGTGCAATAAGCGGCATGGCACGTTCCTTACCTGTATTGAAGCATGCAAAGTCTCACTGAAGGACTTGAACATGTCGTTTCCTTTCCCACCTATTGTCATCAACCTTTTCAAGGCATCTTAAGCTATTTCATGCGGTGACATACGCCGCTACCGAGCCGTATCGTAAAGTTTGTTCATCTGCGGCGAGCAGTCTGACCTTTTTCCATTGGTGACTATAAAACTCTTGTTTTGCTCATCATGATTTGGGAACTGGAGACCACGAAGCAGGCGGCTCACACACTTAACCAGAATTTATCTTTTTGGCAGTAAGAGGAGGGGCTCGCCGTTGCTGTTATCTGTGGCTCCCCCCCCCCTTGAACGAATAAACATTCCATTTATTATTAACTCGGGTTTAAGGTAGCGCATTAATCCCGTCTGACAGTTTACCTACTTGTAAAAGAGGCGTCAAGGCTTTCGCCCTCCGCGGCAGATGGCTCTCGGCTGCTCGTTCTTTACTACGCAGACCCGCCTAAATAAGAGCTATGAACCCGTGCGTGAGCTTTGTGCTCCAAAGTCTCGGCTACCGGGAGTCACTGGAAAGCGCTCGCGCTCGGTTACGTAACAAAGTTCACCTGATTTATATTTGCTTGCCGCGACAGCACACTGCTCTCGCTGCCCCGGTAAAACATTTGTCGAATTCCAGGAAGCTCCAGTCTTTCTTATTTGACTAACATAATTTTTCAAAACGGCAAATTTAGGCAAAACATTTAACCTCAAATGACACACATTTTTTTTTCTGATGGCTTAAACACATTTCTTTTTGTAACGATTGGCTATTTTTGCAAAACTATTCACATAAATAAGAAAACCTTTCACCAAAATGGCAAAACATTGTTATCCTCTTGCAAGAGCAAATAAGTCTTGCTTAACTCTTCAAACCTCTGTAAAAAATGTTTTTTTTTTTTTAATATTAAACAATTAACACGAGCCATCCTATCAGTAAGCACACAATGCAGCAACTCCACACAGATGGGAAGAATGAAAAACACATCTGGCTTTTGTTTTCTCTGTGCACATGGTCGGCCATCTCAGTTTGACATCGAACTTTTGTCATCGTCCTGTACACACACAGGGATCCATATTTCAATCACTTTTATTAAAATTCAAGGTGTTTACTGTATTTACTGCAAAAAAAAATCTTAACAAGCACAAAACAATGTTTTTCCATTTCAAAATGTACCCCCAAAAATTCACTCATTAATTTTATTGATGAGAGAGAAAGAGGCAGAGAGAGAGAGGAAACGAAACATTGCTGAAAAACATTTTTGGTGGCGAAAAATACAAACACACAGATAACCGATCCTAATCGTGTGTAAAGTGACAAGGCCAAGAATGCTAACACGATAGCAAGTCGAGAAACTTCTTGCACCTGTTACACTTGCAGATTGTTCTCAGGTGTTGTTTCGCCCACAGTAAATGTTTCAAAGGAGTTTCATAAAGGTTAAAAGAAAAAAAGGTTTTCAGAACATTTCATTATTTGAAACGTAATAGTTCATGTTATTCCACGCAAAAGGTAATTGTGTTGAAAATAATCTCCATCTAGTCAGAGTTTGTTTCCCCGTTTTATTATTCTGAAAACGTAGTTAGTCGTCGCAATGCATTGTGGGTACAAGACGTCGTGTTTCGTCGGACCAGTGTTGTCCCTGAAACTTGCTAGCTCGGAGCACTGTGTACGAACGTAGCAATCCCGCTAAGTTACTGCTAACACGCTAATTAGCATGCGAAAGGATCACGAAGATGCTTTGTTTATCATTGTCACACTTAGAGCTGCAGTTATGTCTCTTGTTTGGCACTGGACAATTTGTGTTGTATTTTATTTGGTTACAAGACGCGAATGCATGTTTGAAATTTGTTTATCCGAGTCTCGCTCGACATTTTCATCGAGCTGATGTCACAGTTGTTCACTGAAAGCTGTCAAGACGACCGCAATAAAGGAGCAAGACGCTCAGTTTCCTGGCTCATAAAGATTTGAGTTTGGCTTCCTGTTGACTTGCGTTAACATACCCGGTGTATCCAACACGGAGTGATAACAGTCCAGGTGTGCATGTATGTTCATAATCAACACCCACAAAAACTTGTTTTCGTTGATATAGAGAGTCAGTCATCTTTATGCTGTTATTCTATTCAGCTGTGCTCCAGACATGTTCAGGTATTCACACCGTTGTTCAGTGACTGTGGTTCACTGTGCTGCGCTCACAGATGACATCAAGTTTGGCCTCAACCTCGTTTGCCCCGCTGTTGCTATCAATAAGCGCCTGAGGCAGCTGCTCATGTGACGTGGCGGGACTCGCT
Organism: Hippocampus comes; assembly: GCF_001891065.2. NCBI lineage: Eukaryota > Metazoa > Chordata > Actinopteri > Syngnathiformes > Syngnathidae > Hippocampus > Hippocampus comes. Next base: position 1,267,978 of record NW_017805482.1, on the reverse strand, counting down.
CAAAAGATGTTTGGTCCTTGGACCCGTTCATTTAGTTGCCCTATTCAGACGGCTAACAGTTGACGGCAATTCAGTTCAGCGAACATGAGGATGCATCATCCTTACGTCCAAAAAAAAACAAAAAAACATAAAGAAAAACAAAGTTCTGTTTTGTGACCCGATGCAAGGATGAGATGTTTTATAACCAGGTCATTTTGAAAGGCAATTCGGAGACTCACGTGCGCTGTCGACATGTGTTTGTGAGTTTTAGGGGGGGTGGGGTTGCTCCCCTTCGCCAATTCATCACATGAATCGGTAGCAGCCTTTGAGAATCAAGTGTGAAGCGCGGAGAATAGAGGAGAGGGAAAAGGGGAGCTCAATGTTTTGTGTGCAGACCCCTTTTTGAGATGTGGTAACACTCCCTATGTGACACTGCACGTCCTATGTGAGTAGGAGAAGACCCCCTCCCCGCTTTATTTTGTTTCGCAGTGAACACAGCATTGACAGCAGAACTTGTAATAGTTTGGAGCCCAGGTTGGTCTTTTTTCTTTTTTTTTTTTAATACACCAGGCTCTCTGACTGACATTAAGACTTACTTATTATGAGTTGAAAATGGTAGACTTACCGTTCTACCATTTTTGGATAATTATTTTCACCATATATTTTCTGTCTATATGTCAGCAGTTGGTGGGGTGGTGGTGTTTGCTAAAGGGCACTTCAGCAGTGCCCAGTAAACAAACTGGCTGAAACAATAAAAAGTCATTATTGAAGCCACGTTTTGACAGCAAAGCCATGCCTCGATCTATCTATCTATCTATCTATCTATCTATCTATCTATCTATCTATCTGTCTGTCTGTCTGTCTGTCTGTCTGTCTGTCTGTCTGTCTGTCTATCTTTTTTACTGTATTTTTTTCAGCCTTTCATTTGTGCTACTTTTTATCAGTTGGCTGGTCTGGCAACGTAAATTCAGGCAGGACATGTATACAATATATTTAAATTAGAGCTCAGACCGGCACCCAAAATCACCATTCCCTCATCGTATCGACTTCCTTTTGGCGGGTGGCAAATACTTTTGGTGGCTTAAAAAGGTGGTGGCGTGTTTTTCCTCGTTGCACTGTATGTGTATGTTTGATGTCAAAACTTGTTTTCTTAATCTTGGATCTTTTTCTTCTTCTTTTAACATATAATAATTTCCAAGAAGCACTAACTTACCGTACTATTATCTCTTCAGAAATAAATAATTCGTTTATTTCTCTTGTTTATGTGAAGGTTGATAGTGAATGTTAATGCATGGGGAAAAAAAACCCCAACAAAATTGCTGCCAACAAAAAAAAGGTTCAAAGCCTGTTTGTTTTCAAAACAAGTGAAGCCAATCCCAGATGGGAAACAATTGCAAACTTTGAGTTGAATCACACTTTTGTCTCTTTTTCTTTCCATAAAGCAAAGTGGAAACCAAATCGATTAAAACCGGAAATTGGATTTTTGTAGAAAAAATGGTAAGGCCATATTAACCGTTCCCAGTGAGAGTTATTTTGATTGCCGTGTGTTTGTCCGAATAATTGTGCATTAACTTATTTCGGGGGTGGGCCCGTCTTTACATTTTGCGAAGGCCCTGAAAAAAAAAAGAATGGACGCTTCTGATTGGCTAAAACGGTCAGTGATTCGAGCACCACCTGGTCTTTGCCATGAATTTGCAACTATTCCAAGCAGTGTGTGTGTCTGTCACCCAGTCTGTGATCCCTGTCACTGGATTTTCAAAATTATTTTTCCAACTCCAAAAGATCGCAGCAGTCAGACTAAGCATAAATAGAATGTTTGATATTTAATGAACACGGCTCTAATTCCCTCCTCATCTCCGGTTATGAAGGAGGACTTGAATCCAGCCACCGCTGAGATAAATCAGCCGGCATAAAGAGCCGCATGAATTACAACACAGAGACGCTTCTGTCGGCCTTTCACGCGCTCAATTCTGCTCCGTTGCTTTGAGAGAAAGGAATTTCACTGTTACACAATCGAGTCTCTGGTTCCATTAGGCAACTTTTTCCATTGGAAATGTACTTTGTCTAAGCCACGAAAACACTTTCAGACTGTCATATTCAGCATTCACACCATGGCAAATATGGAGGATTCTCTCCTACCAGCAATTTTTTTTCCCTTCCTCATAAAATTGGGTCTTTTCCGAAGTTTGAAGTTCCTCATTCAAGAGCGCTTTGGGATCGCGAGCACATTGTCGGAAACTCCGCCAATCCGACCGAAATGGAATATTTTATTTGGTGTCAGCGCTTAATTTGGATTAAGCGTATGAGAGCAATTAAACAGAGGCTTTAATTTCTAAGACGACGAGAACAGAAAATGTCACTTTTCAACCGTTCCCGCTGGAAAGTATGAAACGAGAGTCTTGAAAAATCACAATGTGCTCCTTTTGCAGCTCAGTGTGCACACCCAGGCGTGGGTGTGACCTGGAAGGTCGCATAGAGGGCACCAAATCCTACCTTTTACCAGCCGGATCTCCCCATAGACACTCCAGTGTGTGTGTGTGTGGGGGGGGGGGGGATTTCGGTGGCCAGTGAACCTGCATGTGTGTGCACAACAACTGCAAGAGTGCAGGCGAAGCTGTTTACATGTCCACAAATGCACGCTTATTTTTCTTCTCATCCCGTCGTTGTCCACGCATTCGTCAGCACCCAAAACACTTTTATTGTTATTTTTTTTTTTTTTTTTTCAAATCAACTTCACAATCCATATCGCACGCCGCAGCACGGCCGACGCGGGGAGTTAACCTCATCATCACCTTGGGTCTAAAGTCACAGCCGACAGATGGAAAAAAAAAACAATGGGCACTTTTAACGTTTCATTTCAGGGCCGGGGAGATGTGACAAAATTTTGCATCAATAAAACCACTTTGAAAGTAGGAACACATGTCTGATTGATGCCTGTTAAAATAAGGCCACCAGAGTAGAAGAGCAGCTATTGCAACGCCTCTCTTCTGGAACACAGTGCAATTTGGGTGCAGTTACAAAATGGTCATATTTCTGTGAAGAAAAAAAAAAAAAGGGAAAAAAATGGTATGAGCAAATTAGAGGAAAAGCGGCAAAGGAAACTGGCACAGTTTCCATCCTGTCCCAAGGCGCTTTACTACTTTTGCTGAGGGCTTGAAGCTTTTATTTTATTGGTAGTGACTGACCTCGGAGAATATTCCATAGCACAAGAATAAAAGGTATCGTTGAATAAATACCTTTTTTTTTCTGACACTTTCACATTTTAGTTGGAGCTGCTGAAAATATGATGTTCACATTTTATTTTGTTTTTTTCAATCTTGATTGAATCAAGGCTGTCCTGATTTGTTTTGTTGTCTAGATTTTATTTAGTTATTCTGTGGAGGGGGTCGGGGGGGCGAATTCAACATACAAAATACAGTACATCAAATCATGTGTGCCACAATGATTAGCACCTTTGATGCAAAACCTTTGTGCAACTCCATTTTTCCCACAAAATAACACCAAATCTTCTCTTTTAATATTTCACAAGATGGGATAATATAGAAAGCGGGTCTTCGACCATTCCTCAATCTTCCTGTATCATCCAGCTGCCAGGGATCTGTCCTCGGCACCCTCCTCTTTCACTCGTTAGATTGTTCCGAGTAAGATCTGCAGCAGAGGTAACTCTTTGCCGTGAATACATGTCAGAAAGCAGAGTCGTGTATTTTCTGTGCCAGTCAATTCATGAATTCATGCATGTTTTCGTCCCAGATTTGACACAGTTATCCGCTACGTGCCGGATGGGCAAAACATGTCTATTTGATGTGAGTGGAGTGCACCACTTGGCTGCAACCAGCAGGGGCCCTGCTGATTTAGTCAGAAAAGTTGTTTTCCCGGTTCCAAAACAATTAGCATGAGCTCAACTCTGGCAAGTTGTGCTCCATCCCCTCAGACTCCCATTGTGCCTCGCCTTACCTGCGCTTCATTATTCCGATCAATACGACACTGCCGTGAACGCAGGAGTTAAGAACATTCACAGAGCGATTCTCTCTGCTCGTTAAAATTCTGTTTAAGTAAGCATCTGTCACAGGCTTGGCTTGTATTATTTGGCAAGGGTGTCCGAGTCAAGATTTGCGAGCCCTACTGTGTTGCCCAATTAAAAAAAAAAAAAAAAAAAAACAGGCCTGGAAATCTAAATATCGCATACGATTCTTCACTTGATTGTGTTCTTGTCAAAGGCAGGTTCAAAACGAAGACTCATATGTTTGCCGTCTCTTCCGTGCGTCGAGAGGGCACGTGTGCAAGTTAAACGGTCGAGAGGGTGTTGTCTCCATGCTGCGCGACTTTATTCGTGCGGTGTGGGCCCTCTCCACACGGCGCTGGGGGCCAAAACACTCGAGATTGCTTTGATCTGGATTCCCTGTGTCTGGTTCAATCACAGTCATGTCACCGGCTCCCCACGGCGGGAGCGACTCATTCATGGCGCGGAGCGGAGCGGGGACCTCCTGCATTTGATGACTTTCTACACGCCATTTCATTTCACAAGAACCACGTTCCCAAAATGACTCCGTCGGTCCGTACGGACGGAAGAAGACTGGGGAGGGACTTTTAGGAAGAGGAATAGATGAGTCCAGATTTGGACTATATTGGGAACTATAACGTATATTGCCTTGCTTGTAAAATGATTGAAAACTGTCATTGCACTTTTACATCTTCTTAAAAGCAAACAAAACATTGTTGTATTATTTGATACGGTTATTCATCAGCAAAATTTCGGACCCCGACAAAGCTGTGAAGCTTTGAAGCACCTCATCGGTGCGTCATATTTTCCTTCGCACACCACCACTTGAACATTGATGATGAAACAGCAAAACAAAATGATTTACTGTCCAAGCGCGGCATTAGGCCTTTTTATTGCACTCATATTATATGATCACAGGAGAGCAATAGCCCGAAGCCAAATGATTAGTTCAAAGAGGCGGTGGGTAAAAGGCAAAAAAAAATAAAGGGGGGGGGGGACCAGCAGATGATGAACAAGAACAAAGCATTGTGGCTCGTGGTTAACTGGTGGTTAAAATGAAAGCTCAGAAGAAAACCAAAATGCAAATAAATCAAGTTAACGTGTCCTCCCTTGCTTCGTCAAAACGGAGAGTTTGCACCAGCGCGGAAGGGTAGGATCCCTAACAAGAACTAATGCTGGTTATGAGAGCAGAGGGTTTTTTTTTTTTTTTTTTTTGCATCTCATCACAATGTCGCTCCCCACGGGCCCACCGCCAGTTCTATTCAGACTGGTAGAGCACCTCTCTTCCAGGAGCGCTGTATTTTTAGGATGTTGTGAAGCTTCCTCCGCCGCATACGCAATGAGATGCCTGCCTTTAGGGGGATGTCGAGTTTGAAGATGATGTCCTTTGGATTTGATTAATTCAGTAACGCAGAGAAGCTGTCCCTGACTTAAAATAGACTCTTTTTTTAAATGACGACGTTGCTGTTGTTTTCTTACGCTCCCCGTTCGCTCTCTTTGGCAGCGCATGGCGACAGGAAGCAAAAAAAAATAAAAAATAGGCCTATCATTGAGTACGACTGGAGGGAATTTGTTTGCACGGGGCATGAGTTTCAGATCCAAATGGTATAAAATACACACAATCTCCTATTGTCATATTCCATACATTTGTTGTGATGGTGCGCCATTACGCCTCGTCTGTCTGTTTGACCAAAACAAAATGTTCTCCGTTTGGTGATAGCAGTACAACCTCGCCCGAAACAATACAGTACAGTACATCTTCAGAAACCTAAATATATCTACAATAATCCACTGAAACTACCATATGTCAGTCATCTACTTAATATTGTCTCATTTACTTCCCACGGAGATGGGTGACATGAACGCTCTTTAACAACAATCCCCCAAAGATGAAAGAACTCTCAAACAAAAGTGCGCGGGCTGCAGACTTTGATTTTGCTTCTTTCATACGATGCTAATTAGATCACTCGCAGTGAAATCTACTCCCGTTGTCTAAATGGAATGACAAGACGTGTGCGCCGTAATGGGAGCGCCCGGTACATTATTTTCAATCAAAGCGGTAGGGTGGAAGAATTGGCTGATGAGAAAGAGACACTCATGGCACTGTCACACATCAACATCCTCAAGAACGCTCGTGTGTTGAAATCCATCCATCCATTTTCAACACGGCTTATCCTGAACAGGGTCGCGGGGGGTGCTGGAGCCTATTCCAGCTGACTTTGGAGCAGAAGGCAGACTATACCCTCAACTGGTCACCAGTCAGTCGCAGGGCAGCGTGTTGAAATAATTTGGTGTGGTTAACCCTTTCATGCACCAATGATGATAACCTGTAACCTGATAACATGATTAGCTGTCCACTGTAGTAACCGCTGAAAGGGTTAAATTGTGAAGATAATTGGTGTGGAATTGATATTTTTAACGTCTTGGAGTGGTCAAAACGAAATGGAATGAAGTCCTCGGCTGCGACCAGCGGAGGCGCTGATGATTCAATTTCAACTGATTTTCATTCGGACGAAGAATTTCGGTGACACCAGCGTATGCAAAGTCGAGCTACAGCCTAAAAACTAATAAGAACTCACAAAGCCGCTCTTGAAACAAAACGATCTGTCTTTCAAAAGCAAAAAAAACAAACAAACAAAAGACGAAATGGAATAAAAAGTAAATATAATGAAAAATCCCAAACTATTATGAATCCAGGAGCGCTGTATTTTTAGGATGTTGTGAAGCTTCCTCCGCCGCATACGCAATGAGATGCCTGCCTTTAGGGGGATGTCGAGTTTGAAGATGATGTCCTTTGGATTTGATTAATTCAGTAACGCAGAGAAGCTGTCCCTGACTTAAAATAGACTCTTTTTTTAAATGACGACGTTGCTGTTGTTTTCTTACGCTCCCCGTTCGCTCTCTTTGGCAGCGCATGGCGACAGGAAGCAAAAAAAAAAATAAAAAATAGGCCTATCATTGAGTACGACTGGAGGGAATTTGTTTGCACGGGGCATGAGTTTCAGATCCAAATGGTATAAAATACACACAATCTCCTATTGTCATATTCCATACATTTGTTGTGATGGTGCGCCATTACGCCTCGTCTGTCTGTTTGACCAAAACAAAATGTTCTCCGTTTGGTGATAGCAGTACAACCTCGCCCGAAACAATACAGTACAGTACATCTTCAGAAACCTAAATATATCTACAATAATCCACTGAAACTACCATATGTCAGTCATCTACTTAATATTGTCTCATTTACTTCCCACGGAGATGGGTGACATGAACGCTCTTTAACAACAATCCCCCAAAGATGAAAGAACTCTCAAACAAAAGTGCGCGGGCTGCAGACTTTGATTTTGCTTCTTTCATACGATGCTAATTAGATCACTCGCAGTGAAATCTACTCCCGTTGTCTAAATGGAATGACAAGACGTGTGCGCCGTAATGGGAGCGCCCGGTACATTATTTTCAATCAAAGCGGTAGGGTGGAAGAATTGGCTGATGAGAAAGAGACACTCATGGCACTGTCACACATCAACATCCTCAAGAACGCTCGTGTGTTGAAATCCATCCATCCATTTTCAACACGGCTTATCCTGAACAGGGTCGCGGGGGGTGCTGGAGCCTATTCCAGCTGACTTTGGAGCAGAAGGCAGACTATACCCTCAACTGGTCACCAGTCAGTCGCAGGGCAGCGTGTTGAAATAATTTGGTGTGGTTAACCCTTTCATGCACCAATGATGATAACCTGTAACCTGATAACATGATTAGCTGTCCACTGTAGTAACCGCTGAAAGGGTTAAATTGTGAAGATAATTGGTGTGGAATTGATATTTTTAACGTCTTGGAGTGGTCAAAACGAAATGGAATGAAGTCCTCGGCTGCGACCAGCGGAGGCGCTGATGATTCAATTTCAACTGATTTTCATTCGGACGAAGAATTTCGGTGACACCAGCGTATGCAAAGTCGAGCTACAGCCTAAAAACTAATAAGAACTCACAAAGCCGCTCTTGAAACAAAACGATCTGTCTTTCAAAAGCAAAAAAAACAAACAAACAAAAGACGAAATGGAATAAAAAGTAAATATAATGAAAAATCCCAAACTATTATGAACATGATAGCGATCCAGGTAAGGATGCTCATTAATACACTGGCATGGAATTGGATAATAAGGGTGAAATTGAGATCAGGCTTTTGAAGTAACCCAGGACAGGAAGTCAGAAATCTGCAATGAGAGCAGTGGGCAATGTATCAAAAAAAAAAAAAACGCGACATGAACAAACAAGGTAAACTCCCGAAAAAAGCATGTCTCAAGCAGCGGGGTGGAGACTTCCAACCAGCGTGCGCCTCCGCGATGACTAATGAAGAATCTTCTGCTCTCAAACATGTCGTTCACCTCCTTCAGCGGTAATTAATGGCTCATTGGAGGAGGACTGAATTTCACCCCAGACTTTCTCACCTATTATCCACGACTTTAACACTGGCCTCCCTTGCATACTGAGTGTGCAACCCCTCACCAAAGGTCTTTCTACAAAGTGTGTTTTTCTAATGAATTAAAGATGGCTCCCTTGCTCTCTGGTTGGTAAACATTGCTGTTTGCCGCATAATATGGCTTACACAAATGAGTGCCATGGTTGAAATTCAAAATTCAGATAATGCATGAAAGTGGAAAAACTGCGTTAAAAACAGTGGATGATGAATCGGATGTACCGCAACCGCCTCTTTAATCAGTGATGGCCGCAGTGCTTCGTTTCCCTTTTATCAGAAATGCTCATGCATGGTTTTGTTGTTGTTGTTGTTGTTGTTGTGGTTGTGTGTGTTTTCAGGATAGTTTTCTCACAATTAAATTCTGGGCTGGTGTCCGGGCTTCCGTAGCAACAGCAGTGACCTTCTGTTGATTTGGTCCCTACAAGCTGCAAATAGATTTTGAGCTGATAAAAACCAGCAGGCAATGTGAAAATGGTTCAATTAGACCGGCCATAAACCTGTGAGGGCTTGCTGGGGCTTGAGGGGAGGCCTTTTTTTTTTTTTTTTTTTTTTTTTGCCGCTCAGTTAATATTGCTTCAGCACATTAAAATGTGTACATGATGGGCGCTCAGGAGCACTTCTTGTGCCAGTGAGTATTCTCCTGGTGGACACTTAAGCAAAGAATGAACCAATTTCTCCCTCTCAACAAAGGCACAATTACCAGTGCTGTTTTATCCCACGGAGAGGAACAAAGTATGCTCGAGCACGAAAAGCTTTTTCTAAAAGGTTAATATCATATTTTATTCAGATGGCAATGTGATGTCTTGTACAAAATCGACGACAGGTGGAACCTCGAATTAACAGATCCTGAACCGTAGTGTCCAGTCCACTCAAAATGCCTCTTTGTAGTTCGTTCCGGAATTGGCTGCAATTAGCGCCCGGCAACATGTGCTTCCTGACTCCAAAAATTCGGATTTGATCGTTCGTTTTTAATCACCGCTGGCCTGAGACCAAGGAGTTTTGCGACTTACTGAACAAAAGGGTATCGTACCTCTTCTTACGAAATTAATTTTTTCTGGAAGAAATTTCTTAACTAAAAGATTCTGTAAGTAGAGATGCGTTTTCCATGTAAATGCCCTAATCCGTTCCAAGCCAGGATGATGCTCAGTAATAGCCAATGGCAGAGCAGCTATAAGCATGCTGCGTTCGGGAAACTCGGAGCTGCGGGTAGCAGCCCATACTGTACTTTTACCTTTCGTATCTTGAAATTAATTTCATAACTCGAGGCAATATTTTCCTATTGAGGCATTTTGTTACTTGAAGATTTCATATAAAGAGACGTTCGTAAGTAGAGGTGTACCACTGTATGTCTCAACTGAATCAGGCATCTCTTTGCTCAGGTAGAGTCAGGATGTACACAGACAGAGAATCACAGTGGCAGACGGGCGGCCGGTAGCGCTGTCCTCCGGCCGCTGCCCACGTTTATGTCTCTGACAATTATACTCCGGGCTGACAAGGGGGCACGGTTCAGACACTACGTTAAGAGACTTTGTCAAACGTGCAGGCCATCAAAACGCGCGGGCAGCCCCAGCTGAAGTCAGTCGTCCCCCATTAACGGTGGCCCCGTTGGCTCCTCCCGTGACCTGCGAGCTGGGAAATGAAAGGCGATGAGGTGCAGTCATTTATATAAGCAATGTCAGGGTGCGTTGGACATGGACGCCCCCTGCCTCCCTGCGCCTCGTCAGCCCCTCTGATCAGATGAGGATGCATAATACATCAGACGGTCAGTAAGTGGAAGAAAGACATTCATCACTGTCCACCTTTCAAATTAGATTCCACAGACGTGGCAATCAGTCAGATGCATCAGTATTCAGCTGAGGCGGAAGGAAAAGACGTCCTCCATTCGGCACAACCGTATTTCAGTGTTACAGCTGCCCTTCCTACGTCATCTCAACTTCAAAGAATGGAGTCGTGCTCTATGTTGATTTTAACACCAATTGATTAACTTGCCCCACTGCGAATCTACGTCTGTCTGTCTGGTGATGGGAGCGAGGGCAAGTATCGCGCCGACTCGTGTTGCGTTTTAAAAAGGTCTCACAAAGTGGCATGCTGCAGGCGTCATGGGCCAAATGCCTCTCCTGTGTGATATAAAACTAAGCTGGGCTTTTGAGTTCCCCCCGCATTGCCCCCCGATTAACTTCAATTTTGTTGCCGGTTGGGGTGCAGGTCAAACAAACCAGATGGCTCGCAGATCGGGATTAAGATCCAAATTAAAACGATCAGTAAAAAAATGAAAGTAAGAAGAGACAATATGACAGTTTTAATCATCTGGCTCTGTGACTCAATGAAATTCTCTGTCAGCAGCCACAGCACTGCACGCTGAGTGGATTTGAAGAGTAACTAGATTAGTTGTTGCGGCGATTAAGATCAAAACAGCAGATTCAGATTGCAGATGTAATTCGGGCCACACCGATAGGTCAGTATGTGGTTTGCGGACTGGAAGTTGGGTCCGAGCCGAATCTTGAAAAATACATCGAGGCGTGAGTTTTTGGTCTTTGTGGCCAAATCTTCACCACTTTTCCTTGCTTCAAAATGCATCAAATGGCCAGTCAAGTCATTTGGGTTGATTTTGTACCTTACATTGCTCACACGGTGGCACTTGTTTTCGTTAAATAACACTTCAGAGATGTCGATGGTTTTGAATATAATCGGGCCGTAATACTCACATAAAATCAAGAGAAAGGTACGGCGGGTGCTCTACATCTGTGACTTCTTGTTTTCATTAATGTTCTCAATAACGTTTGGATCAAAGCATTTTTTTTTTTTTCTGCGATCCAACATCTGAGATTGTACAATGAGTAAAAAGAACTCCAAAAGGAGAGACAGTTTCCCCAATCATATGTAATCTCTTTTTTTCTCTTTCAATGTTTCTCTTATTTTTATGATGATCTCCCCGTCCTACATCAGGTAAGAATGTTGGCTCGCCGTCATGTATTTCGTCACCTTACCTTCCTCCAACACCGATCATTTCATGTGTCTGTTTTCGGGCCCCATTTTGCTTGCCCAATTACAAACTGTACTTATGAGGTACGAACTGTAGCTCTTTAAGTATGAGCTGCGGCATCACAAGGAGTTCATAATGGCCCGTTTCTTTCCAACAACAACAACAACAAAAAAAAACATGTTCAATTGAAGGCGGCTTGCTCTGTTACTCTTTATAGTATGTCCAAATGCCGTCCCGGGGGCTCGTGATTAATTACATCTCCACGGCAATCTTGTCACTTTGTCTCTTGGTTCGCAGCAAAGATTTTCCAAGAGTCATTTTCCATTTTGTACCTCAAGGAGAATGCTTTATTTAGTCTAGCCTCTCCGTAATGCGTAACTTATGTCGGTCTTGACTGGGTCGGACCATCATGCCAAGCCCATGCCAGAGTGCAGAGCAACAAATGTTCTGGGAGATTGGCTTGAGCTTCTTTTCCTGGATGTTTGGTTTTTCGCTGCATCCTACAGTCAACGTTTCCCAGAGTTTTGTAATCGGTTTCAAAATGGAAACAATTAGTTCGCCGAGGAAGTCTCTCGCGGTTGGTGTTTGGCCTTTTGAGTCCGGCCGGGTCTCTTGCCGTGGCATTGTGAGCTAGCATGGGCTAAACGATGTCATTCATCAGAGTTTCCTATCGTCTATTCTGCAATTTGAATCTATCGCAGATAAATCAGAACATCTGCGTAGAACTCCTTCAAGAAGCGAGAAAAAGTCTGATTCTCAATGCCAAAATCAGACATTATGCAGCCCTCTAGCTTGTTATCAGAAGAGAGAATATAACCTGTGCATTGTGCAGTGACTCGAAAGAGTGTATGCATCGGGGCTGTTCTTGAAGCGCTTGGTAGTTCTTTCTGGTCTCCTCTCATCAAATGCGTGTTCTTAATTTGCTTCAGTGCGCCTGAGGAAAGGTCATGATCCAGATGCTTTTACTGTCCTCTACTGGTCTCCACCGCGGAGGGTTGATCGGAGTGGGAGCAAGGAACCCGGTCTTTCTTCTGGGGCACAAAAGTACATATCCTTATTTATAATGAGCGCGCCTGTCCAAACGACTGCTATTTCATTTGTTGGTTGAGGCACGAGAGAGGTGGGACCATGAGGGACACCTCTGGACGGCTGACAGCATCTACATACTCACTCTTGCACAGAGGTCATTGCAAAAGTCCCAGAGCGTACCTTGTCTCTGGAATCTTTTTCTCCTCGCGTTGACAAGTCGAACCTTCTCTTGCTATTTCATGTTCGAAAAAAAAAGTTTGCTCCTCACTGAGGGTTCAAAGTAGCAGTTAAATGAACAGTGAGTTCTTGCGCAACTGTTTTTAAATGAACGCACAGGCCTTTCACCGAATTTCTTTTATGGGCTCCGTAGCCATATATCACTCTCCCTTTTTTGTGGTGGTGACAATTTGACCCCGGAAAACAAACATTATTTTCTATGAGAATTTGATTTTGATACTGATGTAAAGTCATCATAAGTTACCCTGAATACAAACACAACTGACTAGCAGTTACTGTCAGCCGCAACGATTCGCCGTAAAAGTTTTGGCACAAAACAACGAGCTACCAACGATGGCGCGTTACAGTGGAAAACAAAAGAGTTGAGAAAAGTTGAGCGGGACTAGCCTATTCATTCCTTTTTTTGAGGCTTATATAAGCATGATAGTGCTTTGCCGTTGGTCTGGAAAACATACGACATGCGCAATAATTGATAGTTGGGGTCATGCATCTCTCCGCAAAGACGGTTTGATACGATATATGAAGTGCAAAATGATTAAATGACGGATCCATTTGAAAGTGGAACAATTTAATCAATTTCGCCTCAGGGGGATTACGATTTGATTCGGCGGGAGTCCATTTGAGAGGGTGTGAGGGCAAATTCCTTTTTTTGTTGTCATTTTATGTACATTTGAATGAACTTATCAGTACTTTAGATCTGCCATTTTCTTTTTAGATATGTCTCTCCACTAAAAGACGACTCCATACGTACCTTTTATGCATTTCAAAGTGGAATGATCGCATCTTTTAAACCCCAAAAATATTTTTCAGTTCAAACCGTTTTTTGTTTTTGTTACATCACTGATATCTGCAGTCATAAGGTGCCATCTAATGTATTACCCGAGCTCACAACTCACTTAAAGATTATAATCACATTTTGTTTTTTTACAGTGCATCGTTGCTATGAGAGAAATGCTCTCTCCAGTCATCTAAAAGAGTGTTAAAAGACACAAAATCACGCATGTAAAACTAATTAACATCACTCTTAATCTTGACACTCCGGAACTAAACCTAAAAATGTACCCACACAAGCACTGCGATTGTTGATGAAGAGCCATTGGCAACGCAACCTTCAATACGAAAAGGCACTCGTTGAAAGTTTATACTGTAATATGTTATCTAATCCGCTAATCACATACTGTAACTTGAGGTATTTAGGAATGTAGACATGGTCAAGATGAACGTGAAATTCAAACTCAGCATCAGAATGGGGAAGAATGCATGTTGGAACATTTGATAGTTGTTGGTGCCAGACGGGCCAGTCTAAATATTTTAGAAACTGCTGATCTAATGGGATTTTTATGAACAACCATCCCTCATCATCTCATCAACTCTTGCCGAAAAAAAAAGGGGGAAAATATTGTATGAGCAGAATTTCTCTTCCCGAAAATATCTTGCAGTAGCAAACATTTGAGAAGAGCCATTAGGCTGGTTTGCGCAAACGAAAAAAGGGAGGGTGAAATAAACAGATCGTTGCAACTGAGACATCGAGCATACAATTTGCATGCAGTCAAAATGGGACACTACATTCACAAAGTATTGCCTGGTCTGAGTATTGATGTCTGTTGTGACATTTAAATTACAGAGTAAGACAACCACAGATGCTGGTGGCGGCACAGTTTTGCAACGCTTACTGAGCAAAGTTTAAACACCTTTTTATGACCGCAATGTGTCTTGTGAGGACTATTTAAGATCATGTCATCTTTTAGTGGTCCTTCAAAGGAGGAGTTCCATTTCCTTACTTCCAGCTGGCTGTTTTCTTAAACGTTGACAGTAAGTCACTCGAACACAATCTTTCAGATCAGTGGTTCTCAACCGCTATGTCGTTAGAGATCGTCAGGCAACTTGGAGCAAATTTGGTGGGAAAGGACTGCCAAGCCCAGTGCCAGCTTGATGTACTTAAAAAAAGGTCTATGAATTAGCAAGTTGAAAATGATTTTCAGCCGTTCTATGCGATGTACTTCATTGGCTGGTTCAGTACGGGCAGCCCCTTTTCTAATTTGGCGTCTCATTCGTTTCTAAACTCGTAGCGTCTAAGTGCCGCCTTCGGTTATGGCATTCGCTCGCCGTGTCCTGAAAATAGAGTGAAAAACAGGCGGAATCTACCATGTCTGTGTTTGTTTCTCTTGCAAATGTAGCCAGCACGGCATTGACAAAACATCACAGGCCCACAGGCCACAGTGGGCGTGCAGAAGAAAGTGGCCCAACGCTGACTGCTGGCACTGAAACATATATACTGTGTACGCAGTGGCATTGGCTGGCACATAGTGACGCACAAACAAACATGCAGTGAAAGAAACAGATTTACATAGCATCACGCCTCGAATATCAAAAAGTGTTTGACTCAGCTCAACCCCGAGTAGAAACTCTTAATGGAGTTGTCTTGCTCTCTCCACCTTCCAACCCACAGGTGTCAAGCTCAAGGGACCAGAATTGGTCCGATGTATCATTTTTTTGTGACCCACTAAAACAAATAAAGTGTCCACTTCATGTTTCTTCCGAAATGCAACTAGACTACATCTAGAAACTCTTTGACTGGACAATCTAAAACCTCCTCCGTGTAATGTTGGACCAGGTAGTTGAAAAATTTCTTCACCTTTTATCGGTATTCCAATTCATTTTTAGTACAAATTAATAGCAATCATAATGATGATAATAATAATAATAATAATAATAATAATAATAATAATAATAAATAATAATTGGTTGTAATTATTTTCTATGACTTTCTATGACTGAAATTCAGCAGTCTAGCTACCCATGTAGCTAGCTAGCTAGCTAGGTGTGAATGTATGGACTGGATGATGTTCTCATCTCAACAGGGAAACCATATATCTTGTTTCCCTTTTTGCGGCTTCATTGCATCCTAGATTTTAGTTTTTTTACCCAAATCATGGATTAGTTGCTATGTCGCAGGATTTTGAGATCATTATTTTTCCACACGGACTGTTAATGCAGAGCAATAAGCACAAGTCAGGAGGACAGTGAATGTCCAAAGTTTGGAATTATTTTACACCTAATCAAAGAAACTAAAATGAAAGTTTCACAACCCTTCGGTAAAGTAAACATTGTTAGCTATTTAA
The DNA here is from genome assembly GCF_001891065.2 of Hippocampus comes. NCBI lineage: Eukaryota > Metazoa > Chordata > Actinopteri > Syngnathiformes > Syngnathidae > Hippocampus > Hippocampus comes. Next base: position 1,252,152 of record NW_017805482.1, on the reverse strand, counting down.
ATGTAGCCTGCCACCGCCATATTCAAAGGGATTTTAATCCCGTTATTGTCGGTAAAGGATAGACGCTGCCATCAGTGCACATTCAGTCACCTTATTGAACAGGTAAAAAAAATAAACACATGCACACGTTCCCTCAACATAGAGTGGCTAACGGTTCCCTCAGTGAAACCACATGTAAGAACATAACACGAATGAAACCATAACGACGATGTGGCCCACTGTGAAAACGAGTTTGACACCAATCCTCACGGAGCACAACGACCCTTCTCTCACTCTCCTTCATTTTTGACAAAATACAGCAGAAAGACGTTAACATTAAAACCACTGCACTGCCTCTTTCAATGGCGATTAGAGAGAGAGAGAGAGAGAGAAAAAAAGAGGAGTGGAGGCCAAGGGAGACTTGCAAGGCGTGAGTGTAAAAATAAGAAGCCCGGCAGGAGCGGCGCCACAAGGTCACCTCTGCCATCGCGCCGGGCCTGTCGGATCGAAGGCGCGGCCAAGGGGTTGCCGCGGTACCGGCCGGTCTCCCAGGAATGTTCAGGAAGATCTCCTGCCATAGCCTAGGCAGCTGCTCATTTATCTGGAATGCTGCGCTCCGACTGCTAACGACCTGCTCAAATTGGACTATTTTTTCCCATTTGTCAGTCGTGCCAGCTGCACTGGCTCAGCTGTGCGTCTGCGTGGAGGCAAGGCACAGGACAATGAAAGTTCCCAACTCATTTTTGTTACTTTTATGTGTCTCCCCTACAGTTAAGAGACTTTTTAGCTGTTGTTGCTAGCTCTCAGTGGACGTAGTTTTCCCCTGGCTCTGTGTTGATGGAGACGAGTGCCTTTGGCATGTGGTAAAGCTTTTCCTGTGACATTTTGGGGGCCGCTGCACAGCGGGTGGGGCTCAGTGTGCCTTGTAATCTGCCTCTTGTGCACCATTATTAACATTGTATGTGAGTTTTTGTTTTTTTTTTCCCGTGCCACAGCTTGACATTTCACATAATAAACACATCACTTTTGTGTTTAGCTATCCACATTCCAAATAATTAACATTGATGGAATGAGTTAATTGCAGTGTAGGTCGGTAATCCAACATTTATACAACAGAATAATGTATTTGTTCTGCCATAATAATTGAAGCCTCCCACAAAGTGTTTTTTTCGAAATATATTGATTGTTGAAGCTCTCAATGTGCCAAAAGTAAGATCCAAAAAAGTTTAACCATTTTTACTATCCCTTGAAAAACTAAATAAAATAAAGGTTCGCACATTAATCAACTTGAAAAATAAGTGCACATGTACATGGACATGAAGTGAAAACTCTCCGGAATTTCCCCAACAACCCAGGTGAAAATTAGCTCCTCCCCCCAAAAACAAAGCTTGTTTCTCAGTTGCGATGTATCACTTCAAAATACTTCCTTGACATCAGTGTACTATTTTCCTATTGGACCAGCTATTTGGCACTCTCTTGGAACACCTCTGGGCAATTCAAGAATTTGGACAAAACAAGAAAAAGTTTTTCAGTGATTAGCTGTGGAAAAAAAAAGGTGAATCATATCACATAAATACAGGAGACACTCGCTCTCCTCAGTTGTCATATGTTACCATGTGTTTCACTTGATGTGTTCCAAGCGGCGTGTTATGTTTAGTTTCTCATAGTACCATTCCAAAGTGGTTTGCTTTCGTTTGCCACCTGCAGTGCATCACGCTGAGAGGCCATTTCAAAGCTGGAGAAAACGTTGCAAGTAAATGTTACAATACACATCTCAGACAGAGCGCAAATATGGAATATAACTCCAACTTTGACAGAGCGCCACATAAAGTTATTTGTTTTTCGTACGACCAAACAAATAAGCATCGAAAGAAATTCTTTGTATCAGTCCAAACACAATTTTTGAAATTGTAATGGCTACGTTTTAGTGAGTGTATTACTTGAAAATGTAATTTGCTTATTGTGTGAGTAACAGGTTAATTCATCATATGTGAATTGTTTCATTTTTGATGGAAATGTAATAATGAATTCAAGAGGTGGTGTCTCTTGGGCATTAAAAGAAAAAGTACAACTTGCCTTGTCTTTCAAAGAAATATTTTGATATAACCATCCAGTGGCTGTACTTTCTTATATTTTCTGGCGGGAGAAAAAGTTGCCAGTCCAGCAAAGGAAAACCGCCGCCTAGTCAGGAAGCGGTAGAGGAGAGTGGGTCTGACAAGGTGTGAAAAGAGCCGTGATCTTCTTCACTCAGACCCTCAGATCTCACTTTGATGGACCGCTTTGTAGTGCAAGCAGTTGAGCTTAGCAGCCACATTACAATATATGGCACCTGTTTGCCCAGCAGGTGCCATTTCCCTCTCTGCCTTAAAATGAAACATTTTGCATTGGATAGCACACAGAATGCCAATGTCAACTTAGGCATGTAAAACCTTGGGCTCCACCTGGAGAACAGATAAGCAATGAGCCACGTGTTAGAAACAGTTGAAAAGGTGTGTGTATTATATTATCAATTTACAAAACCTACGGCTTGAATTAAAAAAAAAGTGCATTGTCATTTTTGCTCTCCCCCAATTTTACTATGTCTTATGTATGATACAGTGGAACATAACGTGGGTTTTCAAAGTATGGTGTTTGTTTGATGGACAGCCTTTTGTGACGATGGTTTCGAATTTTTGAAATACATACTATGTGACTATCCATTTTTTTGGGACGATAAGTCCCACTTTTTTCATTTGGCTGGACACTCAGGTGCAGCTTGTATTTAATAAAATTACAGCACATAATCGCACCCCAAAAAAATCCCTGTTCCCTAACTGTGCTGATTGGATGGTTGGAGTAAAAAAATATCGCTTCTAACAACGGGAAAGTGTTTCTTTTAGTTTGAAAATGGCTTATTTATTTAATATCCAGCGTCGCAAAGGTACAATCCAAGTTGGTTATTGCGCTTTTTGTTGCTGTAAATAGTAAACGTTTGTTGGGATGGATGCCGGATGCTACAGTAGCGAACTAGCTAGGCAAACGTTTCATATCATATGTTGCCATGGGAGATGGCAGCAAACGAACGTGTCACACCTGACTTGCCCTGACTACTATTTCTTCTCTTTCTTCTTTTTCTTCTCCCATTTCTTCTTGGACTTTCTTTTGTTGCACCGTTTCCTAAGCTAACTTGCTAGTTTAGCATACAGCATGCCTCTAACAGGCGCATATTTTGTCTGTTGGCAAGTAACACACAGAATCAGAATCAGAATCATCTTTATTGGCCAAGTATGTAGAACACACAAGGAATTTGTCTCCGGTAGTACAGGCTACACTAATATCATAAATAACAAGCAACTACGATAAACAAGGACATGACAAATAAGTCAACCCCAAGATGGCGCCGGCACGTGTGGCATCCTCAGTTACGCGCACATACAGAAAGACTGGTTGAAATTTCCTTGTCACATCCAAAAGGGCCAACATTCTCTGCTCTCATTCACAGAAATAACTTTCTTCCACTCCTCCTGAATGTCATAACCAAAAACAGTCCTTATTACAAAACCAAAAAAATTGGTGGAAAATTCCAAATGAAAGAGAAAAGTGAGTGGAGCTGTTGTAAACTTCAAGGCGTCATCTTTGAAAGAAGCAATACATGTCTTTTATTTAATGGTGACAATATGTCAAGCTATTCCGTTTGATCTTGTGTTTTGCTTTGCTTACTCTCAGAGTTTGACAGAGTTCAGAACCCAGTAAAATGACTCGCGATGATGTGACAAAGCCGCTGAGCATGGCTAGTACACACAAGTGACGCTTGTTTCATGTTGTGCAACATCTCCGCACACTCGGTGGCAGCCCGACTAAGCGGCCTCGGTTCTGTGTTATTTGTTGGCTTTTGCTCCTGCTATCTGTATGATGTGATTGTGGCATAATGAGCCAGCGTAGAAGTGGAAGCTTAGAACTGAACATCAAGGTTAATGAAGTCAACGTGCAATTAACTCAAAGCGGGGCCTTGGTTTTACAGCGATTCTTCTCTCCTCCGTTAATAAGACCGGCCACTCATGTGTTCACAGTGGCGGATTATGCACCTCTTTAATTCCTTTTAAATCCATCAAGTAGATGCTCTCCCCTCTCTTTCAACGCGCCTCTAATAAGTCTGATGTCAATATCTCACCGCAGGAGCCTCAAAGAGGAATAAAAATCCACACAAGGCTAAGTTTCCTCACTCATATGAGTGGAGCGCTTCTCAGGTTCAGGGAGAAGGCCAAGATTCTTTCCACATTCGCTGGATGTTTACCAAATAATCCCGCACAACAAGTGAAGCAGAAACTTAATTGTAACTAATTAGCTCCCCGGGGGTTGAATTGGATCTGCGTTCTTTATTCCCCAGTTTACCTGCGGTATGTAAATCCTGCTTGCGTGTTGCGGAGCGGAAGGGTGGTGGGGTGTAATGAGAAAACACGAGGATAGATGGGGGGAAAGGGGAGGCTGCGTTAAGAGAATTTGAAAATCGGCCTATAACGAGCTTAATTTGTGTCTTGTCTGGCTCTGCTCATCCAATCGGCAGCCCGGAGCTGTTTCCGTCAACGTGCCGCCGCTGATGGGGAGCGCAGCTCCGCTCGGATCAGCTCTCAGAGGTCTCAAATGAGTTGCTAGCAGAGGATTAAACATGATTTTGTAAGCGCTGTTATTGTGGCCATCACCTGGAGAAAATAAACAACCTGTCTGGGTTACTTTCTTGGCTGGATTCCTTTCAGCCAGACAAGCCCCGTGGAACGCCGCCTCCTGTTCTAGCTTCACATCTGGGCTCGCCCCTTGCCTGTCTTCATGTGGATTGATCCACACCGAGAGGTGATAGGTGGTTCATTTTTTACGATACGTAAAAGGCCAACGGGTGAACAGGAAATGGCTTTTCCCTCATGTTAAACGTGTTAAAGGGCACAAAGAGCATTCAGCTACAGCCAGTACAATACCGTCCGTCGTGTTATGTTTCCATAGCAACAATACCTCTGGACATGGTTTTAAGGCCAAACAAGTATGATGTCGCTCAAGTAGGAGGAACAGATGTGTGTGAACGGTGCCAGATCTCATCCATATTTGGTTTTTGTTTAAATTGCTTTATTTCTCCTGCTAACACCTCATTGACTGTTTCTTTCCAACATGCTCAAGTTTCACAGTGGGACACTCGTGAAATGAATTAAAAAAAAAAAACAAAAAAAAAAAAACAAAAACAGACTTCAAAAGTATTTTAGTCTCATAAAAACGGTGACGAGTAGGATCAAACCGAGTGATGTCTGTTTTTTTGCTTTGTCAGTGTTTGCAAAGGCAAACCCCAAATCAGGCAGGAAAATAAGTCTCACCGACGTCTGCTGTGGCAGAGGAGACGGGAAGTAGGCGTGGAGCGTTCGAGCCTGTTAGATCAGCAGACTTTTCCACTTTTCCATCAGGCTACACGAACTTGACCGCAGTCGGCCTCACTCTGTTAAAAGTTGTCGGACAGTCTCGTATTTGGGTAGGAGTTTTTGGATGGCATTTAAAAAAAAAAATCATTTTCCTTCTTATACTTTATACTCAACACCATGTGTCGTGTGGAGTGCTTCCAAAAAGCTCCCCAAAATATTAGCACATGCTGCTTTTCCTATTTTGCGCATTAAGAATCACAAACCTGAACTTTTAATTTGGAAATGCTATTTCAAAAGACGATAGATGTTGTTCGCAAGTGCGCAGATGGGAGTCTGGCAGCGTCAGTGTTGGTGTCATGGCTGCCCGAGAAGGTTCTTGAGCCTGTGCTGCATGTCAGGCGTGCAGGTGAAAGACAGGACGTGATTAATCTGTCCTGCAGAATTGTGATAAGAGGCGGGCGTTCATGCGGCTCACTGAAGGCGGAACTATTTGAATTCAGCCTGTTAAAAAAAAAAAAATGGCATACTTAACAACAAAGAACGGCGAAAGGTACACTTATCTACACGGTTTTTGTTAGCAGCTTGATGTATTTAAGTTTTCACAAACGTCAGTCCCCGGCGTGTGTTGTACGTTTTGCTGGCAGCAAACAGTACGCCCGTCGAAAGTAATGATGGACCTCACGCTTCATGCATAATGCAAAGACTGTGAAAATTGTCTTTCCAGAGAGCAAACTGCATCGCCTTTGGACTTAAGTGAAATCTAACCTGAATTTGACATTTTCTAATATCCTACACCCAAACTTTTTTTTTTTTTCTTTTTCTCAAAAAGATAGGGTCGGTAATTGCTGTACCAGAAGAAAGACCGGCAATCCTTTTGGGTATTGTGGGTGACTGTGGGGACAAGTTGAGATTGGAACATGGTAATTGCAAAGACAAGGGCTGGATGTTGCGACGGGCAGTCAAAGCCCTATAAGTGTAAGGGCTGCTGTCACATAACGGCGGGTCAGATGCGCTAGCGTATGACATCCCGTGCATGTTACGGTGCATTATGCAAGCGTGTACACGAGGGACCGATACCTGTTCTTAGATATCCAATTGGTGGCTCTGCTTTTGTGACAAAGAGAGCAGATGACCTTACGCTCAAGTCGCCTCCGCGTGAGCGGAAGTAACAAGATGAGAGACGAGATGCTGGATGAGACGTCAACAACCGCCACGCTGCGTGAATAGCGGGTTCCAAGGCAGCCTCTCTCGTCTCTCCTCCTCCCCGGATCATGATTTCCAAACGTTTGATTAATGCTTCTACGCTCTTGTCAGAATACTTATACACTTCCTCAAAGATGAAAGACAAACAGGGGCAATTTATTTCTCCAGATTAGATATTGATCTCTGTTAGTGTGCTGGGCGTCTGATATCTTCGCTGAAAAATGAATGTCAAACGCTCGCGATCGTACTTCTTCTTTCTTAAAAGTGGAGAATCGTAGATGCTTCCACTCCCGACACTATCTACTATCTATCTATGGGGTTGCACTTTTTTTTCTTGTTATAACTGAATCTTTTTGACACCATGAGACCGCGGCCACTTTACTGATGTCTCCCACCTCCCCCACTCCTCTTCAGTGCAGTCACATATTATGTTCTTCAAATTCTCTTGGTGGTGCTGTCGCGTTGATAGACTTGAGAGTGGACAGCAAGCAGTCTGACTCTGGTTGGCTTCGGGGCTCAGTAAATAATAATAAAGACAGAACGGCAGTGGGGAATACACAGAAGCAGCAAGCCCAAGTCCCAAACTAAGCTTCCCTGCATATGTATGGAATGGGTTTAGGAGAATCGCCATCTTAGTAATTGACTCTTGCAGTTCATGATGAATCTAAAGAGGAATGACAGTCCATATGCTTCCAAAGTCCGCAACGAAATCCCACCCAGACTGGTTTTGTCTATTTGTTTTTGCTTGAATTGATAATAAATAACCGGAGGAGACCAAGAAAAAATTGAGCAAAATGATTCCAGATGAGGTTAGAGATTCTCAATGTGGCGTTTTACTCGAATAATGTGCCCACATTCGACAGAATAATTGATAATTACCGTATTTTCCGCACTATAAGGCGCTTCGGTGTATAAGGCACACCTTCAATGAATGGTCTATTTTAAAACTGTTTTCATTTATAGGGCGCACTACATTATAAGGCGGATGGAATAGAAGCTAGAATAGTGGCTGCGGTTTCATCATGCATCCACTAGATGGATCTACGCGAAAGGGAATACAATACAATACAGTGTTATTTATATAGCGCTTTCACAAGCGCTGCAGCTGTAATTAAGCGCTTGACAGAACATTTAAAATAATGCATCCAAGAAAGAATATTGATCCATATATAAGGCGCATCAGATTATAAGGTGCATTGTCGGCTTTTGAGAAAATTGAATGCTTTTAGGTGCTCCTTATAGTGCGCAAAATACGGTCATTATTCTTATCTAAGAAGTGCACACAATTTGCAAAAACGGGGACGCCATTTCTCAGGCCTGATATCTTCCTGGTGATCGTTTTTGTCAAAGCAAGAACTAATCTGGAATGAGCTTGGGTATATTCATCAGCGCAAAACACACGACCGCGGTGCTTTCATGGATCTGTTAATCAGGTTCACACTAGACACCGCAGTTTGTAGCTGTCCCTCAGCCCAACCAACAGAGCAGACGTTTTACGACATTTGGTACCATCAGACATTGTGTTGCAGTCATCGCACGTCATGAAAATGAAGTACAAATGAACACAAGATCAGAACAAATTTGAGTGAAGCACCTCATGGACGTTTTTTTATATGTACAAATACATCCGTACAAAACCGTTCCAGTTGCCATGGGGGCTCATCTACGATTCAAGATCTGAGCTTTTGAAGATTTAAATGGAGGATGAACAGAAATACATTTACCGAGGTAGGCAGGAATCATTCAGAATTTGAGTTTGGAAGCTCATCAAGGACCATCTTAGCTTATTAGCTTTGCCGCTGAATTCTTACGATCTGGAGATGATGCGTACATATCATTTAAGCGGGCATCATCTCGACTGCGTGACATCACCGTCGTTCCAAAACAGACGGCCCGCTCCCCCACGCATCTTACAATTGGTCATATCTCACGATGCGCAGAACGTCTGACATCAATTGCAGTTCCGCTCCACCGTGACGCAGGCAAAGCAATTTATTCCCGCAAAAACGTCTGACCGCCTTGTGAAACATCACCATTTAATTCGCCACGTAGCAGCTGCTTGCACTCAACTGTTTAATGGAATCAGAAATCCACTATGGATGTTTCCTTTCAAAGCAGCCTTCAATCCTGCTGCCATTGACCATTTTGGAGAACGTAATTGTTCCATTTTCCTCTCAGAAGATCAGAGCCGGAGCTGGATGCTAACACGTGTGATGAATAATTGTGTCTCTTTGTGCAAGAAATGACGGCAGAGGTGAAGTCACCGCCGCACATATGGAGCACAACAACACGTAGACCAGATGCAAGAAGCGCCGCTGAATGAAGTGTACGTTCAAGTGAAGAAGCGGGCCTTTTGGCTACGGTTGGGGTCATTACTGGAATCCAATTCACTGGAATGTAGATTGATAATGAGGATAATGGAATCAACACCCCTTGTCTGTTTTTCTCTTTTTTTTATTGGTCTCACAGCAGCTGCGAGAGAAACATTTGATTTGGACGCACGCCTTATTGAACGATATCTTCAGCTTCATTGTACACTTGAACGGCAAGGATGAGGTGATTTCCTCGCGGTCAATGTCAGAGAATATTTCCTGTTTCCTACGAGCGCTTGCCACCTCATCACTTTGCAAACGTTTTTCCTCAGTCGTTGCCTTTTATTCCGTGCAGTCAGGGGGAAAAAAAAAATACTGTTGCCTTGTATGAGGTGCCAGTGTGACAACCGAGTTGTGAATTATCTCACCCATTCTGTCGCGGTAAAAACAAACAGGAGACAGGCGAGCGAGACATCAATTACTGGAGCGACTCCTGGGGAAATAAAAAGCATTGGAATCTAATGACTTTATATCGTTTACCTGCTGTTATATAATTTATACCCTGTTAACCCATCCATCACCCCCCACATGTGTACTAGCAGCGGAGACTCCAGCGCTGCTCAGTGGCAGGAAGGGTGAACGGGCCTCGAAGCCATCAGGAGCCGAGAGTTGACATTCTCCTCTCCCTTATGTCCTTCTGCTTCCAACGCCGGTGTTTATTTGCCCGGCCTCTCATTTCATGCAGATTTGAATCCTGCATTCCTCAAGTAATGCCTCCTGATTTTTGAAAAGCTCCCATACATCGAGAGGAACACAGCTAATGATTTGCACCACGGGCTGTGCGCTTGTGAGCCACCACGGCTTAGCAGGCTGGGCTGTTCTGACATGGATATCAATGCTTTCTGCCCTCAACCTCCACCACCCCTTACCCCCTTTTTTTTCCTTTTTTAATTTTTTTTTTTTTATATTGTCTCGGAAACACAGTGCCTTTTAGACAGCCACCTTCTGAAATCATGCACATGGAACTCCGAAAACTCTACGAGTTAAACCCACTTGCTTTGATTTTTCATCATGTAGTGTCGACAGATGTGCAAAAGAGCAACGAAATGACCCAGAGGCGACCTTGCAAAACTTTTGTACTTTAAATTGAACTTCATCGTAATTGTAACTTGAAATAACCACTTTTCCGTCACCCGATCACTTACTTGAGTGCTCTCGAAATTCTGTCAAATCATAATCATGGCGCGATTGTTGATTAATGATCAGAACGAATTGGTCTATTAATTGCTCCTTTGGAATTTGATTGATCACATCGGTGCGAACGCGTATTTATTTGACAGTGTTGCACCAGCTTCCAATTTGTGTTTTCAGAACCGAATCTCCCTGCGTTTGCCGTGTTAAAGTCGAAACTGTGCAAGTAATAATGACAGAACTAACGGGAAGGACATAACAAGGCAGGTCACACATCAAATGCAGCGACAGATCGTAATCATTGAGCTCACCGAAATAATAATTCAAACTCAGCTCAATTTGTGCGGCAGACGACCATTTCCTTCTGATCTCTTCCTCTTCACTTCAATCACACTCTTCCCAACCGCCCCAAAAAAAAAAAACCCTCACGCTCTCCTCTCTCTCCCCTCTCTCTTTTTTTTAATCGTCATTCAACATGTCCACTTATAGACGTTCTATTATTTCTATATTTATGTATTCCACATTTGATACAGAATCACATGTTAATGAAGAGCGTCATTATCGACCGTTAATATTTAATTTTCCCCCTCTGTGTCTGCTGCTGACGACTGGAGGATGTGAGAGAGGGGTTGGGGTGGGTGTCTCACTGTGGCATCCTTATCTGCATTTGCTGCTTTCAAGTCGCCGACCAAAGAAGGAGCGTAGCGAGCGCCTCCTACACAGGCTCCATGTGAAGTCTACTTCTCGTTTCCTTACACCCCCAGATCCAAAACTTGCTCTAACTACTCATTCGGGGACAGCGGCTTGGGTTTCCCGACCCCATCTCCAAACTCTCTCCCCAGCCTGGGCATTAGCTCCAGAGAGGCGAGAGAGTGCCCTTGTGATAAGGTATGAAGGCCTGTCTGCCTCTGACTGACAAGCTTGCTCTCACCATGCCAGTGCCTGCTGCTTGATAAGAGAAAATGTCAGCGTGATTTTGGGAAATGTCATTTATCACAGCTTTCTGGCCGTGTCTGTAACCCAGACTGATTATAGTTGCTGGACATTTATATCACTGGGGGTGGCTCGGAAAATTGTACAAATGCTATGTTTTTCCGTGATAACGGCTTCTGCCGTAATGGATTTGATTTTGCTCCCTCAGCTCACCTCCCGTGCCCGAGTAGTCGGAACATCATTTACTGTAGTTTGTTTTATGAAGAGTGTATCGCGAGCCATCTGCAGGTGTCCGCCGCTTGTACGCGCCGCACCGCAATGCCGAAATATCCGCCTCTCGCGCCGTCTAATGTGTGTGGTCGTATAGCGCCAGAGTCGCGTCTTTTTCAAAGTGTGTTGGTCGCGTGGTGGATGAGGGACATTTTGCCGCCTTACTTGGAAAGACTCAGATCATTTTATGTGGCCCGGTGTTTAAATGGGAAATCCATATCAGTTTATACATGATATTATCATAAAATACTGAGCTATTTGTCGGTGTTAGCATCTCGTAGCTGGTAGCTAGCTGCAAGTGCTCGGTATACCGTCGGCCGGCCACAGCCGTCGGATTACTTTTCAACGGCAGTTTGATAGGCAATGAGGACAGAACTGACACACTTGCAGTTCCGAGCAATCCATTTTGAAACAAATCAGGCTTACTCAAATGTGTTGGTTGGTTTGGCAGGCAAAATCGCTACTGTGGCTCTGAAGTCACTTCATCCCTACGGGCCAAATTCTCACCGACTGAAACAAAATGATATAAAATACAGTTTGATGCTATGTCCAATTTAAAATTATGGAAAAAAAATGGGATTATGTGAAAGAGAAAACCAATTGATCTTTCATACAAATGGTATTGGGGAATATAATTACAGTGTAACATTTTATGAGAGTAATCCGATTTTCTCCCACCTTATCATATATTTGCGAGACCCTGATTGTCTCTAATTTCAGCCTGATATTGAAAAGTATCTTAATGTTATTAATTAACCATTCCAGACCCCCAAAAAAAAAAAATCAAAGTTTTGAGACGGTGTAAAAATGGCTCACTGCAGCTTGGATTGCCACAAGGCACGTTTACTTCTCAATCCCTCTTGCTAAATACCTTTGTTCCTTAAATATTAACAGCAAATTTATTCTGCAATAGCATTTTGACAGTTTCTGATTTTAAAACCAGTCATTCATCAATTTGTTGGTAAAAACGGATATTAATCAAACTCGGGGGCCCTTATGTAATGGAGATTGTACTTCACATTTGTAAATGGCCCTCTGAGGTCCTCCGATGTGAAATGTAAAAAGGTGGCAAAAGCTTCAGAAGCTTTAAAAAGCCGCAGCTTGTCATTATCGCTCGCTTCTTGCTCCGTGGCGATGGACCGTTCCTTTTATGCCTTTCGGGGTTTGATTTGTGGATTTGCGATGAAGCGCAGTCGAGTTTGTACTCTCGTCGCACCAATGTTGAATCCTAAAAAAAAAAAACCCAAGCCGGCATATATATTTCAGCAACATTTTCCATCTTTTCATTGAAACACGATCCATACTCCACCTCTGTTTCGAAGAAGACATTCAGTTCAGAGTCAGAGTGAGTTTTTCTTTCCTTTCTCACTCTTGACTTCAAATGACATTTGTGGGCCACCTTGATAAAAGCAATTCTTCCCGCCTCTCAGACCGACCTGATATTTCTAGCAGCTTCTCTCATTCATTTGTATTCCCCTTTTTTTCCCCCCACTAGACCCAGTCTGCCTCTTGTGATCCACGGCCTAAAGTAGACGGGGACATAAAGAAGTGTCTTTAACATGGACTCCCCGCCAGCCTCTCGGGAGCTCGGGGAGAGCGCTGCTCCCCACTCTTAGCCAAATTTATTGCTAGCCTGACTGCGGACGTCCTGGTATATTTGTCAAACGGCTGCACCTGTGAGAGTCCCAGCACAAGATGAATTCTAGGTTGGGAGTGTTGGTCCAGGAATAAATCTCCCTCTTTTTTGCATTGTCTTTGTTTGCGGCTGGGAATGAGCCTCCTGTCACATGAAGTGGAGTTGGAGAAAGCCATGATAAATGGTGCTCTTTGCTGACACCTTCATTGGGTTATTTATGGCTCATTAATTGAAGTGAAAAGGAAACTTGTTGGCGCAGCAGGGGAAGGTAGCACCGGGCCTCAGAGCAGCCCACAGGCTTCTTGGGGAGAAGGAGGAGGAGGAGGAAGCCATTTCTTCCTTACTTCTTTCTGTCTGTTGTAGAGCAAGAGGGCAGTGACCCATTCAGTCCGAATGTGTCAGGAACCTTCACCGATGATGCAGCCCCGCCACCTTATTATTTCACTGCGCGTTGAAGAAATTACTTGAAAACCTCCAACAATGCTTTATTGCAGTAGTCGTTGATTGCAGTAGTGTTGAATTGCACTGCATCATACCCAATGATGTTTTTAATTATTTAGCAACTAAAAACGACAACTTTGACAACAATATTGAAGGTGAGCAAAGCAGCATTCAGACTGCTTTTAAAATGCAGCAACTTGCAGACACACACCGGGCGGGCCTTTGGGTGCAGTCATCGTTTTTCCTTGATTATAATTTTGGATGGGCGGCCCGGTGGACCAGTGGTTAGCGCGTCGACCTCGTCGTGGGTTCGATCCTGGCTCCTGCATTCCTGTGTGCAGTTTGCATGTTCTCCCCGGGCCTGTGTGGGTTTTCTCCGGGTAGTCCGGTTTCCTCCCATATTCCAAAAACATGCATGACAGGCTGATCGAACACTCCAAATTGTCCCTAGGTGTGAGTGTGAGCGCGGATGGTTGTTCGTCTCTGTGTGCCCTGCGATTGGCTGGCAACCAGTTCAAGATTGCCCCGCCTACTGCCCGAAGATAGCTGGGATAGGCTCCAGCACCCCCCGCGACCGTAGTAAGGATAAGCGGATCGGAAAATGGATGGATGATAATTTTGGATGATCGAAAAAAAGTTACAATTGAAATTATGATGAAGTTCATTTGATTGCACTGCCCTGAGCTCTTCAAACTGATTAGATGGCATGGGTGAGTACACATCTCATCATCATACAATATTTGGCATCTTGTATATGGAGCACAGGTTTTAAATGATTTTTTTTTACACCCTAGTTGAAAGCAAAACAAGCCCGTTAATAAGATTTAGCGTCATGTGTAAAATCAGCCCTTATTTCAAAGTATGTCACCGTACTGTAGTTGACGTTAAGCATAGCATTGGTAAAGTTATGGTTGTATGTGTTTTGGCACAGCCGCCCTTGGATTTGTCTGAAATTTCAATAATGTGAAATAATCATTTCCCCACTTGAGCACAATTTCCTTTGAACGCGGAGAATCTTCCAAGGAGAGAGAGCCACTTCAGACGCCTAAGCTCACGAGCGCACTTGATTAACAAGTGGATTAACTATGCTCGTTTCATGCGATGATGTACCTCAAAGCACTTCAAAGGGCGCACCGAGTGCCCATGAGGTGCAGTAATGAGGGCTTCCTCGACGCCACGACAAATGCGGCGGCCTGGCGTCGTGTGAACCTGAGCATTTTCTCATTCGACGTGCGCTTGCTGCGCTTGTGCCGCACGCACGCTCGTCTCTCTTGGTTTAAAGAATTATTATTATTATTTTTTTTTTTTTTAATGATTTTATACAAGAGTTATTTAGGCTTTCTTAAACCATGCAAAGCAGTGTGAAGCCCTGGTCCACACACACTGGCTGTCATGTCTGATTTAGTTCTTTTTGGCCTTCTGCATTTCTTTCTGTGCGCCCACTCAGGGCTGTCAATGAGGCACTCTAAAGCGGCCACACGAGCTGGCTAGTTTCACGATGTAGGCATAGCTAGCTAGCTAATCGCATGTGCACCTGAGATGGAGAAAAACAGATTGTCGCTAAAACTCCACAATTCAGAACTGCATAGTTCTGAGGCTCAAGTTTTTTAGCAATTAACTTGATACGTATATAATTTATGAAAAAACAAATCTCTAAATTCAGTTTACACAGTCTTTAACGTGCAGTGGTACCTCTACTTACGAAATTAATTGGTTCTGGAAGAAATTTCTGAACTAGAAAATTTTGTAAGTAGAGACGCATTTTCCATTTAAATGCCCTAATCCGTTCCAAGGCCCCCAAAATTCAGTTTTCTAAAGTATAAAAATGCATCAAAATATGGAACAAATACATGTTACAATTAGATTATTGCACAAAAAAATGAGAGTTGTGCACAATGTAAAAAACAAAGACTAGAGTAAAGAATAAAAATGATGGTCATTTAACTTTTAACTGCGTCTCACCATTTTTTGCCCTCTTTAGTTCATGTTGTCTCTCAGAAGTGTTTTTTGCAGAACACCTCATGGCCCGGGGGGGCGAATGATGAGGAAGCTGCATAGACAGATATCTATCTATTTATCTATCTACACACGGAGACACATACGGTAGAGTTCCCTCTTAGCCAATGGGATGCCAGGATGATGCTTGGTAGTAGCCAGTGGCAGAGCAGCTTTCAGTATGTTGCGTTCAGGAAACTCGGAGTTGCGACTTGCAGCCAATACTGTATTTTTACCTTTTATAACTTGAAATTTATTTGGTAACTAGAAGCTGTTGAGGCGTTTCGTAACTTGAAAGTTTCGTATGAAGAGACGTTCGCAAGTACCACTGTATTCTAAAAACGCTTATGGCATTTCACGATGCTAAAATCGGCCTTAAAAAAATGCCTGCACTGTTAGTAGAGGTTTTATCTTGCCGTCCGTATCGCTAAAAAAAAAAAATAAAAGTATGGAAAGGAAAAAATAAATCAACAAATCAAAGGTCAACCAAATCACGAAACAGATTGTGTTGGACCTAAGAGGTTCCCCAAACAATTTAGGTCTCCTTCATGGATTACAGTTGTTTATTTTCTCTCAAAAGTATATTCATACACACCATCAGCCAGGCTGCCAAGCTTTTTGGTGTCCTTGGACCGCTCAGTCCAGTTTTGACTCCTGTGCGGCCCACGTCGGACACCTTTGCGCTGTCACCACTGTCAATCAACCCTCTGTGTCCTGTGTCCTCCAACACTCTCCCATCTCTCAGCAGCCAGGCTTTCCATCTCCCCCTGTCCGAGGGAGAACATGTCCTGGCCTGTCATACACTCATCCAGAGTGTATTTTCGGGATGGAGGCGGCGGGAGGGCGGGGAGTCAATTTTGCGCCGCAACGTCCTCCCGAGACCGATAGCCAGGCTTTATTCGGCAGTGCGCAAGTCCGCCACCGCGGAGTAGCCGGCTCAAGTTCCAGCAACTGCCAACCGCTGCTAACTCTCTGCATTTTTATTATTTTTGATCTGACAAGCACATGAGAGATAGTAATCTACACTTCAATTACATCGCACAAGTCATCAGATGCAATCTCGCGCTGGTGATAGAATGCGCTCTGAGGCAGCCCAGCGCCACTCCGAAACAGCCTCCGGAGAGGCGCAATCTTGCGCGCGCGCACACACACAAACACACACGCGCACGCACGTAGAAACACGGATAGATAGAAGCCTATCGGGCGTCTCTGTGTGTTTGTGAAGGAGAGACGGTGAGAGCTCGAGGAGCCGAGAGACCAACAGGCCGACAGCGAGCTCCACTTTATCAGTATGACACACGTATTTGCCAGCAGGATTGCCTATATAACCTCCGCTTGTCATTGAGACGATTCTTATCAGAGCATTTCATTTACTTTTGCAATGAACAGATTTTACTGTAATGGGGAGATGCATTTTGTGCATGTGAATGTCTTCTCATAGCCAATAGATGACCAAGTCAGATGCGTTCACAGTGGTTGTCCTCCGGGAGGCCGCGCTTTTATTTGATTTATTGTCACTCGTTAAGGCACTGTGGTCTAAATGATGTATTTTTTCTCTTCTTTTTCGGTGCTGTCCTCTGCTGTTCATCTGACCATCAATGGATTTTCAAGGTAAGTGCTGCTGCTCCTTTGACTCTCTCGAACCACTTTGCAATATATGTTTAGACCAGCATTTGCCAAACTTGTCTATGGCTCCTTTTAAAACTCATTCAGTATACCAGCCAATTCTAGACCAAGTCTGAAAAGACGTTTAAAAACGTCTTTGGGAGTGAATGAGTTAACACGGCCAGAACTAAGATAATGAAGGTCCATTTATCCAAATGTGCCCATATGTCCCACCCCTTTAAATGCTCCCCCAACCTCCCGTTGGGGCTTATTCACTTCATTGCAACTCTTGGCATATTTCATCAGTGAACTGTAATCACAGACAAAGGTAAGTGGCTTGTGACTCATTTGCAGACATGTCTCCAAGGTGTTCCTTTTTATCACATCCACAGATCAGTTTCGCGTTCTGTTTGGAACACACTCATACACACCGAACGGCTTACGTATTTCAAATCCGTCCCGTGTGTGTGAAGAAAGTAGTTGACCTACAGTTGCGCAAGTCTTCCACAGTGCGGCGGCTACTCGCTGTTTCGCGCTCCCCGCTCTCTTAACATGGATGGATCAAGACGGATGGCTGGGTTCCATCGTTTTTATCAGGCCTTAATGTGCACTAGCACATTGACTGAGGACTCTCCGAGAGACTGACAGAGTCATAGTGGAGATAACATTCTCTGAGCCCCAGACAGTTTCTCCCAGCAGAGTGCATGCGTGTGTGCGTGCGTGCGTGCATGTCTGCGTGCGTGTGTGTGTGTGTGTGTGTGTGTGTGTGTGTGTGTGTGAGTGTGTGTGTGTGTGATCCTCTGCTCTGCCTTATGTTTCCACTCCTGCTGAAACATAAGCAGCAGGAGACATTCACCTGTTCCCAACGGCCCCCCCCCTCCCCGCCCGCACCATTAAGCTTCTTGCAAGACAAAGGAACACGGTTCAGAGTGAGGCGCTTTTTCGTTCTTTGTCAACAAGCGCTCAAATTCTTACATGCAGGGGTTATTTTGCTGACTCTCGTCTCCTGTTTTTTTTTTTTTTTTTGGTTCTTGTGCCTCGTGCGGCTATGAAGAAACTTTAAACACAGTTCACCCGCACTCTTTGAAGTACCACCACACTCTGGAAACGGCTCCTTGAACAGACTCGGTCATTTTGGTTCCTGTTGGCCAGTTGTCCAAATAATACTGCTCATCTAGTACAACTTATTGCCAGCCGCCTCTTTTGATCTCTCTTTTTCCTCCCTCCCATCAGAGGTTTGATGGAAACATCTCCAGTCTGTTTCAGGGGGATGAGATGGCAGTACAAATTTGTTCCCTGTCTTTGTTTACACATCACCCGCTGATAAAAGCACCTTGCTGTTGGAATATCTAACCGGATGAGAAAATGTAAATATTTTCCAGCAGACATTTCGAGCGGGGCGGCATGCAGCAAGGGTCTCCAAAGCGTGCGGCTGTCTAAATGAGTGGTTATTGACAGAGCCCTGGCATCAAGAGAATCGCATGTTCTTTGAAACTGTGGTAGGCGAGCAAATGCGATCCTCTCTGATGGCTGCATTTGAACTTATTTTGATGTCCCTGAGCATTAAGGGAAGTGACAGCTTACAAATAAATCCATAATTATCACATCTGAAAGCCACCAACCCAAACTTTATTTGCATACCCAACACATGGAGGAATGCGGGTAATAAACCCCGAGGGTCTCACAGAATCTGGCAAAGTGGCGGCTGTCATCTCATCAGCCTGTGGGTAGCTCTCTGAAGCTGGCAAAAAGGGGAAGGCAGGCCTGAGTGAGACAATACTGCCGCGTTGTAAAGAGACGACAGTAAATGGGCAGCACCGACGAAGGTTCAAGAGAGCACAAAAGAAATGGAACGACAAGATTGTTCCCATTGTGTTCCCGCTGCGTATTTCCCCACAGAGCTTAGGTGTACCGTGGCCCCTCGGGCTTCATTTCACCCCTTCAAAACCCGAACATATTTCTTTGAGTGTCCTGAAGATAGCAACACAATGACCGCCTGTAGAATTTCATCTTAATTCTACCTGGGAACACAAAAGACTAATCACAGCCATCACAAAAGCGCTGTTTCTGCAGCTCATTGTGCGATAGGACAGGCTCGGGCCGCATAAAGGCCCGGCCCTCCAGAGAGCTGGGAGGCACGGAGAGGCAGTCAAATGGGTAGCGGAGGAGAACAGGTGACACCAGAGATTACCGTCTACTTCTCTAGGCGGCCATGTTGGACCAGACATCAACGCAGGTCATAGCCAGAACGGATGCAACGGACCAGAGGAGATAAATACTGAAACGGTGTTTATCGGAACAATAGTAAAACTCTAATTAGCACTTGTAAAATAATACAGGTTACACATGATGAGTTTATTGTTGAGTAATGTCACATTGAGCGCCATCCAGCGCAATGTCTCCGTCTGAAGACAACCAAGTTGACGAAAGTGTTGGCGTTCTTGTCTGTGTTCAGTGTTAGCCTAATTTTTTTCGACCGTGTTTCAATGCACTGTATCTACCCAGCGTGGTCTGCCTCTGCTTGTGATTTCCACTTTTCCACTGGCAAAAGCAGGTCCTAACAAGTAGTCTTTTAGTGCCTGGTCAGCCGAGGTTCCGAGCACATCTTGGTAAAAGCTTACATTTTTATGAGCATATCAAGTTACGCAAATCAATCGTCACTACTGAAGTCTTTAGACAACTGATTGTAAGCAATGGCGAGATCCAAAGAGATTAGACCTCAATATGCGTCAAAAAATTATTTTACAATATGTTCTATGCGCCCCCCCAATCGTCTTTGATAGTGTGATTGTGGAATATAAATTAAGCAGCAAGTTTTTGTCCATCTCAGGAGGCGGCCATTTTGCCACTCGCTGTCGAGTGAAAATGACATCAGAGTTGCTCAGGGCTCAGGTAACGACAAATCACGGCTCACCTGTTTTCTGGGTTTGGTCATGTGACGTTCGCGAATTTAAGCCCTTCGGCACCGTAATGTCATTTACAGTCGACAGCAAATGGCAGTAAAAAGGCAAAATGGCCGCCCCCTGACATTGATAAAATCAGGTGGATTTGCTTAATTCATCCTCCACAAACTCAATCCTGTAGTAATCACAATACTGTGTTTAGAGTGGGTGGGTGGGGGGTTGGTTTAGAACATCTTATTTTAAAGAAAATGTTTGACCTGACTTCCCTCACAGCTAAAAATGACACCGAAACTTTTTCTGAATGTGACAGATCAGCCGCTCGTTTCTAAATGTTTCCACCGACTGAAATGATTTTCGTTTGAGATTGGGTAACTCCACCTTGCAAGCATATCGCCCTCCTCTTCCTCTACGTGCGGACCCTCCCCACAAGGTTGAGCTGAAGCTCATCTAATTGGGAGCCGGGCTTTAATTAGCATGACTTGTTTGCATGGCAGCAATTAGGAATTCAAACAGGGTGGAGTGACAGATGACACCCCCAACCCCCCTTCACTTCCCTCCTGCCCAGAATCCTCCCCTCTGATTCATCTCATCTTCATTCCCCCAGATCCTGTTTTTAAAGTTTTATTTAGGGTGTCATTTATTGAACAAGGGATTATTTATTTAGCGCGTCAAATCATTCTGGAATGAATATTTATATATTTGTGGGGGTTTTAAATATTTACACGCTCTCTCTCCATTTCTCATTCTGGAGCCACCGTAATGAGTGCTGTTGTCGGTTGTCGAGGGGAATAACAAGACTGATTTCAAAGTGAAAAGTCATTTGAATATATTTCTCACTTAATTGGTGTGAATCTATTAGCGGGCTTGACGCTCTGATCATTGTGTAATTGGAGGTATGTTATTATAGGCTGACTTTCATGATCATATCATCGGGCTGCCCGTCGTCATTTGAATGCCACTGAATGATTCATGTCAGGGGCGGCATGAGAAAATGCCGGCAGTGCTGTGACCCCGTGTCAGCTGCTCTAATGCACTCTCAGCCTCCTCCTTGACTCAATTCCATTAATCCTCAAAGAAGCTTAGCCATTTTTGTCCTAATGCTCACTCTCTTTCTGCATCTTGTTTTACAGAGACACCATTGTGTAATGGTGGCTTATAAAAGAGGATGAACTTAACCAGGGTTGCCGTGTCCCGGGGACTTGTACCACTCTGCTTTGTCTCTGGTGCGCTATCGCGGTCTTTGAGAGTCAGCGGTCCGGCCGTCCTCTCGCTAAGTTTCTCGGGCCCGAGATGCGTCTTATTAACGGCAGCTGCGGGCAGAAGGACAACCAGGAAACGCCTCTCCACATAAACCCCCCCTCCCACCCTCGCTGCTTGTCTTAATGACGAACCAGTATGAGAAGTGGAGGAAGAGGAAGAGCCTGGAAGAGCCTGATTTGTTCTGCATGCTAAATATGGCCTGTAATCTTTACTCCTCTGAGTCCCTTATTAAAAGTGAAAGGAAGATGAAATCCCACCAACCAGCCCATCCTTTCTGCTGTTTATTAGAGGGGCTTTTCCTCCGTTAATATTGAGGTTATGGTAACCTTAGTGGTGATAGATGCATCTCGTGACTCGGGGTAATAATAGCCGTGATTGATTCCCACCTGAACCCTGGAGGTGTAATCTAGCAGGACGGAGAAGACGGAGTGTCAGGCAGCGCGGAGGCGATACACAGAGAGTCACAGTCCGTCCAACGGCGCAGTTTGTCATCAGGTAGACGATGACGCCTTGTCACGATTAATGATGTTTCCTCTCGTCTCAAATTCATCATTCATTAGCCGCCCCTCTCGCTCCTCCTTGAAATCCATCTCTATTTGTTATCAGTAAGGTGAGGGTGAAAAATGCCGCAGTGTTAGTTGTTGATTCGTGCGGGGGGGCGGGAGGGATGCGAGTTTCAAGCGTGTCACATCAGTCAGATCGCATTTGCTAATCAAAGAAAAATTCCTCCGCGGTCGCTGAGTTTGTTGTTGCCATTCCGGTTGCCATTCCTGTTTGCAGAGAGGAATTTAGTCGAATGAATGCCGTGAATGATTGAATTTCTCTGCAAATTAAATGTTTTTGTACAATTTAGCGTAGCTGTCCTCAGCCTTTTTGGCCTTGCGGACTATTTAGATGCAGGACATGAATTCCACCGACCACTGAATCCTTATCAAAATCCCAAATTATGATTTTTGACATCATGAATCTCGGCATGTTGTGAAACAGTTAGTTACTTTATCATTTATGTGTTCATTCATGTGCTTAGGACAGTGCTTGTCAATTATTTTGAAGGAAGACATTTCAAACACCCCCCCTCCCACCCCCGGCCCGCTAACTCTCCGACAAATTGGATAATTTGTCTATAAAATAGTTACAAGTACACCTCAAGTAAAGAAAAGAACAATACAGATTAACTTTCAACAAAAAATAACTTGCTTTTTACTCTGTACCAAAAAAAGATTTAAAGTGCATTACTTTGTCTGAAATGTAAAAATAAATTAAGAGAGCACCATGGCCACCTACTGTAGTGGTTGTGCAATTACACTTTCTTCTCATCCAGAAAAAAAAAAAAAAAGCATCTTCTTGGCACCCGCCCCACTATTTGAGCACGTCTGACTTTCGTTCTATGTTCCCGTTTGTGCTGCGTTTGCAGACTCGCCCTTTCAGACTCGGGCAACACCCCTTATGCCTAAACTGGAAATTTGTGCGCAACCACTGCAGAGCCATCCAACGGGCTACCTTGAAGTTATTAATAAATCCAATAAAAGTCATTTAATCAGAATACTGCGCTTATGACTGAAGGCCTGTTTGGCGCCAGTGCGTCTATAAATAGCGAACGATCCAGCAGTTGTTTAAGCGTTGCCTAGCGACCGTGATTCTGAGCGGCGTCACACACAGGGCTAGTCACTTCAGCGGATTTCTCAACTCACGTAGATGAAATTTTTAAAAAATACTCAAAATAAAACCCATCATCACCATAATGACGATGACCGCAATTGTGAGCGGGATCAGAATATGCAAGATTAGGTTTCGCTTTCAAGACGCACTTGATTTATTGCAGCATTACTGCATTGCGTAGGGGAAATGCTGCTGAAGTCTTTGTGAAAATGCGCACTCTGCCAGCTTTGATGGGAACGCCCTCATTTATGGGTTGCTGCACCCATAGTGCTTAAGCGGCCAAAAGGTGCCTAAATGACGCACTCAAGTCAGTGGACAGCCGAAAAAGTGCAGTTGTGTGCCTTTTGTGACTTCAGTACACGGGAGAATATGCCCCCAAGTTGCCCTTATTCATCATTTTACGTTGACCAGAATGCAACTCACCTAAAAGCATTCAATTTTCCCAAAAGTTGACAGTGCGTCTTATAATCCGATGCGCCTTATATATGGATCAATATTCTGATTTCCTGGACATAGTATTTTAAATGTTCTGTAAAGCGCTTTGTTACAGCTGCAGCGGTTGTGAAAGCTCGACATCAATAAAGCTATATTGTATTGTATTGTATTCCCTTTAGCGTAACTCCATCTAGTGGATGCATAACGCAACCGCAGCCACTGTTGTAGCATCTATACTATACCCCTTACAATGCGCTGCACCCTATATAAGAAAACGGTTTTAAAATAGGCCATTCATTGAAGGTGCGCCTTATACTCGTGCGGAAAATACGGTAACTCCGGTACGGTAGCCACATTTACTGAGTGAACTTGAAGCACGTGAATCAGCTGAAGCCTGGTGATAATTTCTTTATAAACACTGTTTCCTTTTTTTGGAAGTCACAGAGCACAACTTCCCTCTTTTCAAAGTAGCTCACCAATAATGGTTGATGTTGTTTTGATTTTATTTTTGGGCATTTTAGTAGCACCCACGTTTTGTTTTTTTGTTTTTTGTTTTTTTAAACCAAGGCACAATTTTATTTCCGAAATAATGTGATTGTTTTGCGAAACGATCACGACAACCGCAGAGACTACTATCGCCGTGTTCTCGCGCCTGTACCTGTGTGAGGGCGCTAATGAAGCTCATTCAAAGTGGAGTCCTAGATATTCCCTTAAAGCCTCACACCTTTGCTGTTGCTGCGGCACATCTATTATTCCATTAGCAGGTAATTAATGACACTCATTTGCCTAACTGTTATTAAGCTCTTTGAAAGATTGTTTGCGCTCAGATGAAATGAAACACATCCCCGAAGCCATCCATTGTGGCGGGGAGATTAAAAGAGCAATAAGGCTCTTTGAAAAATGTTACTTTATCAATGGTGATTTTTCACCGTACCTCAGGGGCAGCGATGACAGGAAAACACTGCAGTCCTCCTTCATGTTGATATCCCCGCCCATTTTACAACCCCCCCCCCTTTTTTTTAGTCGACTACCGGGGGAGTACACTAAGTGTGATTTATTCATCCTTTGACCAGTAAAGGTGTCAGCTAGGTGAAAATGGATGCTGCGAGACTATTGACAGGCGAAATAGTGGTATGCTTGTCCCGTTCTGTCAGAGCATGTTGAGGAAAAGGCTGCACGATTCCCGCATTGAATGTCAAGCTCACATTGGGTTCCGTATTCTCGGTGTATGCAAAAGAAGGACAAATTCATGGTCATTTTATAAATATCGTCCACAAGCCAGCTATGTATACGGCATGATTGTTCCCATATTCCATATTTGTATCCAGGAGTGCATCAGATCTATTTTGTATGGAATCTAATTCCCATTTTGAACAGATGAAATTATCTGTTTCGTTCTTGCATCCTATCTACTGATGGATTAAAAAAAAAAAAAAGATCCAGGCTGCTCCTTTTTCATGGGAAGAATAGAAGGATGGAAAGGAAATCAAAAGCAAAAAGCGTCTTGTGAACAAACATGGAGGAGCCTTTCCGGAGAGGAAGCCACCACAGCCCCAGTTGGAACGGCATCCAGAGCCTCTCCTTAGGATTTATATTTAGCATTAGCTATGCTACTTATGGAATATTTCATAAATAATGTGAATATATTAGACGGAGAGGAGTGGAAACTGTCGCCACTCATTCCATACCCACTGCCATAGCAACAAGATGTTCCGCCTTTATCTGTTTAGGGCCCCGCGATTCTTAAACTGTTCATTGCCCACGTTTCCTTTTTTTAATCAGTGTGTGTGTGTGTGTGTGTGTGTGTGTGTGTGTGTGTGTGTGTGTGTGTGTGTGTGTGTGTGTGTGTGTGTTTGGGATCCCCTGCAGCAGGGATCTCAATAAAAGGATTAACTCCGCCTCAACTAGTTAACCACGTTTAGACGTTTGCCAGGCGGGCCCTCGAAATGAAAATAGATGCCTCCGTCAAAAGGGCTTCCATTGTGTGCCGTCCAAGTATAACAAAGTCATGTCTATCTGACGACAAACAACAACAAAAAAGGAGTAAAGTAAATGTGGAAAAATTTTTCCTTGTGCATTTTTATTCACAAGGTTTAAAAGAGTGCACAATTTTTTTTTCCAGAAATGATACACCGCAAATTCTTTTTTCAAAGGAGAAAAAAAAACCCCAAGATGAATACGGTGTCTCTGTCCATAAATGTTGAATAAATAAGGCTGAAATCAAGACAATATGATATAGGAATCTGGTCCCAAGCTGCTTGCTGGTAAAAGTCAAAACTCACACACATGGCGCATGGATCCATCCCTGGTCGGGATCCAACAGGCCTTGTCGGAATCTGGAAGCTTCCTGCCGGCCACTGCACTGGCGGCTCAGTAAGTGAAGAGAAGAAACTGGCTCCTTTGTCACTGCTGTTAGCATTAGTCGGAGATTTGCATATATTTCTCTTGGAAGCATTAAAGGAATATAAAGGAAAAAAAAAAGAACTAATTCACTATTGAAAGTCTCTGTTGCAAGATTAAAAGAGTCCCATTAGAAATGTACGGCTGCTCATGTAGTTTTTATTTCATTTCATGCAACCCCCTCTCCCCCTCCCATCTCTTGCTTCTTTTATTTGATTGTTGGAAGCTTTGATTATCTGCTTGGTTGGCAGAAAAAAAAAAAAATCTGTCAAAAAAAAAAAAAGGCACTCTACTTTGTTTTTAGATGCATTTGTTATGGCGCTGTCTCTTTTTTCATTCGGTTACATGCACACATCAAAATAGGCGGCGGATGAATTTTGATTGACAACAATCTGCTGTGCAGCTTGAGAGAATTCACAAAACATCATTTTAAAGGGTGTCACCTACACTGGTGAGGTTATTTGCATCGTTTACTAAGATTATATAAAAACTTCGGTGCATCATTTTGAATATGTGAACTTTGCAATGAGTCATGTCTTTTTTCTGTACACTGTAGTTGTACAATTTGTTGGTATTGTTTGGCCTTCGGGTTCGCTTCACTCAGCTGAGTGCAATTCCCGGTGAGCATTTGTTGCGTCGAAAACTTGTTTTTCTCCATCCGCTCGGCCACTTGCGCGGCAGTCGAGTGCACCTTGCAGTCGTCTGAACCGA
The DNA here is from genome assembly GCF_001891065.2 of Hippocampus comes. Classification (NCBI taxonomy): domain Eukaryota; kingdom Metazoa; phylum Chordata; class Actinopteri; order Syngnathiformes; family Syngnathidae; genus Hippocampus; species Hippocampus comes. Next base: position 1,225,841 of record NW_017805482.1, on the reverse strand, counting down.
GCACGTGTGAGCGGCTCTCGCGAAGGGGGGAGTGCCCCCAATGCTTATCACTCTGACCTGAATTCGGTGACGACAGCCAATTTTACAAACAGTCGGAGATCAATCAAAGCCCACTTGAAATATGCCACCTGCCACTTTTACATTAGGAAGCATGCTGTTCAAAGTGGAACATTTTCACTTGTGTTTGTGATTATTTTGCAGGCAAAGTTGGTCGCCTCATGGGGCCCTCCGGTGCCAAATGATTCCCCCCCACCCCCACCACCACCACCCGCCTTACCTCCCAACCCCGCTTTGTATCCTCCACTCTCAAGAGCCGCAGCAAAGTGAAGGGTTGGTGGGAGAAGGGGCTAAGATTTACTTTAAGTTGTCTTTAAGCCTGAGGATGCAGTCAACAAGGGAGGGAGGCATATAGCTATTGTATTTAAGCAAATCCAACCGTAAACCTCAAACCCTCTCCTCCATCCTCCAGCCCACCAAAGTGTGTCTGTGGGGGGGAGCTTAAGAATTTATAGCGACAGTGTTTTCACACTTTTAAGAGAAAACGAACGACGCTTGTCATATAGCCTCAGTTGTTCGAAGGCTGTGAACTCGGTCCGCATACACACATTCGGTTTGACTACCTGACCCCACGATGTAACCTCAAGTCTCTCATATCCTGGCCGGCGTCAGTATTACCGTACTTCCTTCGGCAACACGTCACAACGACAGTGCAAACTCTCCTAAAGCATTTAAAGCACAGACTTTATTAGTGCCTAAAGCAGAAAATCACCCCTCCCCCCACCTTTAAAATAATTAGCATAAGCACACACACGCATACACACACACACACACACACACGAGGGGGAGATCCTATGGACTTGCATTAGTGGAGGGGAGTAAAATTGAAGGGGCTGATGAAAGAGCACCCCGAGCAGTTGGAGGGGGTTTGGTGCCTTTTTCAATCTTTACTTTTGGACATATTTTCTTAATTTAGCAGAGGACTGGTTTCTGCTTGCTTTCACAAGCAGCATTAATTAAATAGGATTTTGCCCCCCCCTCCCCAAAATACACTGTGATTAGTCCAAAAAGAATTATCATGAGCAAGTTGTTATGTCTCTGTCACGTCAACGTCCCAAAATATTGTTTTTGTGGCAAATGTGTATAAAGTGAAAGACGTCTCGTTTATACATCGAATTATTTTCCAAATATAAAGTTGAACCTCAGTTTGACCACCATCAACGATGTGAGATGCTCATCGTTACCCTGTATGATTTCGTGTCTGTTTAGATTTAGATAAAAGTATTCCCATAACAAATGATCATGAATCTGTTCCAGGTTCCAGCTGTTGTGATCATAAAAAAAAAAAAAAACGTTTTCGGACCAATGCGAAAAAAATGACAGTTGGCGACTCATACCAAGAGATTGAGCGCTGCACATCTACAGATGTGCCTCTGTGTTGATTTTCAGGCTCCCCATAAAATATACTGCACTGCATCTTTTTTTTTTTTAACGGAACCACAAAAACATAGCATGATTGTCAAAAAGACGCCGTTTGTACCTTCTTGAATATAGGCCTGATTTTTTTCTTAATTTATTTATTTTTTTGCGTCATTTTCAACACGATCCTCACAAGGCGTTGCCGTAAAACTTTCTACAAAAGAGTGTGCTATTAGAAAGAGATAAGGAAAACAAATAAAAGAATCCCATAAATCCATGAAAACTTCTTACGTGTCATATCTGAAGTGAGCAATTTAAATTTAGAGAAAACGAGTCCTCTCGGATTGCACATTGCTTTTTTTTGGCATGATCTGTGATGTTCAAAATCTCTGCCAGGCTACCTTGAACTGGCTGGATTAATATGAGAGCGATTCAGGTATAACCACAGGAAAAAAACAGATGTGTTGGTTGGCGGCTTGTATGAAGTTGTTGGAGTCTCTTGTCTCAGTCTGTTTTTTTTTTTTCCCCCCATCTGCTCTGTTGAGTGTCGGTCCTCTAGAGAGTTGTCGGACACCGGGTCAGCAGAACACCACAGACCTCGCTGCATATGCTTTCCCAAACTGTTGCTGCTGGTCAGGACAACGTGCATTATAATCCAGATTACATCAGAAAATGACTTTTTTTTTCTTCGCGAGCCATTTATTCTGGCAGGTGAGCGAGAGCGGCGCGGGGGAATGAATAAGGCGTCCGCATCTCATGACGTGCTGATAAAAACGGGCATCATTCCAACAGCTCATTTCCACCTTGAAATTGGCCTCATCGTGGATGAAATATTAAATGGCTGGTTGGCTATTAACGCCGACATTTATGGATTTTGGATGCTGTTGGACATCCTGCACGGGTTCACTTGACGTGTTTTTTTTTTTTTTTTTTTTTTATTCTTCGGCAGTGTTCTGTCCGACTGTGATGTATTGCACAAGTTGTGTGAACTGCACAAAAGGTGTGAATGCGGTTGGCACTGCTCCGGTAGGTTAGCATGCGGCTTCCTTATGCAATAACCGACCAAGATTCTACCTTTGGCCACATTGCGACACAGGTTCTAGTTTAGGTAAGACAAAAAGTTTCAACTTGTCTGTAGTTTGAAGCTAAAATATCGACTCCAACCAGAACTCGTTCGGTGCCGTCAACACGATTAGGAAACGGCGATTTTGGGTGCCAAATCCGAGCTGCACTGTTTATGGTCTCTGTTTTTGAAAAATAAATTTCCCCGTCAAAAATGCGACTTATGGTCTGAAAATATGTTAAGCTATTCCTGCATCGAAAATGTGTGTTCAAATTTGAACATACATTTCATATTTGAAATATTGAATAATTTCATGGTGTAAAATTGACATCATTATGATGCGTTCTGATCATTTTAGTTTGCTCAGTGAAAGACAAAAGTTGTAAAGCACACAGCACAATATACTTCAGTGTTTTTTTCTGTTGTTTTTTTTTTCCAGCAGCTTTTAAGTTGATATATTTTGATAAACACCTGAGGGGGAAAAAATAGGGGGAAAAAACACACACACAAAAAGGACATCAACCCACCAAGAGACCCTCACTTACAAAAACACATAAACAAGCCAAACAAACAAAATATCTAATGACTTCGCTTCATCTTAAAAATTCATTTTCTGATTTTTATATTAAGCCGAGTTGACCGCAGACGATCTTCCACAACAAAACCTCCTCGCGTCTGCGGGGAGAAGCTCCCCACTCACGGCGAGATGAAGCCGACGGTGTGTTTGTTGGTACGAAGAAGCGGCAGCGAGCCGCCAAAACCGTGCGGGTACCACAGAACGCCTTTCACTGAATCATCCGCAGTTTGGGAGGATGTGGCTGTTTGCTGTCTCAAAGGAAGACGTTGGCCAGGGACCATAATGCCTGCAGCCGCTAGCAAAGCCCCTTAAAATATTCATCAGATAACTTTTTTTTTTCCTGTGTGAATATATGTTTTTAGCAGATGGTAACATTTTGGAAGGGAGAACAAAGTTGTAAAAGGAATATGATTTCACTTGTTGCCATGGGAACTGAGATGGATGAAGATGTTTCACGCTCCACTGGTTGCCTCCGCTCCACCTGTGTGTGTGTGTGTGTGTGTGTGTGTGTGTGTGTGTGTGTGTGTGTGTGTGTGTGTGTATTTGTCTGGGAGAATCACCTCAACTAATATTGCCTGTCCACATTTCTACGTGCACGTTTATAAAAAAAGTGCCCAGCCATTCATATTACAAGTGTTCCTAAAGAATATTAACTTGATCTCAAACTTGCAGTACAGTGGTACCTCAACTTATATGTGATCTAACTTGCAAGTTTTTTTTTTTTTTTTTTTTTTTTAAGATCCAAGCCATTGCCCAGCTGATTTTTTTTTTCTTTTGCGTTGACTTGCCGGCAAAAAATTGAGATACAATACGGTGGCAGCGAACTCATCTCGCTTCATATTGATCATCAGTTTGGTAGGTAGTGAACAAATGTCCCCCAAAACAGGCCAGTCACTTGCTTCAAGCTGTTTATTGCCACTCTCAGTTCAAATTCACTATGTACTGAAGTCCGTTATCTTCATGCTAACACACAATTCCAAACGCCTTAGACGAGCTAACAAAACTACCATCAATTGTTTCGCTAGTTCTATCGTTACAGCAACGGTGCAGCAACATATATAGACAGCGGTGGACTCACCGGCAGGTATTCTTCATCCTCATTAAAAGAGACAACTATTGCAACACCTTATTGCAGCTAAGTCAAGGCAAGGAAGCTGGCCATTACATCAAGCCAAAATTAGAAGTTAAATTAGAGAAAATAGGGCAGGGGTGTCAAACCCATTTTTGTCACGGGCCACTTTGGAGTTACATCTTCCCTCGGAGGGCCGTTAAGGCAGTGAAACCGAATAAATGTTTTATCATCACATCGTATTATTACTTGTACACACACACAAAAAAAAATGATGGCTCACTAGTGAAATCAGTCAAGTATTTGTTCAATTTTTGCTCATGTGAGTATAAGCAGGGTGACAAAATTATTGCAAAATGTCACCGTTATTTATTACGTATGACAATTTGAGGTTCCGGTACAGATGTAAGCAAGGATCATGGAAGTTGACACAGAAGATTTGTTTTCATGGGCCACATAAAATGATGTGGCGGGCCAGATCTGGCCCCCGGGCCTCACCTTTGACACCAGTGAAATAGGGCATAGCTACTAGATTTGCAGCTTCCGGGAAGACTTCTTGTAAGATTGTGGGGACAAGGGGATTAAGATTTAAGGCTAATGTATTGGTTAGCACCTCTTCCTCACAGTTTTGAGGAGATGGGTTTGATTTTCGACTCTTGGCTCTGGGCACGTTATCGCCAACTTTTTTTTCTTTTGTTTTTTCTGGTCTTCCTTCTGCATTTCCAAAACATGTCAAGACTTGAATTATCCTTCGGTGTCAATTTGAGTGTAAATTAGTCAATATATGACCTGCGATTGGCTGGCCAGGGTGCACCCCGCCTCTTGCCCAAAATCAGCTGGGATGGCATCATGAAGACAAGCGGCAAAGGAAATGGTTGTCTGGGAACTTTGCTCCTCTTTTGTTTAATTGATTAAAAGGCACCCGACGCTAGCTTCCGCGCTCCTGCATTGAAGCGATCATATCCACTCCTTTCCCTGGCTCTATTCAAAGCTTGATTTATTTAGCTCTGTGACAGTGAAGTACATTGCTCATTTCACAGTGTATTAGGCTGACTGGGCAAATAGTGATGATTCAGTAGTACGGCTACTCGTTTTCACATGGAACATGAAAGGCAGGATCTGTCGATAAATGCGACACCAACAGATGCCCATGTTATCTTGGGCCGTTTTTTTTTTGTAGCCTCATTTTAAAATGACTGCACTTCCATTTGAGAGGAGCTAATTAGATTGTGCGAGTCGCATGATACGGGTTCTACACACACACACACACACACACACACACACACACACACACACACACACACACACACACACCAAAAAAAAAAATCTTCATTGCAAAGATGAGTTGCCAGTACCGCCATACAGAGCTGATAGGACAAACCCTTGTTTAATTTCGCTCTCCAAAATCAGATCCTAATTGGGTGCCTGATTTTTGTAACTCTTTCAGCAATTTAAGAAGATTGCTTTTTGAAATTTAACAATTTCTGTGCGCTTAAGCATCTCATTTTTCATTCAGCGGGCTCCACTTAGGAGAGTCTCCATCTCTGGCCTCATCACTTGTTCAGCTATTGAAAATGTCTCCCTTGCCTGGGAATCTATAACAAAAGTATTTTGTTTGGCCAATTTTTTTTACTTAAAATTGTAAAGTTAAACCAATACCGAAGCACAGAATATTGTAAATTATTTGCTGGTCTAAGTGCCAAGTTACTTTATATTTGTATGTTTTTTCATGAATCTGCGGAATTTTATTCTGACAAATTTCGGAATCGGCATTGAACTCAATAAATCCATATCTGTCAGGCCCTGGTTCAACATTTTCTACTTCTTGCGACTCCCTTTGAAGACGTAAACGACATCTTTTGACATAAGGAGTCTCAAATTTCTGCTTACTGCCCATCATTGGCTCTTTATCAGCTGCTCTTATAATACGATGCATTTGCTTTCCTTATTATGCCTTTATCTGAACAAACTTTTTCCGATTTTTTGTTATTGTTGTTTTTTTAACCTGCGTTAAAAATTAATAATGTGAACCAACAAAATCCTTTAAATAGGCTATGGGGGGGCAAACTCAAAACTGATTGACGTCTAAGTCAGTGTTCTAAATCGAAGAAATACCATTTGCCCCCCCCCCCAGAAAAATAATTTCAAAATTATTTATTTAATGTAAATACCGCATGAAGAAGAGCTTATGGTGGCGTATCATATGCAGTATATTGCACCGAGTCAACGGGTGAAGGAATCAAAGCAATGACACCTGCTTGCAAATCCTTTTATTTTGTGTCTGGGACCAAATTGAGGACAGAACCTTCACTCTGGGGGGCACATGTTCAAGTGTAGCTTAATAGGAAGGCATTATTCATCAAGCAGGGTCTGAACACTCGTCCACTGCAAAGCTGCCTTGAGGGACAGTGAGTGATTCCGACCACTCAACCTCATTATGAATCATATTAATATTTAAGGGCTCGGAATTGAGGAATAAAAATGGTAATTGATTGCAACAAAATGGAAGTGTTTGAGCCGGGCAATATTATTTAAATATATCCCTTCCACAATACATGCTGAGAATACACGGAATTGATTTTTCCTCCCCCTGCTTTTTGGGGTGTGGAAATGTAAGCTTTGAACCTAGTGGCGAATGGCAGACTCACAAGCGAAAGGAAAGATAAATGCATGTCTGATGAGTCGCACCAAGCTGAGGGGGTTTAGTCATAGCCAATGCAGTGGAGTTCTTCCCCCCCTTTTGCTGCCGCGCGGAAGCCATGGGCCATCCTGTTTTGGAGAAGAAAAACAGCACAGGCCAGTTTATTCTCATATCCCGTTTGTTTTAATCCAGAGAACCCTGTACCGGGTTATGTAGATTGAGTGCCGGTGATAAGAATAGTAACCTTTTAAAGACTCCATTGTGCGCATGCATATATGCGCATGTGTGTGTGTGTTAATCAGCTGATTAAACCATCCAGTCGGAAAGTGACAAGTAAGCATAAATGAGTCTGCGGGCAAGTAGACTGTGAATGATAATGACGCTCAGGAGTTCTACTTAGCATAACATAAGGGACTGCTGATTGTGCTCATGGCATTTTTCAGCACGCAGTCAGTGGACTTTGTTATAGAGTTGCACTAATTAGGCCTTAACTCATTTAGCCAACAGCTCCACAGAACCACCATTGTGGTTCGTTTCTGGATCGTGCGCCCGATTTAGCCCCAGCGTTGCGTCAGCCAGCTATGGGGATGAATGCTAACATGCCGCTGCCTCTTCTGAGAGCAGCATATGGAGTGCGCAGCCAGCCAGGCGTGATCATTCTGTTCTTGAATTGTTACCTGGAGGTTTCTAATCCACCGACAAAAGCATCAGAATGAAATTAGGACTGCTTCATGGAAAGAATAAACTGAATGAAGAAAATGAATAAAAAGCTAGTTCACCGATTACGCTGTTAGCTTGTTTGCACTTGAGCTGAGGTATTAATGCGGATGGATAAAATGCGAGGATGATGGTGAACACGCGTTGTAATACAATCACCTTACTATGAGTGCGCGCTATCTGGAATGACATAATAGCATGCGCAAGCCTCTAACGGTACTAAATAAACTGTATGCGGTGCTATCCTTTTTCATGCTAATACTTTGCTACGTTGGCAAATTTTGGTCGGTCAATATGTTTTGAAACCATGACCACTCTAATAGACAGACATATTATAGTGACAGGCCTATGGAAACACATTTTTTAAAATACTATTGTATTGGATTTCACAAGGTTTAACTGGTTACGCTAAGGGTGTGAAATGTGAACAGTGATGTATGACAGAATACCACTATTGTATTTCTCTCGAGCCACAAATACGCGCGCTGATATCAGATGGAGGTAGTAAGATGCTGCATTTACTCCAATTACAGTTTCTTAAGAAACTTTTGGGATAAATTGTGTATATACAAAGGTGACTTTTACTCACTGGGCTACAGTTTGCTCGCTACTTTTATTTCTATCTGTCAATGATTGCTCATGTGGCATCTGTTGGATTTGTTTTTTTCTGAGAGACTTCCGCCTCTGGTGCTGCTTATTGTGCAGAAATTCAAACAAATATTTTATAAAGCAAACTGCTGTGCTGATAACTGTGTTGAAAGCGTGTGAAAGGGGCGTTTAAATACACAGCAGGGCTACCGCAAACTAAGATCTGGCGTTGACTTGCCAAAAAAGAAAAAAAAAGATGTAAATGCACCGACTGCAGCCAGTAATTTTTTTTTTTCCTCTTGGAGTGACTGTGTTGGTATAAATAGATAGCCAATTTGTAAAATCGGCCGTCTGAACACAAGCATCTTGGGCCACTCTAATTGGTCAATTTCCCGCCTGTATTGAGTGCCTAGATTGATTTATTGCCTTTTTTAAAAGGCCGCAGGGACCTGGAGAACAGCTGTGCCAGCCGTCCGTGCCGGAGCTGTTATGAAAACAAGAGAGGCTGAGAGCCGAGCGTCGGACGCCAGTCGTGGCAACAAACGACGAGTCGAAGGGAAGCGGAGCAGCATGGCAGACAGCTGGCACAAGACAGCGTCTGCTCTCTGCTTCCATTGGAGATGCAGGATTTATCTCCTCAGACAGTGTTGAGTGAAGAGGCTTTGCCCTTTTCCAGCTCTGCCTTTTCTCACGCTGACACGCAACCAGGAATTTGCTTGATTGCCACAATGCCTTAATCATAGCAGGGCCGTGTGTGATTGGAAGCGGAGAATAGAGATCCCCCCTCGGCCCCCTCCCGCGTATCATGATACCCCTTCTCCCCAATGTACTTGACATGGAGAGGGCTCACAGAAGAAAACGGATTTGAGTGTTCTGTCTCTTGGGGACTTGAGTGATCGCTCCCCAACCTGAGCGCTTGTCTCGCAGCCGAACGAGGCTGTTTGTGAACAATCACTGTGATTGACTCCACTGCCTTGATTCCAGCTGAAACAATTCGGTCACTCGTGGGATTTGCGAACATGCGTGACCTGCCTGAGTGTTGCCGTTCCGTTACATGATGGAGATGTCATGTCAAATGTAACATCAAGACCTTTGATTCGCTGCTCGCATGTACAGAAAACTCTGATTATTTACAAAAAAAAAAAAAAAAAAAAATGAAGATGGCGGCCCGGTGGGCCAGTGGTTAGCGCGTCAACCTCACAGTGCAGAGGTACTGGGTTCGATTCCAGCTCCGGCCTTCCAGTGTGGAGTTTGCACGTTCTCCCCGGGCCTGTGTGGGTTTTCTCCGGGTACTCCGGTTTCCTCCCACATTCCAAAAACATGCATGAAAGGCTGATTGAACACTCCAAATTGTCTCGAGGTGTGAGTGTGAGCGTGGATGGTTGTTCGTCTCTGTGTGCCCTGCTATTGGCTGGCAACCGGTTCAGGGTGTACCCCCGCCTACTGCCCGAAGACAGCTGGCATAGGCTCCAGCACCCCCCGCGACCCTTGTGAGGATAAAGAGGATCAGAAAATGGATGGATGGATTCATATGAACACGTTGGGACGTTGGGACAAGACTTGATAGAGTAAGTTCCCGACAGGGGCTGAAAACTGACATTTTGGGGATTCATTGGATTATCGAACAGTACACCAGACATGGTGTCAAAAATGGGTTTCATAAATGTCTTGGAACCGGGCGAGTGGCCACACTACAAGTCTGACTGGAAGAGTCCAAGGCATCAGGGTAACAGTTTGTGCGTATGTAGCTCGGTGGGACACAAGTGGGGGTCAGCGCTGGAGCTTGGCTCAGCAAGAACGAGACCTGGATGCCAGATCTTTTATGTGCCGCTGCATGAGGTAACGACACTTGTTTCGCCCTTCATATCCCCCCGCCCCAAAAAAAAAAATCGACCACAACAGTGACCGTTTACCTGCGACATGTCTGTCACGTCCAAATCGAGGTACAGTATAATCGTGTCGTTTGATCTTGGCATTCGCTGAAGCGTAAATGCTCCATGGACCAAACGCAATCGCGAGAAGTGAAGGGAATTCATCGGTTAGATCAAGAGGTTTGTCGTAACAGCTAAACTGGAGAAAATAACGTCATATAAAATAACAAATGTAATGTACATCAGCAGAGAGAATCAAGAACGCTCTCCTATCAAGCTGAGACTTGACTGAAAAGTCCAAAGTAGTTTCGCAACATTTGATAAATGTGCCCGTGTGAACGCCAAACGAAGCAGGACAATATACGCGGGATTCAAAACGTGCGTTGCTTTGGTCCAGACCAGCCAACTGGAGAACTCAAAGTGTCAACACAGCCTTAATTTTGGCAAGATGGATGTGGGATATTAAAACCCCAATCTGGCAACCTTTATAACACAATTTAGTCTTTATTCAGCCTGCCAAATATTTGAAAGGATGGTCATAGACGAAATCACACTTTCAGTCTGCTCATTTGCTTTCTCGTGTCTTCTTCCTGCTATTTCCTCCTCATTTCTCTCGAATTTCATGACGGCTTTCCTGGCATTCCTCGAGATGCTCATGTCGTGAAATATTTGAGGTGTTCTACTCCTACGGATCCCAGCCCATTGACTCGGCTTCTCTTGTGAAATGGGAGGAGAGATAAGCGTTTCATTTTTGAACTGTGATTCTTAGAAATGCCTGTATTTAGCACCGGGTATTGGGAGCCTGAGTCTTCCGCAGGCAATTGAGTGCACATTTTGCGAGTCCTTCTCCAAAGGCGAGAGAGAGAGAGAAAGAGAGTGTGAAGAAGAGAATGAAAGTGAGAGAGACAGAGAGAGTAATCGCGCAGTCTTCATCTAGCGCGTGCTTAACTTTAGGAAATATGAGTCTGGTTGAAGATGAAAGTGAGGCTTAATTTCAAACGCCTCTCGCCACTACTCTTTCTCTGCGACTCTTTCTCACAGCTAGCAATCCAGTGGGACCGGTCCATTCCAATATATCAGGAGCGCGTTATGTAATCCCTTCCGAGTATGCCGGCCTTGCCGTAATGGTTAAAACCGAAGGAGAAGAGAAGGGAGGCAGGCATCGTGGCGTTCCACCCGCGCTTCCCCTTCTCACACCTCAATCCATCAGCATCCACTCTAAGAAGCCCCAACGTGCTCTGTGTCTTTTTAAGATGTTCGCATTGTGCCTGCTCAAGCATACAAAGACGCAGCACTAACAGAGCTTGTCTGTTCGCTTTCCCATGTGCAGCCCGGCGGCCCCAGCCTCCTTTTCCTCCTTCTTTTTTTCCTCCAGCGGGCTGACGCTCCGCCCCACCCAGTCCCTGTAGCCACCCCACCAGCCAGCCAGTCAGCCAGCGCGGGCGTGCTCAGTCTGTCAACACTTCCTCAGCACTCTTGAGTGGTTGAATGGAAACAGGAGGAAGCATGCGCACTTAGCACAGCAGTCCTCAGAAGCAAGCGGGGGTTAATACCGGCGATGGTGTGATGTAACTCGGTCAGCCTGTCAACGGAAGACTGTGTTTTCGCAGCCATCAAGCTCCATTCCATTTGTGTGGATGGTAAACATTTAGAAATTGTTAAGCCAGAGTGTTGATACTTGCAACGCGGCGCAGGTTTACATTCGACGTTGAGGGATTTCTGTTATTGTACGGGAGACACACGAACGGCGTTTTGTGTTTCTGCGGTCCGAAGCGCAAAGCGGCTCACGGTGGATTTACGAGTTTGGGTTTCACATAGTTTCACTTAATTGACGCGTTCTCCGTGTTGAATATGTTCTATTTAATCCGTGAAAGCCTTTTATAAGACCACAGATATTTAATTTGCAAGGGAAATGGACAGACTCCATTACAGACGACAACATAAAGTAGGCAATTTATTGAGATCAATACATGAGCGATATGAAAAAAAAAAAGCCTTTCTGGAGATAAGAATGTTGAATTTTGGATGACATTGTCATCGAGGTATTTAGCAATTCAGCAAAATCGAATTTTACAGAGACCATGTAACGGGCGCCATTTTTTTTTTTTTTTTACCCCAACTTACCAACACAATGTACACACAAACACATCAAAAATACATTTGCGAGCATGATATATTAATTCACAGTGAGTACACGGTGTAGCCTAGTTTTATAAATGTCCAAGCGCGATACGTCTACCGATAGTGGTCCGTGGGCTCCCTCTAGTGGTGCGTGAAAAAGATCACTGCATGTAAAGTTCGATAAAATTACTTTCACTTTTTAAGAACAACACATTTACCTCAACTGTTTGTTATTAAACTCTTATCAAGATATAGTTTTTATTTAATGTTTATGGCCAATATATTTTAGTTCAGGGGTGTCAAACTCATTTTTGTCGCGGGCCGCATTGTAGTTACGGTCGCCTGGGAGGACTATTATGACTGTGAATTTTGTAAAACCGTATAAATGTTTAATCACCTCCATATATTACATATTCAGTACACAACGAATTGGTGGATCACAATTTGCCTGCGTGGGTTTTCTCCGGGTACTCCGGTTTCCTCCCACATTCCAAAAACATGCATGGAAGGCTGCCTTCTGCCCAAAGTCAGCTGGGATAGGCTGCAGCAACTCCCCGTGACCCCATCCCCATTCAGGATGATTGGAAATTCACCTCCACTCTCCCTATTTAACTCACCATCTAATGTCCTTTCGCCTTAAGATTTATCGAATGTTTCCCAGACTCATTCAGGCTGTTGACTACTAAACAATACGCAACGTATTAGCATTTCAATGACCTTTCTATTTTCAAATGTATAATTGCACATTTTTAATTGTGCCTCAGTGAGAATGGCTGATGCTCTTTCTGTGAATTGCTTATCAGTGAGAGCGGAGGCCAGGCCCACTCCGGGGGTAGAAATCTGCCTCTCCCAGGAAGAGAGACTATCCCTGGGTAAGGATTCACTCCTGGCACAAACTCCTGAGCGCATAAACAAACCGGAATTTTGCACGGCGCTTCCTTGAGTGCTCCTGCAATGCTGAAGGGTGCGGGGAAGCTGAATAGAATTAAGCAGAATTTGATAATGACTTATTAAAAAGTGCGGCTGAGTAAATGAAGTGTGTTGTGTAGCCATTAGAGGATGGGAGGTATTATGTTAAACGTTTTGATTTGTGAAGCGGGGTGCGGACTCGCTAATCCACAGACAGTCGGTCGGGGATGCTGGAGGGAGAAATCAAGCCATGCATGTAATATGAGAACATTAGCTTGACGCTCACAGACGGCACAGCTTCTGAGCAAGACAAGTAGGCATGATCGATGAACTCCAGCAGGAGAAAATGATGAGTGCGAAATGAGCTAATTCACCTCCGGTAAACTTCAGGGTGCCACCCAATTGCTTTGAATGAAACGATCAGCAACAGATCAGAATTTAATTAAAACGCGCTTTTACCTGGACGAGTTCCAGTCGAAACAAGTTTCAGACCAAAGCTAGCTACCGTACCGTATATCTTTTTCATACAGATGTTACAGTGTATTGGCTTGGCCGAGGCAGACGGATGAGGATGGAACATTTCCCCTCAGCGTTTTCCAGGCCCGACTTGCCAGACTGCGCCTGAGACTGATAAATCACCCCGCCTCAGCCTTTCTCCCGTGTTTTCTTTTCAAATGTAGAATCGATGGATTTTTTTTTTCCCTTCATTTCATTGACCTGTGCATAATGGTGCTCTCACTCCTCGACCGCTGGGATGGAGCGCGGCGCCGCGGACGTGCTTGCCCGGGCAAAGACAAGGCGGCCCGGGCTTTGTGTTGCTTATTGTTCAGCCCCGAGAAATTAATGTGCTGTGAAATTAGCATTTTATCTTACTGCAGATACAGTAATGGAGGCAATTAGAGCGCAGGGGAGAAGGAGAGCTCGGGGAGCGGAGAGGTAAGCGACAATCCTCGGGCTGCGGGGAGCCCGGCGGAGAGTTGCACAGCCGGCCTCGCAGATAACGCAATCGCCCGCGTCTGGCAAACAGCGCGCGCCGACGACAATGTCCGCCAGTTAATGGAGAACACGTTCAATGTCATTGTGTCTTGTCGAAAGAGCTTGTTTGGACAGCGGGCAACATCTCGCCACCGCGTGTCTCTTTATGTCGTCTCGGCTCCGCTCGGCTGACTTTCATCCCTTTGCCCATGAAATGATCAGGACGGGGACGAGGCGCTGCGATCAATGCGCCTTCTGAGCTGGGATCATTTCTCATCACTTATTTTCAGCCATGACATTGTGTATTTACAGCTGCAGGGGCGCCTTGTCAACTCTCTTTATCACATCTCCAGATTGAAATTGATCCCTCCGATTGCGAGCCACAGGCGAGGAGGAGGGCCGGCCGGCTGTTGTCACCTGAAGCTTCCCGAGATTATTTATTCTTACTCGAGTCTGTTTCCATGATGAAGAGGATGACGCTGACATTGTGGTTTGATCCCGTGTGTCGGATCTGCTCACCCTTCTTTGCCCATAAGTTTGATTCCTCCTTTCTTCAGCAAAGCACAAGAAAGGATTTTGATCACATTGGGGAAATCTGGATACGTTTGATATTGTTGAGGATTTTTTTTTTTTTAATACAGCTTGTCGTTTAATTTGGATCGTTCTTCAGCAAAGCACAAGAAAGGATTTTGATCACACTGGGGAAATCTGAATACGTTTGATATTTTTGAGGATTTTTTTTTTTTTTAATTTAATACAGCTTCTCGTTTAATTTGGATCATGATCATATTTTGGATGATTGGGTTCAATTCCAGCTCCGGCCTCCCTGTGTGGAGTTTGCATGTTCTCCCGGGGCCTGCGTGGGTTTTCTCCGGGTACTCCGGTTTCCTCCCACATTCCAAAAACATGCATGGCAGGCTGATTGAACACTCCAAATTGTCTCTAGGTGTGAGTGTGAGTGCGGATGGTTATTCGTCTCAGTGTGCACCGCGATTGGCTGGCGACCGGTTCAGGGTGTCCCCCGCATACTGCCCGAAGACGGCTGGGCAGAAAGACTCCTGTCGGTTTTTTTCCCCCTCAATGTTGCAATTGCGATTCAAATGCAATATTTTTTTTTCTAAGCCCTCCTTTCATGTTTCACGTCTGATTTATGACACAGAAATGTTTTGGTTGTCTATGTTTGTCTTATGGTAAAATAAAGGCAAATGAATTAACCCTTTCGGGCACAGCGGTTACTACAGTGGACAGTTTATCATGTTGTCAGGTTACAGGGTGCATGAAAGGGTTAATATGAAAGATTGATAATTGATCTGCTTCAAATGGAGTTGTAAATGTACTTCAGACTTGGATTTGCAGTCTTTTCAGTGTTCACCATGACAACGTAATTCTACCAAATAGCATAATCCAAGTCAGTCAATCCTCAATCAGATTACAACAATAATGCAAACCCTTCTGTGGATTTTTCTCTGCAACTTTTCATCTTTCATGAAGCAGTTACTCACGTGACTTTAGTATTTATTTATTTCAGACACAGGAAGATCCACATGACAGGGTTAAAAAAAGAAAAAAGAAAGAAACACTTGATCATAAAGAAGAAAAAAATAATGAGGAAAAAACATTAAAGAAGAAAAAGTAATCAGTTATTGATCCATAAATATGAATATCCATCCATCAATTTTCCGAGCTAAAAAAATAAAAAAAAAAAAAAAAAAAAAAAAGCCGACCAACTAACCGAAGCGGCGTGGTCGTTCATTCTGATGAGGAGTATTATTACAACTCATTGTTTTTTGTTTTTTTGCCATGTTGCATAAAATACATATTTTGGCATAAGAAACAAACGAAGAATTGCTGTTGGGATGCTTTCTGGTCAGCTACAAAAACGACTTCATTGATGAGTAGCCATGAAATTTGCATGTGCCTTTATTGCGATTCCTTCGATGTACAGAGCACATCAAATCTTCATTTGTTTGCAAATTTGTCACCACTTGAAATTGAACATCACTGCCACCTAGTGGACTGGAGGGCAACTTTAAAACAGTTCCGAACAGGTTCGACGCTTTATCTCCGAGGTACATCTGCAGCAAAACAAAAAATGTTTGGTGCAAGTTTATTTCACTGTCCTACGCGGTTTCTTGCTCTGTTTCTCTTCAGCGTGATACAAACCGCTTCACGGCATTATGATACAGCCTTGGTTGGAGGTCGGCGCTTGCGTTTCTGTGTTTTCGTTTGCAAATGTAGCAGTGCATCCCTCTGGCTTCCCATGCACATCCTGCAAAGGTCTGAGCCAAATATTGACATAGCTTATGGTTCAAACCGAGAATGTTTCTTTGCAGTTTTCCATGTGGAGAATAGATCAAATGTTTTCCCCTCGGTCCACACCGTCTGCTGAGTGGTTTGTTTGTCTGGGAGGAGCAGTGTCGAATGGCTGGCCCCTTTGAATACACATTTCTCCACAAAATATGTCAGTTCAATCAAAACGTGAACTTTTTGTAACACTTTAGTGCTCTTTTTTTCCTCGCAGTTCTCACATAGAGCGGCCTGAACTCGCTTCTTTGTTGCGATTAAACCTCACATTTTCTGCAAGAATGTGGCTTCAAAGTCAAACATGCAGAACAAGAACTTCGATTTTTTTTTTTTTTTTTTTTTTTTTTCCTCCTTTTTTAAATGTGCCTGAGCCATGGCAGCCACCCGCCTCCATGCCCGCCCCCCCTTCCCCTTTTCTGTTTTTTTTTCTGGGTAAAGACGGCATGACTTCTGCACTCGGAGGATCACGCCCAATAAGAACATTATCCCAAAAAGTGCATTGGGCTGGCAAGAGGCCGAGATAATACCCGCTTCGTCTCAAAACTGCACCAGCTCGGCTCTCCAAGTGCAAGTGGAGAAATGGGGACCTTACCAAATGACACCCCACAGCACCCATGAAACCAATTGTTCTCCTGCCGCCTTACGCTTCGGGGAGGAAGGCAGAGGCTTGCTCCCAGCCTGCATAATATCCTTATTCTCAAACATGAGGGTGTCGTCCGCATGTCCATTAGCGTCAACGCGCCGCTGCTAAATGGGGCCCGGGCTGTCGTTTTCTCTTCGCCGCAGAGGGTTTGTCCGTCTGTGGAGACTGTAGTAGTTGGTCCGCAGGGGATTATCCATTTTGATTGGGAGGCTGTGTTGCCTTCTGAAGAGAAGGAGATAGATGAGGACATGTCACAGTGCGGAGCTCAGTGTATGATTAGAGAGGCAGCCCGCGTACCTGTCGCCGGAAGAATGTTTGCGAGCTCAATGACGTTGGTCAGGCAGTGAGTGCTAGCAATGCGGCGGCGGGTCTTAAACCGCCATTACATATGCTGGGTTTCAGATTAGTGACACCAAGCAGTCATGCTTCTCGGTAATGCAGCCATTCCTATCCGATGAAACCAAGGTTAAACTTTTTGACCATTATTTCAAAAGGTATGTTTGGCACAGGGCGGCCCGGTGGTCCAGTGGTTAGCGCATCAACCTCATAGTGCGGAGGTCCCGGGTTCAATTCCAGCTCCGGCCTTCCTGTGTGGAGTTTGCATGTTCTCGCCGTGCGTGAGTGGGTTTTCTCCGGGTATTCTGGTTTCCTCCCACATTCCAAAAACATGAGTTGCAGGTTCATGGAGCACTCTGAATGGTCCCTAGGTGTGAGTGTGAGCACGAATGGCTGTTCGTCTCTGTGCGCCTTAAACTTGAGCCTAACTTTAGGAAAAGGCGGGTTAAAAACAATGAGCGGTTGGCAGCCAATCACGCGCCACTCATTGACAAACAACCTTATCGACAAATCTTCAACGAACAAGCATGTTTTTAGAATGCGGGAATTGCTCGTTGGATTCGAACGACTCTATAAATCCCTCCTCTCACTTTCTCCTTCACAGCTCCTCTGTGGACGTCGAAGTAAGTGCCCCCTCCGCCCCTCATCTATATTACCGTCTAATCTGGCACTGTTACACATGAGCTCAGTTGCTAAAGCTCACGGTTGATAAACCCCTCTACTCATCTGAGCTTCCTCACTGATCTCAGACCAGGTGCTGTAGTTTAGCATCCGGTAAAAAAAAAAAAAGGGGGGGGGGGATGGTGGTGAGTCTGTCCCGAGTCCAGCCTAATCGCAGGCGCTCAGGTTGTGAGCACACTTGGCCTTCAGCCTCACATCTTGTTTGAGTTAACAACACAAGCTGAACGCTCTGTTTACAATCTCCACAGCAGGAGCAGAAAACCGAACTAAATCTGTCTGGATGGCTTCTCAGATGTGGAACAGATGTGTTGAAGTGGAGGAAATTATGTCACTTCTTTTTCCCTTCCCTCATGTGACCATAATGACTAAAGAGCTCTGATCGGGGTGATGTGATTACGCAGAGGGAGTCTCGCGCCTTGGTGACACTTCTGCCACGTCTGTTTTATTATTTTTTTTCTTTATACACTGCACTGGGTGGGCTGTTTCTCGCGTGCAGTTCGACGCCCTCTGCAGGCGAAAATGAAAAAGAGACGTTATTTTTATTGGAGCGCACCACAAGGTTGAGATCAGACATCAGACAATGATGTCTAAAAGGTAGAGAGATTATTGTTTTTAGCGCCGTGAAGCTAAATATCGGTAAAAACGTGCAGCGTTTGAAAACATTGTTTCCTTCAGGAGGAGCAGAAAAGTGGTTGGCTACACTCTGCCATCATTAAAAATGAAAAAGGAATCGGGTGCTTACTTAACCTCAAATATTTATTCACCCTCACGAGCTTTGAAAGCTTC
>NW_017805482.1:1200191-1207106 GCF_001891065.2 Hippocampus comes | reverse complement strand
GGGAGGGGTAAATAAAATAGGAGGAAGGGGGAAAAAAAATCTACCTGGTCACACCTTTCTGTCACCGCAGGCTTGCCTCTGTGATGATGCTCCATCTCACTGAGAGTCATACAAGGATGCAGAGTGCACTTACCGCTGGATTCTCAGGGGCATTCATTGCAATGATGATGTTTATTTTTCCATTACGATAAGGGAAAAATTGTCTGAAATACTTTTTTTTTTTGTTGTTGGTTGGTTTCACAGCTTCCAGGAGCATTCAACTTCTTATTTATTTTAACATCAGGCACGCTGGTGAATGTCAGTGTCTGATTGTGTGCATGTGTGCATGTGTAAATGTGCGAGGGTGGTAGCAGTTGTCAGAGGGTAGAAAGGCCAAACCACTTAGAAGTTCTTGTTGCATCACATTGTGCTGGTTTTGCTCGGATGTGTTTGGTGTATTGAACTGCAGAGTGCCATGCAGCTCCAATTATCTGTAATCCAGAAACCAACAACGCACTGCACCTGGATCACAATGGCTTCTTCCAGAGCAAGGATGAGCAACTGGTGGCCCCCGGGCCACATGTGCCCTGAGATTAAACTCTGAGTGGCTCCCATTTTTTATTTTACAAATCTAAATACAAAACCAATATATTATTGAGAAAAAAAAAAAAGAAAGGCTGCTAAACTTTCAACATATTTTTTACATGAATTACGGGATGAGATGGGCAATAAAATCCAGATGGAAAAAATGGAAAAAACACAAAATATTTCAAAAAATATATATATTGGGTAAAAAAAAAAAAAGAATCCACAAAAATGCCAAACTGCAAATATATGTTGACTACAACTTTAAGTTGTAATATCATCATTCACCTCTAGATGGCAGACATGGCTGAGTTGCACTTACATCGGGGCTTATACTGCCCTATGGTGCAAAATTAGTAGGCCTATTATTTTTTTGCGGATTTGGTAAGATGTGCCAAACAAGCATAGTACCTCGATAATATTACCATTTTGAGTAAGTTGATTTTGGAGAAAAATGAGTTATTGCACTTCATGTTGGTTTGCTGGTTAGCAGTTTTGTGCCATCCTTTAATGGTAATTTTTATGCAAAAGAGCCCTTTCAAAAAAAAAAACCCAACTAACTAACAGATTGTGGTTATTTTGTGGTTTGCTTCAAACCCTTTGTTGTTCAGTGAGGCTCTTCGATATTTTATACATGCATTGAGAAATGGATTATGAAAAATGAAATTTAAGAGCACATATTTTTGCACAAATGCACATATTTTGTCCACATCCAAAATAGCATTTTTGTCATCCATCTGTTGAGGAAATCCGTAGTCCAATACGGCCCTCGAGTAGAACTGATGAAAAATTGTTTCTCCACCCCCAGCATTTAAGTTGCCTCTACCTGCTTCAGAGGGATAGTCGCCATCAGATAAATAAAAACCTGAACCAAAAAAAAACAAAGGAGACCCATTTAATAAACGTGAATGTGCATTGTTTCAATTATAGCTGTAGTTGAACAAGTGCACTGGAAGCATGGGGGAAGTAGATGATGAGTGCACGGTGAGCGCGGAAGATGTATGTCTCTCATGAGCTCACTTTCATTAAGTGCCCCTGTGAGCAGACAGAAACAACAGATAAATATGTACAAGTTTAATTAAAGTAATGGGATGGACAGTAATGATGTTGTCAAGTTTACGATGTTTCATCTCAACATTGAGCGTTTCTGCTTGCACTATGGAATATTCTTAAATCTCTTATCTTATTCATCTTATTAAAAAAAAAAAAGAGTCTTCTTTGCCGCAGGCGGCAGAGAAGGAATTTGTGTTTAGTGGATTCCTGTTCCCAGATGAGAAGAGCTAAATGAGTTTGGAGGCTTCCTGAATGCTCTATAATTGTGATGAGGCTCTGCTCCTCTGAACAATTAAAGATGCAGGAGCCCCCCTCCCTTCTGAGATCCATCCCAGATCACTCTTGTCTAGCCTTTCATGTAAAACACACACAGGGTGTGGCTCGTCCAGACGATGACCAGAATCCTCCCTTGGTAACTTTGAGAGAAAGCCTCAAGGTCGGCATCACGCCCGGCGCTATGATCCATTTATTACACGCTGCCAAAGCATTAGCGGGTAGAAGGGAGAGGACTTGCCAGTCTCCCCAGTGGTCCGACCCTCCCTTTTCCCGCCTCTGCTCTCAGTCTCGCATTCCAGGGCTCTGTTCGTCCTCTCGGAACAAACCGGAGAACAAAGCCGCCGAGCGGTTTGGCCTGTCCTGTGGCGCTGTGTGGCTATGCTAATGTAGCCGGCCCGGCGCGGGGTTGACTGAATGAAGCGGTAAAATCGGCGTGTCGGGATGAGAGGTGGGGGGTGGGGGGGGAGGCGGTGAGGGAACCAGATGAAGTAATAGTCTATTCATAGGGGTCAGCCCATGCGAATGCAAATATTTACGTAAGTGATTAAAAAAACACCCGCCCCGTATCCCGCCCACTTCATTTAAATGAGGAGCGAAACTGTAAAACGATTGATATCCCGCAGGCGAGTCTGAAAAAGAGGAAGGAGGACGAGGCATTTGTGGGTGGAGAAAGGGAGCAAACAAATAGTGACGTAAATCTGACTCACTCGTCGTTTGCCTTCACAATGCAAAGATTAGAGCAGCGGGCTCTTTGAGGGATGCAGATTTCATCCTTTGCTTTTCTTAGACTTTCATCCTCACTGCGACGAGTCGGTGGGAATTTCACACTGTCACAGCCATTTCCTCGGGGGGGTCGCACGCAGCTCGCCATCTTGCTGTTTACCTCAAGAGCATGTATGGGATTTTTTTTTTAATTCATATTTCATGATCCTTTGATAAATAAAACACAGTGGGGTTTTTTTGTGATTTTTTTTTTTTTTTTTTTTTAGAGACACTCAGCTTTTAGATCAGAGGGTGGATTGCGCAGTATTTATCACAAGAAATAGGCAATAATCTCATCTGCGAGTCTGTATTAACAATCGCTCTTTCAACCAAAGGCTTGAATGGATGAACTTCACGCCGACTGGGCCTTTCAGCCTCACACGCGGCAAGATGTGAGAGCCGTTAGAAAATTAGCGTTGTATTATCCTCGACATCTGTCTCATCAAAATACTAGAATCCTCCCCGTCTTGTGATGTTCTGGCACGATAAATTCCGCAAATGAATTCTTGAGTAAGATTCCAACCGTGACCTGCGCCAATTCGCCACTGGTGACGATCGTGTTTTGTCCCGTGTCAGTCTGCCAGTCGAGGCAGCGGACACTCAGAACACGACGAGCACGCAAGTGATCAAGATGTGTTAAACAGATGGATTCAAGCCAACACAGCTGTATACGGTGGTGTGACACAATCACGGGCCACAAAATGAGGCGGTCCAACAACCCCCCAAAAAAAGTAAATATTCCATACAGTATTGTCAGTGCAGTTTGGAGAGTTACCAACACTTAATTGTGTTTTGAGAGATAAAAGTTTGTGTGGAACAGCAGTAAAAATATGATGTACACTGCTGAGCGAAAGTTTTAGAACACTTTTTTTTTCGTATTTGGTTAATTGGAAGTCAAGCAGTTAAAATCTAATGAAAAGTCTGAAATGGTGCAAAGTAATATAAGTAGTGAACTGGCAGGGGTTTTAAAAAAACAAAAAAAAACAGATAAGGTCAGACAAAGTTGAAAAAAAAAAGTGAGCAAACAAGTTATACAAAATGCAGTCTCCAGACATGAACGGCATTGAGAGTAAACAGGACAGTGAAAGCAAAGCAACCTTCATGTGGCATGACTTGACAGGAGCGTCTGCAACAGAGTTGGGAAAAACTTTCTGAAGAGGATTTATTTTACGTTTGCAGAAAGACTGCCATGAGTGTATTCAACGGATAAGTCAGACATTTTTGTTTCGCGACGATCCCATGATTTCTTTTTTGTAACTTGAATTGTTGCTTTGGTCCGCGATGTACTTTCAGAGTACAATGAGGCATTTTACGGCACGATTTTCATGAATGTCTTTTGGGATGTTGTAAAACTTTTGACCGGTAGTGTATTTACTTAGGTATACTGATTTACCACACAAAAGACGCTAATGATATGTTGTTACACGGAAGCTACGTATTACAACGTATTTCTTTCTTAATTTTAAAGAACTTATGTTCCAAGTACACTAACTGCTGAAGTCTGAAACTCTGAATACACTGTGCAGTGATTTGCTCTTTCTTTTGATGCCTTAATAAAATGCTAATGCCCGAAGTCTGCGAGAGGGCAGATTTTTAGCATCTATGCTAGCTAGCGTGAAACTTTGCTACTTCTCTCACTGTAGCCGTTGTTTTTTTGGCAGATCAAATATACAACATGAATCAAAACTTGTTTTGCTCCTATTTGCATTATGTTTCCTCTTTTGCTAAATGTCAATCTTTTATTGACTTTTGCATATACAGTATGTCCAAGAATAAAGGTTGTTGAATGATCCCCCCCCCTCCAAAAAAAAAATCAAAAAACCCACGAGGCACATTTATGATTCATAGACTGTGTAAATCAAATGAACATGAATGAACAACTTGAAAGCGAAATAGAAAAGTTCACGTGGTGTGTTACGCACACTCGCGCAGCACTGCTGAACACAAAAAACGTCGGGTCAAACCAGGTAGCAACAGCAAAGCTCATTCCTTCCCGGGTCATCTCGGCGCTAATTACACAACACTGCGTTAGTTACACAGTTTTATTCTCACATGGTATCCGCACCCTGCACGGATCAAGAAATCAAATAGAATTTAAGCATTAGCTAATATTATATTTATATTTAAAGCAATGTTTCCTTTGCGCCGGAGCCCTGCAGATACCTTCTGCTCCATGACTGAAGAAGCTTCCATTATGAGCTCGGCACGGGGATGTCTCTGTACTCCGATGTCAAAGCCGTTGATTTTCAACTCCTTCTCCGAGGCTATTGTTGGTCATTGGGGAGCATCAAACATGGCGCTACAAATCCCTCTGACTTTGGCGAGACTGCAGCTTTGACAGTCGGCTTGCACCTTTAATCATCTTTATGGAGTCAACCAATTCTGTCATCTGTTGAACGATTATTTCCAGAATGCAGGAAAAGGACGACTTTTTTTAAGAAAAGGACTTTTAAAGTCACAGTACTGGATGCCTCTCCGTAAACAAGTGAAATGCTGACCCTCAAATACTGAGAATCATTTTATACTTAAAAAGTGATTGACAGAAATTATTTTTTTAATGAAAGCGTAGGACTGGTAGTCGCTCCTTTGGTTGGGTAGCATATGAAATGATTTTGATGAACGGTTGTTTTTTTCCTGTCATGAATGTTCAGTTTCTTCATTATTGCTATTGTCAAGAAAGCAAATACACGACCAACAGTTCCTCTGGTTCAGCGCTTCTTGTCATGTCAGTCGATAATGTTTTCCCAAACAGTTCCATTAAGAGTTTGGTCCTTGTATTTTTCGAAACTGTCACAGCAGGGTGTGCATGGAACAAGCTAGCAAAATGCTCGCTTGATGATGCAAAATGACATAAAACTGTTCATTTGTTTCCCATCACTGTTGTTGAGGTTGAGCGCAAAAAACAGTACCGCTAGTTGACAGCAACAGCACATCACCATCAAGCAAAAGCCAACTCCCTCCCTCCCCCTCCCCCCATTTTCCCTGCTGAGTTTCGATCACACCGTAAAAGCCACTTCGAATGCTCATTTTGAATGGAAACTGTTCAAATCAGCCAAAAGGTTCACGATAGTTTAGCATTTGACAATATTCGGACCTGGTTTTCTCTCCCCCTTATCACATTGTTAATAATCCATGCAGAGGTTTTGTTGCTTTGGACTCGAGAGCAGACATGCCCCCGACATAACAGGCTTGGTTTGAAGAATGAAACCATCTTGTCTGAATTGCGCTTTCATTTTTATGAGGCGTCCCGAGATGAAACAACGACAACCAATATAATCCATTGTGTTTTTATTGGATACACTGTGCCCGATTAAACAAATGGCACGGGCAAGCCTCTCAATGTAATCCAGCGGTACAAACCTCTAGAATGTTCTGTCTACTAATCATAAAAAGCAGGAGCTTTTTATATCAGACTTTCTTTTTATTTATTTATTTATTTATTTTTAAGTAAAGCAATCCAATCGATTGCAAGTGAGCTTTAAAATGTGTCACGGCGCACATCAGTTGAGCATGAATTCAGAAAAGGTCTTCAGGAGACTTTATCAGTACGTCTTAAAATTCCAACAGTAAATCAATAACGGTTGCGTCTGCCAACTCTGTTGTGTTCGATTTCTTCAACACTGTTGGAAAAAAGAAAAAAATGAAAATAAATATCAAGCATATGCCTGCTATCTTTGCACTGGATTGGTGAACGGATCACTGAGTAAGAAGTTGCGCTGTCATTTTGTATGGTGTCTGAAATTTTGATTATTAAGGCAGCATTATTTTGGGGCTGAAATGTAATCAGATACAAGTAGCTGAAGAAAAAAATGATCACGTGTGTATACGTGGTTCTAACAGCATTCTTTTTTTTTCTGCCTGTCAGTATAGATCACTTGCATAGACAGATGAACAAAGATATGTTTTGATTTATTTGCAGTAAATAAAAATATTTTTTTTGGGGGGGACCAATTAATTTAAATCAATTAGGTCACATGGCACAGTTGTCAATGGTCAAGAATTATCTCGAATGGCATGTGGAAGGCTTGCAGTACCTCTAGCTGCCTCCAGGGGGCTTCATGTCAGCTGTTACGGACTGGAACCTAACTTCTACCTCATTGGTCATGGGAGGATGACATCATAAGCCCTCTCCCATTCGGTCTGTGTTTCAGAAGGTCAACTCGGTGACCTCTGATGTGTTGTGTTGCAATGTTCCCGCAGAAATGCTCGCCTGACCTACTTCCTCTTAATCCCTCGATGTGACTTTAATTGACGAGGGGA
>NW_017805482.1:1198412-1200175 GCF_001891065.2 Hippocampus comes | reverse complement strand
AACAGCAGCCGGCAAGAAAAAGGCAGATATAAAGGCATGGGTGATTTCCTGCTGCCACCGCTGTGTTCAGGCCACAAATTAATTCGATTCTGTTATGTAACTGTAATCATCATCCTCTCTAATCACATCAGCGGCTTTGTGAGACACCCAAAATAGAAGGATTGGGTCGGACGGCGGGGCGGGGCTAAAAGAAACGTCGTAGCAGACTGCAGCTAAAACGGACAAACTCATCAAACGTTAGACGTATGTCAAACATTTGACAAAGTAGTTCCGTTATCGGGAATAAAATGGTCAGAAACCATTGTCATAAAAAAAATAAATAAAATAAAAAAAAATTCAAGATCATAATGTTACATCATAATTCATTTGGTATTTACATATTGTTTGACAAAATAAGTCGCATGCATGCTGGGGTCTTGAAGGCAGGGTACAATCCGGAACTGGTTGCCAGCCAATCGCCGGGCACACAAAGACAAACAACCACTCACACTCACCATCACTGGTTAGCATGTCCGCTTCATCAGTGCAGAGGTCCTGGGTTCGAATCCGGGCTCCCCGGGCTTTCTAGGTGGAATTTGCATGTTCTCTCCGTGCCTGCGTGGGTTTTCTATGAGTATTTCGGTTTCCTCCCGCATTACAGAAACATGCATGGTAGGTTAATTGATCACTCGAAATTGTTCTTCGGTAGGAGTGTGAATGGTTGTTTCCTTTTTGTGTGCCCTGCGATTAGCTGGCAACCAGTTCAGGGTGTACCGCACAACTGGGGTAGGCTCCAGCACACCCGTCACCCTCGTGCGGGGAAGCGGTTCGAATGAAGGATGATGGATGGATACACATTCGTGATTTACGATATGCAAAATGTCAAATGACACCAATAACATGAATTTCCTGCTTTATATGTCCAATAAAAAGCTAGCTAGAGAGAAAAAAGAGAGAGAGAGAGAAATTTATAATTACTGACATTCTTTTTTTTTTTTTTGGGTGTGATGCTGTACAGTATAACACATTCAAAATCATTAACTATATTATTAAAAAAGACCTCTGATGTCAGTCCAACCTGATTATGATTATCTTTTTAAAGGCAGGCATCGTTCTACAGCATTTACATTGATCTCTTTTGAGTATATTCAAGAGTTTTACAAACAGGGTGCCACACCTGATGAAGATTTATGGAATTGTATTTTTAGACTTCAAAGTCTGTTGTCTTTTTTTTTGTTGTTGTTAGTTGTGGAACGTCTACCAGAGATTGTTGTTCTTTTCTCTGTTAAACATGACTTTTAATATGATGGTGTACCGTTTACTTTAGCAATAATTATGACATGTACAGAGTGAATGAGTATCTTGGAATGATGTTGTAGGAAACATTTTAAGGCAGTTGTATCAACGAGGACCCTGCAGAAAGTCACCAAGCCGTAACATGGTCTTATATCCTGGGCAGCATCTGATGGCTTTATAATAGAAAGCCGCTTCTTCATTTTCCGATGTGGACAAGGTCCAGCCAATCAGGCTCCTTCTGACAATCAAGCCGAACGTAATGCACACTGTCTTTCAGCTCACCGGGCCCCGACTCCTGGGACCCGAGTTGTTCCAGGGGGGTTCAAAGGTTAACTGATTTGGTGTGACTTGTCTCCAGGGGTCTGATTGGAAGCATTGTGAGTGTCCTCTGTAAAGTGCAGTCTTGTGTCGCATACTGACACTCTCATGTTTGCTTTGAGTACCGCTGGGTCCTGAGAAAAAAAAAAAAATTTATATATATATATATA
>NW_017805482.1:1155787-1198376 GCF_001891065.2 Hippocampus comes | reverse complement strand
GTATATATAAGAAAAAATATATATATATATTTTTTCATATATATATATAAAAGAAAAAAAATAAGTGCGCCGTCTGTGAAAATGTCTCAGCGTATCTTGTTCTTTGTTCTACCAGTCTGAGCTGGATATATTCAGTCAAGGTGAAAACACGAGCCGGGGTGTAGCATCATCGGAGGTGTCTTGCTTCCTGTGTTCTGTTTCGCTTTGGATTGTAGACAATCCAGTCGCAGATGCATTCATGACATGTCATCAGTTTTTTTGGTACTGGCAAAAAGTGCACCTTGTTAGCGTACACTTGCAGGACAAATTCTGTACATATTGTCCGCAGTGGCTTTTTTTTTTTCGTCTTGCTTTTGCATGACAACATCCTGTTTGTGTGCCATGTGTTTGTTGTTGTACGTAAGCATTAGGCTCGTGGTGTGCCTTCTCCCCTCCAGCTGAAACCTGTCAGTCCCCTTCAGGATGCGGGCCCAGGTTCACTGGACAGCCCTGACAGGCCGCCTCATCTCCTCTACAGCGAGGCCCGCTGCTCGCTGCCAGGACAGGATTTGTTCCCTTCCTGCCACTTTACATCCACAAGCTCTACATTTAATTAGAATCACTTGTCATGTCTCGTATATCACCTGGGCCTCTCGGTGTCAGCTGTCAGCCAAAGAAATGCGATAGTTATTCAGCGTTCTGCGGAAGTAGACCGTCAAGGTCACAGGATGAAATGTGGGGGGGTGGGGGTGGGGGGTGACTGGGCAAAAGCCACGTTGACGTCAAGTGGTACGGATAAGTTCATCTCAACACAATGTTGGTTGGGACTGTACTCTGAGTTCATCATTTGATATTGTAGATATTCTTCTCCACAACGTTCACATTTAACATGCACAAGGATTTAATTCGTTTTTTTTTTTTCTCAATCCCCACAATAATCACCCTTTTTTATCTTTTTCAAACTTCAAATTGTGATTTGGTTTAAATTATGTTGGCGACTTTGGTAAGCACGTCAAGAATGTTCGTTTCATTTCATAACACTGGTCAACACATTTTTTACTAAATTATTTTATTTCGAGTCAGGCCTTGTTTTTTTTCCTCTCACCCTCAAGTTTTTATCAAAATGATATGAGATATAATATCAATATTGCGGCCTGGTGATCGTGTGGGTAGCGTGTCGACCTCACAATGCAGAGGTTGCGGGTTTGATTCCAGCTCCGGCCTTCCTGTGTGGAGTTTGCACGTTCTCCCCGTGCCTGTGTGGGTTTTCTCCGAGTACACCGGTTTCCTCCCACATTCCAAAAACATGCATGACAGGCTGATTGAACACTTTAAATTGTCCCTAGGTGTGCGTGTGACCAAATTTGAAGTCAAAGGCAATGGGTGGCCAATGTGTGGGTGAGTAGAGAGATAATGAGTCGGATTGGTCGGTTTTGGCTTGTGGTACCGCTCAGTGATTCCTTTCCATGGAACTGATGGAAGCCCAAAAAGCTTCACAGGGCCACGTTAACCAGGCAACAGTGTGGCTTGGGGAACTTGCAGGCTTGACTTCCACCAAGAAGTGTAGCAAGAATGGAGGGAATGTTTAAAATGACCTCTGACCCCCGGCCCATAACTGCTTGAGTCTAAACTGCTGATGAACTGCTGAGCTGGGTCTCATTGAAAGCCGCACCATGCTCCATGTTTGTTTTTGCTTTGATCAGGTTGTCCCTGTCACTTTTAATAGTGTGTTTTCATGTCCCTTGCTCACTGTTTCTGGCTGCCCCCCGCCCCCACCACCACCACCACCACTGTGCTCGAGCACTCTGCTTATATAACTTCCATTTTCTTGTCTTTGACATCCCAGAGCTCTCGCAGTCAGCTGACAGAATCCAAATGTCTGCTGGTTAGCAAACTGCTTCTCTGTTTTTTTCCCCCCACCCCCGTTTTATTTTCCTGCTTTTCATCCCGTCCCTCGGTCTTCTCTTCCATTGGTTGGGCTCCACACCCCCAAGTCAGTTTCCACATATTAGCACCCGAGGCCAGTGGAGGCGGGCAGATACGCATTGCCTGCCATGGCCCATGGATCCTGCAAGCCAGTGAAAAATGAGCTTTGGAGAGGCAATAAATTGCATCCAATTTAAAGATGAAGGCAGAAATAAATTTCGTTTTTCTGAAGTCTGAAGAAAGGAGGGGGGTGGAAAAAAAAAGCCCCTAGATAATTTCTGTTCCATCTTTTTCATGTGAACATTTCTTTGAAATGTCCTTTTTATGTTGTTCGTTTGAATTCATAAAATAATTATATATCTCCACGTTAGATTGCCTTTTAATGTTTCAGCAGGTTGTGAAAATAATCATACTTTGCTGATGTGTTTTTGCCTCCCGCTTCAAATGGGATTGAGTCAGTCGACGGACTACCTCAGCCATTTTCCCACCATTACATTTACGAAAATGGACCTTCCAAGAGGTTCAAAATTTCACGCTGAGAAGTTGTGCAAAGTGGTGAAAGCAGTGGCGATGCTAAAGTACTTGGTACCGGGTGGGCACTATCACGTCATATCCAGTAGATTCTTACTTTTATTGTGTGTTTTATATTTAATATGCTCTATATATTCCTTTGCAAAATGAGTGTGAATCCATAAAGTTTCCTCATGCTATCAGAGCAAAAAAAAAAAGGCCCTGCAGGAGACCGTTTTTTTAAATTTTTTTTATTAGCTTGAGCTTTTTAAAATGCAACAGATTCAACGTAATTTCTGCTAACAACCCAGGCTAAACTTCGCTCCTACCTGACTTACAAAGGTATCTCAGTTGAGGTCTCACTTCATTTCCTTGGCACCAATTATTACTTTCCTATTATTCGGGGCTTCGATGCCGTCTTGTTTTAAGGTGTTCGAAAGAGCAGAAAAATATGTGTAGAGCTGCAAAACGGTTCGTTTTTCAGCAAATAGCCGAGGGGTGGCAGAGCACTATCCTGCAGTGTGTCATGAATGTTGCCTGGTTGCTACATTAAAAAAAAAAAAAATTCCCCCATGAAAAGGCAACTTGAATTTGCATTGTTTCCCCCACAAAACCCTTCGGCTGTACCACAGCATAACGGATTGACAGATTATGTTGGGGTGGTGTGAGGTGTGTGTGTGTGTGTGTGTGGGGGGGGGGGGGCCTTAAAGCTTGCATCAACAACATAAATTGAATTGAGAGCCAAACCATCAGGTACAAACCTCCAATTAGAGAGAGAGAGAGAAAATGTGTGCCAGGTATTTCTTGTGTATTAGCCACCTTGCCAAAACAACAGTGAAAAAGACACCAGGGACACGTGTGTGTGTGTGTGTGGGGGGGGGGGGTACACTCCAGAGAAGCACATTCAATTTTTTTTTTTTTTTTTTTTAACACTACCATGTTTCTTCTTGGTTAAAAGCATATGTTTCTCCACACTGTGCCAATGTGCCGACACCGTAACTGTGAGGGCCCAAAAAATAAATATATAAAACAATATCTGCAACGACTGTTGTTGGACTTGCGAGTGACAAGCTAGCGTTACGAGCACTCTATGGTGGCAGTGAACTCAAGTCCTTTCACAATAAGCAGAAGTTTGGCAGATAGTGAACAATTCTTCAAAAAAAAAGAGACTCGAAGCTGTCACTGTCACAATAAATCTGAAAGAACTCCATATGGAGTATTAAAACAAACACATTTCCCTGAAGAAGGCCACCACTAACTTAATGCTAACACAAAATGGAAAAACGCCTTTGACGGGCTAGCAGACAGCATTGATACTTATGTTGGTGTAACCCAATACGCAATGGATATTTAAACACAAATGGTGGTGCAACACACATAGACAGAAAATATGACAGTACTCACGGGCATATATTCTTTATCCTCAGCAAAAAAAAAAAAAAAAGACTAACATGATTGCAACTTAATGGGCCAATTAGAGTGGTGGTTTAATTCTTTAAAGCATATAGATTGATGTTATTACTCTGTTTTTGTGAAGTACAATAATTATGAGGTCAATTTGCGGCAGGGCTAAGTCTCTATCCCCACTGTACTGTGCAGTGGAAAGGGCAGATATATATATATATATATATATTTTTTTTTTAAACATCTCATCATTTGATGTCATTATCTTGTCGGGTTTGTCACTGCTGGTCAGTGGTTTTCCACACCTCTGCAGGCAGTATGAATTCAATTCTCACTCAGTGACAGTGTGAATGTAAATAGTTGCCTGTCTCGATGTGCCTTGTGATTGGCTGCTGACAAGCCCGGGGACACCTCAAGTCCGCTGAAATAATCTCCAGCTCCCCCTGACCCTGAACAGAATAAGCAGTATAGAAAATGGATGCGTGGTTATATTGTTTAGTCGTGCCTAATGAAGTGGCCATCGGGTGCACTATCTGAACGACTCCCGAGGATGGCAGTGAAAATCGTGGAACATGTTGCCATTCAATTAATCTGTTCAATTAGCTGACATCGAGTGCATCAGCAGTTTTTACTGTCTTGGCGTTGCTCTGTGGCAAAGCTTGTGCTGTTTATCTAAGCGGGCTGTTAGCTAAGCTCAGCTGATTAATAAATAACCACGCCACCGTCTTGGATCAGTGCACCTCTAATGCGCTCAGACGCACTGCCTCGTTCCTGTTGCGTCTGCATTCCGCTTGACTACGTACACACCGAAGAGGGGGCGGGGTCTCGCCGCCGTGTGTTAGCATGTCGTAAGAGCGTCTCAGCGTGTTGTCATCAAAGGCTCGCTGTGTGGCATCAGCAGCCCTCATCTTGCTGGATTTGTCTTTTCACGTGGCAATTGGATGCCAGTTCCCCTGTAGCCCCCCCACCCCCACCCCGTCATACTCACACATACAAATGCACTCATCCCCGCTTCCTACTCTCCAACCTTCACTTTTGTAAATTATGTAAGTGCCGTATAAGCAGCCGTCGTGGCATTTCACCGACGAGACCACTAGTCCGCCCGGCGCGTCAAGTACACCCGATGCATTTTTTAACTGGAGTTCCCAGAGCAGCCCCGGCTAGACATTGGCCAAGTCACGAGGGTTAGTGGGTTCGCCTCAGCGACTGTTTCTCCAGTTAGGGGCTGACATCTCTAAATGTGTTGTCTGTGTCTTGTGTAGCCATGCAGCAGAATTCACCCTCGGCTGCTCAGACTGCGGTTACGTGTGCAGCTCTTCTCATGAAATAACAATAGCGTAGTGCTTTTAAGACCTCACACATGATAAGAACGCCACAAAATGCACACTAGCAAGAGGAATGGACTGTTTTTTTTTTTCTGCGTTTATTCATCAACTATTTCAGTAGAAGAGAATTTGGATGGCGGCACAGTTAGCGCATCCGTCTCACAGTTCAGAGATGCGGGTTCGGATCTGGGCTCGGGTCTTCCTAAATCGAGTTTAAATGTTCTTCTTGTGCATGCTGGGTTAATTGAAGATTCTAATTTGTTGTAATTGTGAATGTGATTGCCAATGCGTGTTTGTCCATATGTGCCGTGTGGTTGGCTGCCAACCAGTCCAAGCTGTACCCTGCATCTCATCTTAGATTGCCCCGATCTCACCTGCGACTCTAATGAGCATAAGCGGGATAGAAAAGGGATGGCTGGATCGAATTTTGGCGTTAAAACCAACATTTATTAGTCCCCTTTCATCTGGTCATGAGGATGTCTTACATAACAAGGCAACGTGGAAAAGTCTGCGAAAGCAATTAGTTAAGTGAGGTAGAAAATCAATCAGTAGTTTCTGGATTGGATAAATAATTAATCGGTTCAAATTACCAAACGTGCTTCTCAAATGTAAAGGTCTGATGCTCTTGTTACTGATACAAAATTACGAGTATGCTGAAGCATCAGCCCTAATCAAAATACGAACACATTTCTGCACCATAACCATAATAACATTTAATCGGGGTTCATCAATTATTAAAGTGGAGGGTAATGTCATAAATATTTGGACATGTGCAGTACTTGCTCATAATAATCAATCAGAAGGCCTGCGCACACTTTTTTGACGACCAAAAAGACAAATTTTTGTAGAAATATCATATTATGTAATACTGTGCTTAAAAGCCTGGAAGGAGTTTGAAGTTTTTGTTTTTTTTTAAATCACTATTTTTGTCATATTTGTTTAAAAAAGGTCATTATGACTTGAAAGTAGTGGTTGATAATATGTGACAAAAATCTACCGTCTGTGGCCCCACCTTTTGCCTCTTAGAAACAACCACATCCTAGGAAAAATAAATAATCCGGGATATTTTTTTTTTCCCTCAAAGTCCGTCTTAATGTCAAATAAACACCTGGTCATCAGTTGTGTAATGATCCCCAAGCTGGACTGCTACAGTCCAGTAAGAAACATGGCTTTCCACATTATCTCATCTCTTCTTTTGTACATACAGAACATGCTGGACCGCAATCGGTGTCGCTTATGTTGACCTCATGAAAGAGCAGCATCCCTCACCTCACTTCACTTTCATCGACTTGCCCTTGAATCCACCAGACCTGATTTTTAGCAGCCTGAAAAGTCCAGCTTTGTTGTTGTTTTGAAACACTCAATGGGACTTCCTTCTGATAGCCCTCGCAGTCTGTGTACTTGCTCAATGTAAGTTTGTCCAACCTGCCAGGCACTAATCAATAAACGCTCTTCACGCCGCGCTGCCTTTGTCTGGCTTCTGAGGAATAATTAAAGAATGCACAGCCGTGATGATGTAGATATCGTCTACGGAAGGACTCTTCTATATTTCTTTTTCTTTTTTTTTTTTGCTTTGACTGGCAAGCGCAGACTTGAGGTATGAGCCCTGTTGAGTGGCAGTGGTCAAAAAAAGCGTCTTCAAGGTGTTTCATGAAATTCCCAGTTTAAGTTTACGGTCCAACGAAACATAAAACAAAAAGAATCACACCTTGTGTATTTACAGCCGAACAACTGCCCAAAGAAATGCCCTGCAAACTGAATGCTAATGCTAGTTAGCATCTCTGTTGCAGTGCATCAACCTTTTAAGCGGTGGATTGAACGCCAACAATTCAACATGTAGGAAGACAATATAACAGTACTCACAGTCATACACTCTATCTTATGCAAATTGATTCATATTAGTGTCGTATTGATGAGCTCAGAGTACACTTGTGACATTATTATGAATTGAATCAACTCAGTAAACAGCGTAGCTGTCTGCCTTTCTTCTACTGCCCGCATCAAGTGGCCGAGGTTGGCACACCAGAAGGAGCAGCATTTTATTGTAGCAATGGACAAGCAATTATTTTCAATTCTGTTTAATTATGTCATCACCGTATGTTTTTATATAGTGTGATATTATAGAGTGTTCTTTTTCCTCATTAACTTACTCAGGAAAGATTGGAACGGATTATTGTTTTTTTTTCCATTCATTCCAATTGAAAATGATATCTTTGGATTAAGTGTTTTGAGTTACAAGCATGGTCATGGGATGGATTTAACTTGTGTCTCAAGGGGCAACTGTACATGATCAAGGCCTTTCCATTTGCGTGCCTGTAGGTCAGTGTGTCACTGTGTCATGCCCATGATGCTCATGCATTCTGACAACCTCAGAGTGGGAGGAAAACACAAAACAATCAACTCTGTTTCCTCTGAAAGCACGACAAAGCAAATAGTTGTCAAACACGTCCTGCGCATACAGTACTGTGTATACTTGTCGGTGATGAGGGTCAAGGCACATCCATGCAGAGATACACATTTTCTGTATACGTGTGCAGGGAGTGAGCGCGCACCATGCAAACCTTTAACCCCCACCCCCACGCCCCCCGCCCCCATGATCCCCCAACCCTAATAGGCTGTCGTAATTGAATAAAACATGGACGTGCTGCGAAAGGCCCACTGGGGGTAAATGGCATTCGCTAAAGCATAGAAGCCAACTCAATAAAGAATAGCACATGAATAAGTGATGAGAAGCAAACGAAGCGTGCTACGTGCATGGAGCAAAGGGAGTGGCTGACGCTGAAACAATATCAGAAACAGCAGGCTGATGGGAGGGCGGTAATTATATTGGAAAAGGAGGGAGCACGCATTTCTGTTGGCTTGTTTTTTTTTTTTTTTTTTAAGTGACTCAAATGATACCAAATAGCCAGAAATCATCTCCGTACCAACCCTGTTGCAGAAACGACACACGCACGCTCACACACGCACATGCACTCACACCCCACACAGAGAAAAAGGGGAATGAGGGAGGGTGGGAGTGTTCGACTAGGAAGGAGGGGCACACTAAAATATCCTGAAGGTCCTTGGCAGCTTTAGAGAAAGGCCTTGGAGGTTAGGAAACATCAAATCAATGCATTGTAATGTGAATTGACTGCTGACTTTGATCATGTGCCTTGGGAGTGCTTTAGCATTGAGTGCTGTCACACTGGCTGGGTTAAGCAAATAGAGCACGGGC
The DNA here is from genome assembly GCF_001891065.2 of Hippocampus comes. Lineage (NCBI taxonomy): Eukaryota > Metazoa > Chordata > Actinopteri > Syngnathiformes > Syngnathidae > Hippocampus > Hippocampus comes. Next base: position 1,190,018 of record NW_017805482.1, on the reverse strand, counting down.
TGAAATGGAGAGAGATGGCAAGGCAGAGGCAGGTTCGGATAGGGGTGAATCGGGGGTGGGGTGGGGGCGGCTATGTGATGGTTGGTTATCGTCAGAGAGTAATGGCCACGTGAAAATTCAATGTGCGCTCACTAAATGGCATATTGTAGTTATTTTGCATTGACAAATGGAGTCCTGATTGCAGTACATGAATATGTGTTGGTCAAGTTCCGTCATGGAATAATCACAGCGGAACTGTTGCCTCAGAATGTGGTGTACTGTATTGTTTAGGGGAAAAAATTTTTGATTTTAGCCTTGTGTCAGCTGTTTCTCCCCTTCCAAAATGTCGGGTCAGCTCTGCTAAGTGTCACACGCCTCTGATATCCGAGCTCCGAAGGTGCAAATGCTCTTAATTTTTTGTGCTGTAATGATGAGGCGGCTTTAATTTTGCCCTCCCTGACTGGAAGATTTTTTTTTAGCGGCAACATTCTGACCGTTTGCTTTGATGCCATGCTGTCCAGATTTGCTGTGCGGGGTTTAGACATATGTTTTGCTATTGTTTTCCCTCGGCTGCACTTTTCAGTATCCTCAGGAGGATGCCCCTCTTACATAAAGCAAGTGGTTGGTTTATGTTGCCCCAACAGCACAGAACATCCTCAGCTGTTACTGCGATAAGATGATCACATGGCCATGAATTTGGATTGTAAAAAAGAAAATCAAAATCGCGTCTCCTCGAATGTCGAAATGTAGCCGAAATGAGGGATTGAAATATTAAGCACACTTGCCAGGGTAGAACAACACACACCGTTAAGGTATGAAAAGAGCACATACTGACATCCCGGACTTGGCAAAACCATTTCAAAACATTTGTGAAAGGGAAGTCAACCAAAAAAAATATGTTCCACCTCTATTGCTAAAGTAACAAGATGAAGAGAAATTTTAGTGGTGGTCCAGTGGTTAGCGCGTCAACCTCACAGTGCGGAGGGTGCAGGGTTTGATTCTGCCTTCGGCCTCCCTAGGTGGAGTTTGCATGTTCTCCCCTGGCCTGCGTGGTTTTTCTCCGGGTAGTCCAGTTTCCTCCCACATTCCAAAAACATGCATGGCAGGCTGACTGAACACTCCAAATTGTCCCTAGGTGTGAGTGTGAGTGCGAATGGGTGTTCGTCTCTGTGTGCCCTGCGATTGGTTGGCAACCGGTTCAGGGTGTGCCCCGCCTACTGCCCGAAGACCGCTGGAATAGGCTCCAGCACCCACTCGACCCTTGTGAGGATAAAACGGATCGGAAAATGGATGGATGGATGGATGTCAGTTGGATCCAGTCCAAAAAAAGGACACCAGGTTTTGCCCTCATTTTAAATACACTGGACCTGTGCATATATTTGCAGTTTTACTGTTTCAAATTCACCTATTTGTATATTTTTGGGAAGTCTACCACCACTTCTTTGCGGAAAAACTATATAGTCGTGTTTTTGTGTTTAAATGTTTGTTTTTTGTTGTTTTTTCGTGGCACTATACTGTCAACAGTATGTTTCTAAAAATTCGAAATGCTATAAACTTCTTCCCAAATGTTTTGGCACCACAGCTTTTGGAACATTTTAAACTATTAAAATAGATAATTATAGTCACTTTTCGGGCAGCGTCAACTAGTCGCAGATTCCCGCAAGTGGGTGGGGGGGATGTGTCCACTGTATACTATTTAAAAAAAAATGTTTTAATAACATTCCTTAATGGTAGCAAAATAACCTCCGAGGCGTCATCATTTTTGTACAAAATCGTACTAATTTCTCATGAGAAAACAGTTTGAGCAGACTGGGCTTTATTGGTGAAATTGTGCTACTTAATATTTTTTTAAAATATAATAATAACGCCATGGTGAAAAGGACGACAAAAAATGAGCTGATACGGTATCAAGTCGAGCAGAGGCATTCTTGCAGTGAGAGCCAAAACCTCTTGTTGCTATAGTAAAGAAGAATAGCACACGGGCCAGCTGGTGCTGGACTGCGAGGTGCATCTCTGAACAACCTGACTGTTCAAAGGCTTTTTAGTGCTCTGGAGAACATGAAAGGCATGTTTAAAAATTTAAACGCCCGATCTGTTCCAGCGCTATGGAGCGGCAGAGGGAAGCAGATTTTTACGTCGCCAGAATTCCCCAGCTGCTTGCTTTGTAAATTAATTAAGATGTTTATGACAGCTGCTTGCACCTAATGGAATGCTTATAGACTATGCTATTAATTATTGCTGCCGGTCGCAGCTACAAGCTTTCATATTGCTGACAATGTATGGCTGTGGACGCAATATAGACTTGATCCCATAGGCTGAGTCTCGGACAACCTTTTGCCGACTCAGTGATTGCATCCGAGCATCAGTGGGGTGTTGCTGAAGTCTGTTATCTCGTCGGATCTCTCGCGCGGAAAAATCACCATAAATGTTTATCAATGGCGTGTCAGAAAATGAAACCTGAGAAAGGGCATTTTTATTCATAGCTGGTTGGACATTTTCCTTCTGAACTGTGCACATTCCTACCCCTTCTGTTGTTTTGTTTACTATTATTGTATTATTAGTAATCGGACTTGGCTACAGGATGCATTATCTCCCTTTGCCTTCCAGATAAATATGCTGCTTTAAGGCTGAAACATTAAGAAGTGCATATCAGGAACGCCATCTTTAAGCTGTGCGTGAGAGCAGCCCGTGTCCACTTGTAATCATACCGCAGTTTTTACCATGAACTTTGCGTGACCTTCAGAGCTCAGAGGAAGTTCAAAACTTTTGCTTCCCAAATTGTTAACTTGGCTCGAAGAGCTCGAGAGTTTGTATTGTTTTCATTAGGAAGGCATAACGAGTCGAGCGCCTGTGAGCATGTAAATGCTACCGTGGGCTAATTATAGTTCCTGTTTCATGCAACTTCAGTGCAAGTACGTCTTCTGATGCTGCTGTGAAACTGCCTCACACAGACACTCCAACAGCACAAAGCTAGATACAGTCAGCAGGTTTTTTTAGACACAATTTGTTTCCCCAGCAGTATGGGAATTGGTATTATTTGTGCAGGGGGGGAGTGATGTTGTAAAAGTGGCAACGGTCACATCGACCATTTATGACCTGACTGTTTCAGTGATGGGCTGCACTCGTAGGGAGAAACCAAATTGCCCATCTATACTGAGATGAAATCTCACTGTTCAGGTGTACATATGTGTGTGTGTGTGTGTGTGTGTGCGTGCGTGCGTGCGTGCGTGCGTGCGTGCGTGCGTGCGTGCGTGCGTGCGTGCGTGCGTGCGTGCGTGCGTGCGTGCGTGCGTGCGTGCGTGCGTGCGTGCGTGCGTGCGTGCGTGCGTGCGTGCGTGCGTGCGTGTGTGTGCGCGCGTGTGTACAGGTACTCTATACCCCCGTGCAAGTTTAATGCAGTGATGCTTTTCCTTCTTCAAGCCTTCAACACTACTTGAGACTGACTCAACAGTGCCTCTGCTGGTTGCAGCCAAGTAGCGCGCTCCGTTTTGCCTCAGTTGCATCACGATATGATGATCAGCGCCACCCAGAGTCATCAGTTGTTGTTCTCATGTTTAAAAAAAAAAAACACAAAAAAAAAACAATACTAGAGTCGAAACGCAGCAGAGCGTAAACTACTTTTAAATAAATAATTATCTTTTCAATAAATTACTTTTTTACAGCTCTTACTGTGTCTGTTTCGTTTGCGCAAGTCAAATGGCGTGGCCTGTTTGTGATGATCAGCAACTACGTCATTAAAAAAAAAAAAAGCATACTCAGTGCATATCGTGTGAAAACATATTTCAAAACTCTACTGCTCCTGTCAACTCTAAAAATAAAGATGGCAGCCATACTACTCTCTCTAATAGCACTATGACATTCATCTTGTGTGACTTATTTGTTAAATTAGATTTAGGATTGTCCCCCCAGACAATGGTCTTTTTATTGGGTGAAGAGAAAAACGCTTACCTAGCTGACAGTTTCAGAAGAAACCTTCAACTTCATTTATTCTCTGTAATGCACAAGACACGGTTTAGACATACATTCATATTGTCAACTGATGATTAGAAAACATTTCATTCTTAGTTGAAAGCCAGATTAGATTTCTCTTTATTTGATGCTGTGTTTTGGCCAAATGTCGTATCTCTACTAGGGCATCCCGTGATATCAAATTCCCAAACAGTCAGTGGGACAAATAAATAACCCAAACGTGGCTCACTGTGTTATTGAGGTGTGCTTGTACACCCTTATATCCCTGCAGAAAGAAGGCATCATGTTTCCGCTCTGCAGGGCTTTATCCCGTGTTATCCTGCGATTACATTTACATAGAGAATGCAGCATGCTGGGGGTGGGGGGGGGACAAACTGAAGCATACTCCACCTGCACCGCAAGAGGCAATGTGTGAAATATGCACTCAGTCTTTCATCAAGCCCTTTATCTCGCACGCATGCGTTACGCTTGTGTGTAAAGTCCTCTGTTGTCTTCTCTTTTCCAAAAGGAAAGGGAGAGAAACTGTGATCTGTGTTCTATTAATCATAGTCCACCTCTGTGGCTGTCGCCTTATCACGTGCGTAATTACAGTACGGTGTATTTGTGCTTTAAGCTGTGACTGTGTTGCTTGAAAATGGAAGAGTGGCTCCGCTGATGAACTCCCCACTAATAGGACTACCTTTGATCTACACGGAGCACGAAGGGCTCGGCGAACTCGCAGGTTTTAATTATGAAATGCATGAAAAATAGATGCCGGGCTAACTGCAACTCGTCGCAGTGTGCTTGCAAGTGCGCCTCGCCATTTCCTTCCTTTATCTCTTCCTGTGCTAAGAAAACACCTTCATTCCTGCCTCTCCGACTCGCTGCGTAGAAGCAGCAAAAGACACGTCTGTGATATTAATTAGTGAATTGACAGACGTGTAATTCATCTTGGAGGAAGTTTTCATTACATGGGAGGCTTCATCGGGGTAGTTTGGCTTATTGGCAAGTGCTAAGACCGGACCTAATGGGGCTGCAGTTCCCTCCCCTTCCAGCAATTAGAGCCAAGTCCTCATCAGCAGAGCCACGAGTCCACTGTTGTGGGACTTGGACTCGCTCGCCGCGATCCTTCCCCACAGAGCCGTGTTCATTAGACAAGTGCCTGCTCGCTCTGCACTCTGCTGGATGAGAGCTGAGGATGAATGAGTGATGGTAATGAAAGGCTTTCAATATCATTCCGAGTCAGCCTTTTATGTACAGGTGATATTAGCTGACACGAGTTTGCCGTGAAAGTGCTGGTCTCCTTCCCCCTCGAGGGGGTTATACAACACGAGTGTGTACACATTCTGTTGACAGAGCAGCACGCCTCTGCTAACAGATTGTCACTAACTGTCAGAGCACACATCAAGTCACCTCTTCTAATCCCACCTTCTGCTATGCCGGAGATGATATCGAATGCACGTGGCATTGAATAAGTAAAAATGGGCATACTCCACCTGTGAAAATGACTTGGGCCTACCGCTGTGGGTTCCTGAGGTAGTGTACATTGCCTCTGAATCATCCTTTGTGAGCAAGCACGCAGAGAGGAGACAACAAGTGAGATTTTCTCTTTATTTAACCGCTGCACATTCTGAATATTTAAATTCCTCTTAATAGGTTAGCCCGAGGGGGAGCATCTATATTGGCCGATATTACAGCCCATTATTATAAAACGAGTGTAACTGGAGTTTAAGCCTCAAGAGCTGCATAAATGCATTCCCTGTTTAGCTTTCGACCTGTGTAGAGATAAAATGATGTATTGTAATGTGAATAGAAATGCTAAAGTGTTGTCTCTGGGGGAAAGCAGAGAGCAACCGCAGAAGCAGAGCAACTGCTAGCTTGCGCGGAATTGTAAAAATTATATTTTGTGATCCAAAAAAACACCCAATGCCATATATTTAAATGTGGGCGTGAAATGATCAACCTTGTGCCATTGGCATGTTTAATAAATCCCTCCTCAAAATACTTATAGGGTCAATTGTTTGAAATTGCTTATCAACTTAAGAGGGAGTTTGTGTTGTTAAAACTGTTCACAAGGTCTGAATGTAGCCTGATTGAGTATCTGAAAAAAAGCTGTGCCCCTCACTAACTGGCACGAGGATGGTTCTCAAATTTGTCCACACAATTACGCAAGTGCGTAGCAGCGCTAGCAAAACCAACATAGCATTAGCACTGTGAACATGCTGAAGTTAGCCACAGATGCTGTGTTGCTAGCATGAGTTATTTGTAATAAAGTCTTAACAATCAGTGTTATTGGTTTGATGTGTTGATGGGTGAATTGCAAACTCCCGCTTGAATATCTGTATCTTGAAGCAACAAAGGCAATATGGGGTGCACTACGTGACTTCAACTAGCAAAGGTGCTGTTGGTTCAATTTCAATTCGTTTATAGCAAGAAGCAAGACAGAATGATGTCGTCTATGGGAAAATGAGGACAGACTTTTACGATGGCGCATCTCCTCTTGGCGGCGTTAGTCACTGCTGGCATGGAAAGAAGCATTGATACCATTCAGAGAAGGATTCTCCCTTCCCATTAAAGCAATATTAATAAAAGATAAATAATCGATTTATTGTTTGTTTTGTCAGATTAAAAAAAATGTAGAGACATGCCCTTTCCTGATGCGGTTTAGGTGCACAAGTACGACAGACTGTTGTGGAGTAAATTAAAATAGTCAGGGTGGTCCACTGAATGAGGGTTGTCTTTATTTACAGTGCAGGCTGCAAGGCTATTGGGTTTCATGCTCGGTTGAGAATGGCTCCCGGAGAGATTACCACTGGGCTGAGAACCACCCATGAGGAGAGTACACAGAGGTCTGTCTTTGCCCCCGGTCCGGGCTTTGACCAGCGCCCTGGGCTTTCCTGCATCCGCCAAGGCCCTCGAGAAAACAGCTCGCGCACATCGGGGGAAATTACTCTTTTGTGCAACCAGAGCCAAGATCAGATTGAGCAACATCAGAGAAGCTTAAACCCTCATGTTGTGGCTCGTCACCTTTACCTCTGTATTGTAGCACACAACAAAACAACCCAGTGGTTTCTCGTTTTGCACTCTGGCTTGTTAGCCGCCTCTTTGGTAGTCGTTTAACCTCTACAAGTCATTTAATGGTTGGTGGTATGTATATCTTTCCTAATTATTGATGTGGGAATTACACGATATTACTGTTCTAGACAACCCCAATTCATCAACGTAAAACCAGCATCCAGCATATATTACCGCTAGACTAGAGCATACAAGGGAGTATTAGAGCCACACTGAAAAGAAACATGAAAATATTAGAAGGCATATTTTTGATTCTTTGTTAACATGAGAATTTTACCAGAGCTTCTCTGTGAACTAAAGAGCAAAAAAAAAAAAAAGTATGTTTGTGTTTCAACACCGGGTTATCGTCATTATCAGGGGTTTAAAGTGATTGTGCAAACAGCTCCGTTCCTGTGAAAGAAGCACATGGACTGGTGGGTTTGTTGCTTTAACAGTCAGTTAGTTTCATTTTTACAAATCAATTTCTCGTTTATAACCAGATAACTTTAGAATTATCTTTATTCATCTCAGCATGGATTTCTTGAAATGATGAGCTCATAACTATGACTGCAAAATGCAGCTTTATTTTCACCAACATTTCTACATTTTTCCTTTTCATTGTGATCCTACTGCCATAAAAAAATAAAAATAAAAATTGACTGTTATGTTTCACAGTGTAACTTATTCTCTGAAGAATACAGCGTGATATGAACCGACTAATAAATATTTGTTAAACACCAGTGACAGATTTCACTGTCTCGTAACCTTGAGCAAAGGACTGTTGAAGTGTCGGACCTTGTACCTTTTGTTGCACGGCGCCATTTATTTGGGCTCTCGCAAAGGTAAACGTGCGCAACGGTGTCTTACCAATAACAATAGCACTTATCACATGCGCTCCCAGAGGTGCAATTAAAATTCCGTCGGAGTCTTCAATCTGCCTCGCAGCCATGCCTGCTGTTTGTGGGCCCTCCTGGGCCGCGTCAATTCCTCTGCCGCAATGTATAATTCACGAGCCGCCAAACAACGCCCTGGTCTCACCTGCAGACTCTCGGGCCCGGCAATGCACAACTGCATGGGAGCTTGAAAGACAGGGGGGAGGGGCATCTTACATGATAAGTTAACTCAGCAAGGACTTGGACGGTGTCAGGGTCACCCTGATAACGTCGTCGTCCCCTCGGGATGCCTCAACTTCTCTTTGGAAGTCTTGTGCGCTGAGATTTCCCATGACTGTCTCCTTTTCGATTCGTGAAAGACAATTGTGGTGTCCTCTAAAACTAATTTGGATGTATATCTTCTATTTGCAGACAATTCCATAGTGATGCGTGGAAGTAACCTGTGGAGTCTCCGCGTGGTTGCTTGTAGTTAAAACCAATTAGAAATGACCAGAAATAACAGCGCCTGGAGACAGAGAAGTCATTTTTCGTTTGAGCCCCTCCCCCAGAGATTTGGCCTCTCCATGGATTCAGTGTTTTAGTATATTTGGGGGCAGCTGATTAGAACCATTGTGCTTTTTTAATCACTATGTTTTTTTGCATGTATAGTTCATCGTAATATAAGAGCTAATTAGTGTGTCAGTGCAAAAGGGAGGATGTCTTTAATGATTGTGTGTTACTATGGAACGTGGCCCTCTCTCAAATGGAGACAATTAGACCAGCACAGACGTTTCTTGAACCCACACATATGCATTGGATGAAATTTTCTTCCAGCCTAACCGGCGCAGGTCCGTAAATCATGTAAAACATGTCAGCAATCAGACCTTTGGGGTGCATGAGACGGATAAGACGAGCAACACATTCATTGTTTGTAATGATTTCCTCTAAGGAATGTTGCATTAATCTGTTAGCAAGGCAGGCTGAAGCAGTCAAAGTATGCGCTCGTGACACGATCATCATTCACCAACAACCTCAGGAGTCGGCTAAAATTAAGAGCCATGTATTACTGTCATCTGCTTATAAACTGGGAAACTTGCTTCACATTGTAGTTTTAGTGACACAATATGTTTACTCTCGTACGTTATTTGTCAGCACCACAAATATAGTATTTCTGTTACTGCACACGCCTCCATAGCAACTCCACTGAGAAAAAAAAAAAGTTTGACCACCTGTCCCAACACACAGAATCCATTGATAGAGTTGTGGTTTGCATAGCTGACTGGGTTGGGATCGATTCTAAGTACCCTGTGATTTGGGACCAATTAGGAATGTATTTCACCTTTCTCCCTATATCACCACAAAGTCATTATATATTTTATGTAGTGAAGAAAATATACGTTTTTTTTTTTTTTTCGATAGCCAACAAAAGGTTGTTTTTGTACTTGACATTAAAATGTTACCCGTGCAGTATTTACAACTTTTTTGATAGCAATGTTAGTTGTTTCTCAGTAGTCCGTCCATCCATCTTCTGTGCCGCTTATCCATATTAGATTGCTGATTGGGCTGGCGGCTACCCCATCTGACCTTGAGCGTGAGGCAGGGCACACCCTGAACTGGTCGCCAGCTAACCACAGAACATATATTGACAAGCGATCACCGATCACAGCTGGAGATGAAATAGTTACTTGTCTTCTAATTAACATTCTAAACTTTTTACATATCTACTTTATTTTCGTGAAAAGAGGCTTCAATATTGCCCATTTGATTCACTCTTTTTATCTTTAAGGAAGCACTCCCAAGGACCCTGGTCTTGGTCTGTAGTTGTTGTCGGTCTGCGCTCCTTCACTGGCTTCTCCCGCACACCGGGTCCGTTTCGGCGGTTGTGTCCTTGTGCGCATCGGCCGTGCAGCGGCGGTATGGGGAGCAAGCAGTAGAAAGTGAGCCTCCCTGTCTCCCCAGACTGAGCAGTGAATGAGGATAAGTGAGGAGCGCCAGTCAATGAATCAAGCAGCAGGAAGGCAGCAGCCAGGAGGGGTGGGGGGGTGCGACGAGTGTGACGTCCCCACGGTACGGGCCTCGCATTAGGAACTTCCTCGTCTGTGTGTTTCTGGCACAGGTTAAATGGATCGCTCCCATTAGCGCGCTGAGAGGACAGCTCCATTATATGAAGGAGACTGTAACTTTGAATGTCACGGTGCAACAAGCCCAGAGCACGCCTCGTCTCCCAGGGAGGTGGGGTGACAATAACCATCCATGATAATCATTCCCTGTCAGGCTTTAAGAAACCTGAAATTATGACATACAGCCCACCGTGCGCCTCAGAGTTCATTACAGTGCTGTCACTTTGAGTCGCCAGCCGTGGCAGGCTGCTCCGCGGCCGTCCGTCTGCAGCATCGTGCCTGCCACAGCCCGCACTCACTCTTTTCTTGTCGAAGTGGCATGTTTACAGGATGTGCCTCCACCCAGCCCCCTCCCCCCACCCCCAATCTTCTTGCAGATAGATGTGGTGGAGGTTAACCTCCAGTCAAGTGCACAGTACCTCGCTTCCTCCATAGCTTGAGCAAAGTCTCACGAGAGTGATGCAGGGGAAATGTGACTGATCAAAGGCCACAGTGTGACAACTGGCCCTCCTTCAAGTGTGACACATGCTAATATAAAAATAGGAATTCAGCAGTTCGATCCAAGGGTGGGGGTGGGGGCGCTCTTCTTTCTTTCTCATACGTATTTGATGCTAAGTGATTTCATGAAATTATTAAATCAAAATAATCCCGTATTATACAATGGTATCTTGACTTGACGCTTTGTGAGCCAACATTTGAGTTCTGAATGAGCTTCAGGTATGTGAGCTAAGTGGGAACAAAACAGGACAGCCACAATCAGTGCTGCACTTTTTAGTAAAAAGCTACAGCAAGCAAGTCACAATATAGGCCACGCCTCTTAAAGGCACACATACACATCTTGGCTTGTCCCAACATACAATAATTACCTGTACATGTTGTAAAACCAGTATGTTGCTTTGCATTCTATTTGATCGTGTTTTATAATTCTATTTTACCGGTTCGGGTTCAAAGCATCATGTCATCAACTCGTTGTTTTGCCGGTTATCCCGGCATACGCACAAAGTCCGCAAACCTGTTATTCCGGGTTGAGTCATGTGACGTGCCGCAAATAACGGATGAATGGCATTTGAATTTGTTTCAAAATGTTCATACAAATATGAAATTGTGATTAAAAGTTGATATTGTAGTTTTACTGGTTTGTACTTTCACTCTTATGGCTAAAATGAAGAAGAGCCTGAGAGAAAAGCATTCTTCTGGCTGCAGGCGTGTTCTTACCAGCCTGGTTTATCAACCAAGGAGAGTTTCACCTCCAGACTGACCTCTGAACCTGCCATCCAGTCGAGAAGACATGAGCTGGCAGCCATTGCCAATGTCAGCGCCCACAGCTAGCTCCTTCTTTCTCACCGCCTGACTCATTATTTGGCTTTGTGGCGCTTTCTCCTTGCCACCTCCAATCACATGGCTGTGAATGACACTTAGAGGAGGAAAAGATGCCCCCCCCCAATCACCTGGTCTGCTTCTCCGAACCTGCATAGCAACTGGAGTTTTATATGAAAAAAAAAGCTTCTATCTTTCAAAACAAACAATGTTTGTCAGTGAGCTAATTCAAAAGGTGCTTCGATGTTTTTTTTTTTGTTGTTGTCACATTTCCATACAATCGATGTTATGTTTGACTTTTTCTTTGGCTAAACAGTCCAACGTTTTCCCATTATAAAGTAATGCATTCATCATTTTCCCTTTTGCTAAGTGCAAGCATGAGCGCCGAGCGAATAAGAAACAACCATATCCAGTCGAGAAGACATGAGCTGGCAGCCATTGCCAATGTCAGCGCCCACAGCTAGCTCCTTCTTTCTCACCGCCTGACTCATTATTTGGCTTTGTGGCGCTTTCTCCTTGCCACCTCCAATCACATGGCTGTGAATGACACTTAGAGGAGGAAAAGATGCCCCCCCCCAATCACCTGGTCTGCTTCTCCGAACCTGCATAGCAACTGGAGTTTTATATGAAAAAAAAAGCTTCTATCTTTCAAAACAAACAATGTTTGTCAGTGAGCTAATTCAAAAGGTGCTTCGATGTTTTTTTTTTTTGTTGTTGTCACATTTCCATACAATCGATGTTATGTTTGACTTTTTCTTTGGCTAAACAGTCCAACGTTTTCCCATTATAAAGTAATGCATTCATCATTTTCCCTTTTGCTAAGTGCAAGCATGAGCGCCGAGCGAATAAGAAACAACCATTGTTGACGAAAAGCACGCAGTGGTTAACAACATTTTACAAAGTGCCACTTACTCCCTCCAATGCTGCCGTCTTCGTCAGAGTAAAATTGAGAACGTGCAGATACATGCTACCGAAAATATAAAGAATTTGAGCTGCATGTGACCAGAGCTGTTTTACGATTGCAGGTTGCCTATTGCCGGGTATGGCAGCTGTTGTGCCACAATATGGAATTTGTTGTTCGCTTGTCATCAGCACTTCACATCACAAGATATGGCGGCGTCTTAGCAAATCAGAGAAGAAGGGGTTTCCCAGCATGCTGTGCTGTCGTTACAGTTATCGCGTTTGTGTTATCAGGGCTCCAAAATGTGTTACTTTGTACGGGGATAATCGTTGAAGTGGTGTCTAGTTGTGTACGGTTAAGTAATTACCACTTTAGTGGTGGTGAATCTGGCACCTTGAGTGAAAATGAAATTAATGACACGCCGGTCTCTCTTGCAGCGTTAGGGAAGCACATTTGTGCTTATGTGAATTACAAAGTAATTGCCACTGACAATAGCGCACACGTCTTTTGTTCCTAATCTTTTATGCTTGCTGTGCTGTGCTGACCGGCGTCACGCTATTTATCGAGTGGTTCCACGGACCGGATGTAATTGCATGCTGGGCTGTAAGTGACAATTTACATCCAAACATTTGAGTCCAAAATCAGATGTGGTGAAGAAGAAAAGCCGATCATCTTTCCAATGAGATGTAATGTGTGAAGTTGACAAAACAAGGTTGTCATTTCCTGCATTTGCACCAATAATGGTTTTTACAGCCGTCCCAATGTATGCGATGCTGACAACGTGACACATTGGCACGTGAACGTATGAGTGAGTGACTGTGTTCACCATTTGTAATTTCAACAGTTGGAAAGAACAGAAGGCTTTTGGCAAAGAGCGGTGGGGCAATGCTCGAAGGTCCATCACAGACCGCTGGACCCTTCGGTGATTCCCTTCCCACTTTCTGCTCATTGGAGATGCTATCAGTTATCCGTTCCTCCGCGTCTGTCTTTCGGAGGCTCAGGGCTTTATTTGTTTTCCCCCTCGTTACACTTCAACTTGTTTCCCCTCAAATGTGTCTGAAAAATTGTTATCTCCGGCCTTTTTCAGCCAGTTATCGAATCATGTCAACTCGCTGTCCCCCGGGTTTGCGACGCAAGCTGTAGAAAAATTAGATGTAGCTTTCACATGACAAGTGGGGATCTCGTCCTGCAAAGCGCGGTGGGCCGACGTGGGGGGAGGGAACCACCGTTCGCTCGTTTACATCCGGCAACCGAGGCAGCGGGGGCGATGTTGCGGATAGAAGGAACCGGCGTGAGGAAACGAAGCGGCTCGTTGGAAAGCCTGACAACGGAAGAGGCAACAAAGAGTTATACTTTGCCCATGTTCACCCAGGGGGCATCCAAGCCTGACTCACATTGGTCCAACCGGTCCATGGATTGCTGATGTGCGATTGCATGCTTGAAGCTTCTCCTATATAAAAAGTACACCGATGCATTGGGCTTCCTCCATCCATCCATTTTGTTCAGGGTCACGAGAACCCTTGAAGACGGTCTGACCGTAAAGCGGCGGCGGGGTGCACACTGGATTGGATTCACACCCACATTAATACCCCCGGGTGATATTTTTGTCAGTTAAGTGAACATACGTATTGAGGAACGGCAGACAAAAAGCTTACGACATTGGGGAGAACTTTGACACGTTTCGGTTTCATTCATGTGAGTTTCTAGAAGCTCCCTTGCATTCTATTCCTGTTGCTTCCCGTGAATTTACATGGAAAAGTTCCAAAATTTTAAATCCCGACACACTTTGCAACCCGACCCAGACCTAACGACAACAAAGGACTGAAAACACAAATTAGGAATAAGCACAGTAATTTCAGCGAGAGATTTGTAAAGTTTATCCCTTTCATGCATCAATAATGATAACCTGTAACCTGATAATATGATAGGCTGTCCACTGTCGTAACCGCTGTCCCAGGAAAAGGGTCAATTGACATCGTGAGATTTTCTTAAAACAACCACAGCTGCATAAAAAGTGCTGTACGTCAAAATCAAGACGTATAAAAACAAAGACGGTTACAATAATGAATGAATAACGTAAATCAGCGAATTCAACAAAACACTAAAACACTGCGGTCTCATGCTGGGTGTAAAGCCAAAGAATAAAAATGTGTTTTTAACTCATCTTGTCAGCAGTCGTGCTCATTTTATCCTAAGTACATTATTATTGTGTTCCTTTAATATATATGTATATTTTTTATAGAGGTGTCAAATTATTGCGTTAATTGTGATTAATTAATTACATTTGTTTTTTTTTTATATTACAATATTTTGTAATTCTTTGGAGATTTACAAAAACAAACAAAACAGTGATATTCCCCCTCGTGGTCGAAACTAAAGGTTGCAGGTAGGACTTTGACTAGTTTCAAATACAGCAGAAAGTAAATGGCTCGGACTGCATCTGTCCAAGTCTGCTGAAAAACAATAAAATACTTTATAATGTCACTTTTTCTTTTATCTTTTGAGCTGCGTCAATAATGTAATGAATTGAAAATGAAAATAGGGGTTTTCTCAGTAATTTTTAGATGAGATTAAAATATAGATTAATTAGATCAATTAATTACATACCGTAATTTCACAATTTTTTTACTCGCTTGACAGCACTATTTTTTTTATAGTCTATAGAGGACAGGTATTTAACTTGTGAATATTGAAGCACCAAATGTAATGGGTCAGTCACCCTGCTGACCTTGAAAGGCACCAGAGTGTTGAGACTGCAGGCTGTTTGCTGCACCACCAGCAGTGCAACTAAAATGCTAATGATGTCTTTATTTGGGCTTGTTTTAAAGTCACTGGTCACAATTTGTTTCATTTGCACAAGTACGGTGATCCATGATACGTACGGGACCGTGTCAACAAAGACCAATGGCCCCTTTGAATTGACACTGGAGGAAATGTTTTATATAAGATTGTGGTATACACTGCGTGATGCTCTTCTCCCCTTGCGGTATTATATTTGTATTTGCTTTGTCTTTGCAGGTATCTCCGTAGCAAAGAAGACACATACATGTAAGTACACTGATGTTTTCTGTTATTTCCTAGACCATATTTCTATGGAGCAGAAGTTACAAATGGTGGACAAAAGGGAAAACATTGGTTGAATGTGATCCCACCAAATGAATATCATGTTGACTTTCTTGTTCCCGCGCACAATACAACAAAGAGGAAATGAAAAATGCTGTCATATGACTGCTTGCTAATCATGCACCGTCGTCGCAGCCTCCGTGCCGAGGCGCCTCTTTGTTTTCTTGCAAAGAGGCCTTGCAGCCCAGCAAGCGGATGAGGTGTCTTGTTGCGGTTGCTAACTTTCGGCGAGTGAGAGCTGGATCTGGCCAAGTCAATCACATGAGTAAAAATGAAAGATGTAAATGAATGAAAACCAATGAATACAAGAGCTGGATCGAAGAAAACACCGTTACAGGGCTCGTAAATATTATTGTGGTTGTAGTTTGCAGTGGGGCAAAACTGCACCGCGGCATACTGAGACTCTCACATAGCCAAACAGAGTGACCCAAACTATTACAAACCAACTCACACAGTACACTACTGACAAACTGCACCCACAATAACAATCAAATAATGGCATAAAACCTCTTCGTCAGCGTCCATCGAAGCTGATTGTTTTTTTTTTTGTTTTTTTTTGTTTTGTTTTTTTTTACATGGCGCCAGTTGTAATGGAGCCTTTCCATCTCAAACCACAGCTGCCTTTTCAATCTCAGACTTCTCATGAAGAATGGATGAACAGTCCCACCTGTAGAAATCCGTATTTTCCAAGAGATTTGCCGGCTGTTTTGACATGGGTGAAGTGCAATTGGAAGAGGCATCTTTAAATGTTTTTGTGTGTGTGTGTGTGTGTGTGTGTGTGTGTGTGTGTGTGTGTGTGTGTGTGTGTGTGTGTGTGTGTGTGTGTGTGTGTGTGTGTTTGTGCGCTCACATCTCGAATTTGGAAATGGCAGAAAGTGCGCGTGACGGCTATCCATTTACTCTGATCACTGATGAAACTGGTGGTGAGGGGAAGCCAGGGGGCTTTTCCGTAAGACCGGTCCGAATGTTTCAGATTGTGAGAGATTGTGAGCGACTGCTTCTCGCCCTGTAAAAAAAAAAAAAACTCCACGGCTCCTTCTTACATCAGACAGAAGGGCAAAGAATTTGATCTTCTACACTTTGAGCTTACTCAAACAGCTCCGTGCAAAAAAAAACAAAAAAAAAACGGTGTCTGTTAAGCTATTTGCTTGTCTTGAGGTACTGTATTTTTCTTTTTTTAAAAAATGTGTTGATGTTTGAAGGTGAAACGGAAATCTCTTGACCCACCTTTCACCACCACCACACTATCCTATCTTAATTAGTGTAGCGCGAGGCACCTCCACGCCGGAAGGAGTCTCAAATCAAAGAGCATGATTTAGGAGTCTTGGGTTCAAAGCCCTGGGCAGGAACTGGACGATTCTGTCTCATTTCACTGGGAAATATTCAAATCTTGTCCATGGGAGGAAATCAAAGTCAAAGGCCCTTAAAAACGAGTTGACTGGTGTGCCTCGTAGTTAGGAAGCAGCTCGTCAGAAGTGTGTCCACAAGACGGAGTTGAAGGGCCAGTTAGTGGTCAAAATGTGGGGAATAGAACAAGGTGATTATATGACTTGTGGAATGAAAAAAAAAAAAAAACGATCATGGTGCAGTAAGAATAATGAGGTGCAAACGCCCTCCTTACATGGTCGTAATCCTTCTTGGCAGTGATCAAGGCACTGCGTGTGTAACGTATGCACATATGTGTTTATAAGGTCTTCCAGGTCCAAGGTGGCCCACAGGGATGGATTGGGGTCTTTGCTTATCCCCCCCCACTCGGCCCTTCTGAGTGATCAAACTGCTGGAAGCTTCCCTCCATGCCAGTCCCCTCATCAATATAAATTACAAGGGCATCTGTTCGCTAGCAGGCTCCAATCGCTCGCTCTCCTCCACTTCCTTTTTCCACCCACCCGAGTGGACTCATCATCGGGCTATCATAAGATGCGGTATTCCAAACGAAAACAGATACGCGTGCGACTGCGGCATCCTCTCCTTTGCGGGGCCTTGTTTGATTGACCTAGCTCGATTTTCAATCCGACGCATTATACTCTCTGATGCGTACCGTCGTTTTCGGACGATGAGGCACACTTTCTTCAAAACTGCCAGTGCGCCTCATTGTATTCGTTGTGGTTGCGCTTACTGACCTTGAACCGATGTTATGTGGTGCACGGCGCTCATATATGTTTCAAAATGACTTTTGCAATGAAGGGTGAAGTCAGGATGTCGGGTTTTCAGTTTACAGTTACTTTTTTTTTTAGGTCACATTCAAAATGTAAAAGTTTTGAAAAAATTAATCTTGGTCTCATTTCTTTACATTACAAAAAGATAGCATTTGAACAGGGCATTTGTGTCATTTGTTTCTTTGTTTTTTTTAATTTATTTATTTATTTCAAACTCCACTGTATGCGCTTCCACCTCCCCCCCAGGCAGGAGCATGCTTCGGCGGGGCTGAGTTTGGACCTGTTAAGAGAAACGTTATGCTGCAGCAGATCAGATGCTGGGATTGGACGTCTCACTCCTAATCTCGCATCAAATGCGTGATCTACAGCCACATGGTGGCTCGCGCACACCCAGAGGTCACGTAGCCAGGATGCTTTTCCTCGAACCGAACAGATCTGCCCGATTACCGACGCGGATGCAAAATTCTGCTTGAATTGCTGTTTCTTTTTTACAGCTTGCATCATAGTAGATTTCGAACTTTCCCAATCCATCGGTGGTAGAAATAACCCATTTAATAAATTCTAATGATATAGAGCAACATTAAAAAACATCACAGCTTCATCCCAAATTACCATACAGCTGAATTTGCGGGTAGAAATAACCCATTTAATAAATTCTAATGATATTACAATCCAGCAGAGCAACATTAAAAAACGTCACAGCTGCATCCCAAATTACCATACAGCTGAATTTGCATCATTCTAATACAAGGAGGGGTGGAAATAAAGCCTCGCCATGACAATTACACTCATTTTTTTTTTTTAGATGATATGCGGTAGGTAGACCAAGAGCTACCTCGAGAATGAGCCTAAGCATTTGTTTCAGGTGGTCATTTCAATGTATGGTTACTGTAGTTTGCGCTGACTTCGAACTTCACTGCATTACATTTCTGATAGAAGGGAATCACAATATTGAAAACGCTTTCACTATCATGCGGGACACTTTGCCACGACTGCAAACTACAAAAACAAAAATACACATTGCTGCTGCGTTATGGTGGTGAGTTCAAATCACGCTTCAGCCACGCAACAAGTTCTCTGAGCTGTTTGTGTCCCTAAGGCCAATTTATTAGGGAGTGTCACATTTGGACTAAACTGCGGGGTTGTGGTCTTGCACGCAAAACATCCGGTCAGCTCGTATCCATTATTCAAAAGAAGCTTTTTGCATTTGAAGTAACTCTGATGCTAGTTTTTACCATGGAAAATGTGAGAGGGCACTTCAAGTGAAAACCCAAGTTAGAAAAAGGACGGAATTGGAAGTGTAAGTGGATGATGAAAACAAAATATCACTGGGTTAGCAAAAATGAAGAGGCCAGTAATCCTTTGATTATTTTGGGGAATCCAGCGGAAACGTGAAAGCAATGCTTGTTTTATTTAACTTCTCCCGTGTGTGTGTGTGTGTGTGTGTGTGTGTGTGTGTGTGTGTGTGTGTGTGTGTGTGTGTGTCATTTATTTGCCCCGCAACCCGTATCGAGTTTCTTTTGCCAGAAACGTGCGCCCTCACAGAAATAGTCCCACCAATCTCTTTTGATGGGTCCTCATGATTTACCCTCATGTTGCACTGCCCAGTTTGCGATCCGTCAGTCGCTCTGGACTTTTTGTCGGTTGCGTTTTCAATGACATGAAACTGGCCGACTTCCAGATCACGTTTTTAACTGAAGTTGGTGAAATCACTCTCATCCGAAGAGACGTCAGGAGGATTTAGCAGGAATGTAGAGGAAAAACAGTAGAAAACAGTTGTGCGCCTTCTGTATCTTTTTTTTTTTTTTTTTTTTGTGGCCCGCTAAAGCAAAACCACGTGTTTTTACTTCATCTTTCTTGCCCCAAAAATGTCAATGTTTTATTTTGGAAACAAATCTCTCCTGAATCTGTTAATCTTTGTTCACCGATTCCAAATATTACAAGCATTGTTTTCACCAAATCCCTTCTTAACATGAATTGAAAAACAGTTATATCCTTAAATATTCGGTTGTTGTTATTTTCCATCAGTTTTTTTTTTTTTTGTCACCCGCTAAAGCAAAACCAAGTGTTTTTACTTCATCTTCTTGCCCCAAAAATGTCAATGTTTTGGCAACAAATCTCTCCTGAATCTGTTAATCTTTGTTCACCTATTCCAAATATTTCAAGCATTGTTTTCACCAAATCCCTTCTTAACGTGAATTGAAAAACAGTTATATCCTTAAATATTTGGTTGTCGTTATTTTCCATCAGTTGTTCGAAGTAAATGTAACAAAAATACGTGCGCGAAAACAACCGTGTGCTGATCTTATTTTACATTACCACAATGATAACGGCCCCTAAGGGAAAGCGGAACCATCGTGATGAAAATGAGTTTGACACCCCTCGTGATATATTTTGGTAAGGTCTCATTACTCGTGACTGACCTTGATGATAAGAATTTTTGTTGGACTTTTAGGGCGTTCGACTTTGGAGATTCCCCAAGTGGTTTGTGGAGTATGAACTCAAAATAAATCCGACATTCACATGATGATTGCCTCGGTAGACAGAATCGTAATTCACCCGAAATGAAGCCGCTCATCCTGCTTGGATTTGGTTCCACTGTGTGGGTCTGTTTTTGTTTTGTTTGTTTTTTTTTGTTTTTTTTTGCTTGATCAAACATGAAATTTATCCTCCTTAATAGCGCTGTACATTGCCAATTTAGGAGAATATGTCCCAGTGGCCGGCTAATTTCTGCTTGGCAACAAGGCGTACTCCTGTGGAATGGCCCAGGGCACGATCAGCTGTCTGTGCGTCGCTTCACTGGCCCCCCCGCTCGCATGTTGTTTGAAGGTATTTCATCACATTGTTGCCTTGATTCAGCTCTGTGGGGATTTGCTAGTTGTACTCAAGTGGGAAGCGCATCCAGTGTGTTGTTAAGCTCGGGCTGATAATGAAGATCAGCCGGCGTCGGGTTCCCCAGAGCTGAGAAGTGAGCCAGTCTGGAGAAAGACGCTCGGTGCAGACGTAGCAACGCAGGGCGAACGCACGTTTGGCTCAGAGGAAGCAATGTACAACAATGAAGCACAGCAAAGCAAATAAAAATAAATAGAGAAATAAATAAATCAAAACAATATGGCATAATTCGCTGTAGAGCAGACATTCAAACGAGCCCCTCGTACGGTTGCCTTCATGATGTTCAAAATATCCAGCGACCCTCGTGAGGATAAGCGGATCAGATAATGGATGGGTGGATGTTCAAATGTAACTTCATTCATTTTAATGTTGTTTTTATTTTTCACTGGCTTGACAATGCAGGACACAACAAAGCCCTGATACTCTTTCTGTGGAAAGTTATTTCGCTCCCAGCATGGTACTTTTTTTTTTTTTTTCTCAGAGATGTCTTTTTTTCCCTTTCCTCCCCGATTGAAGGTTAGGTTTTGTCACCCCCTTTGTGTTTGCTCCACAAAAGGAGTATTTTCTTTTTGGATGTTTTGGTTTAATCTATATATTTCTTTTTTCATTTTCAGAAATAGGTCAGTGTAATCACAAAAGTGAGGGATGGACAGTGGCTGTTAAAGGGAAATCAATAGAGCTATCTATTTGTCGTAAACCAGGCCAGCACGATTTTTCTCCATTTTTCCTCCCGACCATCCTTTCTCCACTCCAACACAATATGGCAGGCCCTCATTTTTCAGTAAATACATTATATCTGCCATTTTACGAAATTGCAAATGGCCTTTGCACATGTACTTTCTTTACATAAGTTCCTCTGGGCTCTTTTTGATCACTTCCTCGGGGCCCCGGATGTTTTCTAAGGAGTGGCGAGGGAAGCGGACTGGGGTGCTCTTCCTTTGTTGCCGCTTAATCTGGTTCTTCTCCCAGTCTTTCAGAGAAGCCTAGAGAGGCCTCGTCAGCCCTTTTTCCTCACCTCCGTCCATCCCTTATTGTGCCTCAGCCCCAAGCTGAAAGGGTCCGCTGCAAAGTGTTGTCAAACTGGAAAACAAGAGTAACTGACGCGTGACAAGGACACAATGCCTGGATGGGTTTGCCAAAAAAAAAAAAAAGTAAGCAGCTCCATCTGCTTCCGGCCGTTTCATTTCTCTTCTCCCGCCACCTCAGGTGAGGTCGACGGCTGCGGAGAGAAGCAGTCGGCGTGGCCGAGAGGGCGCGGGCAGCCTCTCGCTCGCGGCCTGCCCGCGCAGGAGCGCAGGTTATCCATCACGCATCAGGTCGTCCATGCGCACAAAGTCACACGTAGTCGTAGCACGACCGTGTCAGCACGTATTGGAAGGTTTGATACATTGAGGGCGACGAAGGCGGAGGTCATGGAGCTCCTCCGGTTATGATCCCGACCGATGCTCGCTCGGGTGCTCAAAGATTGGGGGGCGGGGCATCATGGAACGTCCTTGTGCCATCGTCACTGTCGTCAGGCTCCTCCATCTCAGCCGTGCGCGCTTGTCTGGTGATCACAGCTATTTCCCCACGACCATATCAGATCACTTCAGACCGAGGCGCACGTCCGCACCAATTACACACTCGTGAAATGGAGAACAAAATCAATTTTCAGCCATATTACTTGGTGGCTTTTTGCAGACGCTGATGCAATATCGGGCACAAATTAAGCCAAGTAAAATTATATGCATAATTTAACAATTCCTGAATTATGCAGAATACTACTGAACAAACCTTGCATATAGTTGTCTCCTTCATCGCATGATGATTTTAAACAAGAGCACTCAGAGAGTGCGCAGACCTCCGATAAGGCTTTCAGCATTTTAACAGAAAAATTATTTTCATTGTTGGCTTCACTCTTGGATCTTAACTTTCTGATTCAAATTTTGCTCTCTGTTAAAGAGAACCAAATGACAACCAGATATATGAATTAATTGCACATAAATATAAAACAGATGAACATTAAATTTCTGCCAAATGTGCGATCTGGGTCACATCCAGATGAAACCTGGTTTGACATTAGAGAGAAAAATTACCGGCGTGATACATTGAGGAGGGTTATACATATGTAAAGGTGTGATCTGGAGAACTGTGTTCGCATATCATACAAAATTAAATTACACCAGAATTTGGGTACAAATTAATGGCCAAACGCATTGTGATGAATAAAATCTGATGTTTTTGAACAGGTAGGTAGGTAACAGGGCAGGAGAAGCAAAGATTTTTAGGGGCAAAACAAACAACGTGTGCAAACGTCGTGATGTGAAGATTTATTTATTTTTTCTGTTTGGCAAAGTGAAGCACAAAAAAAGTGACACGTTGAAAGAAAAAAGCAGAAATGCTCACAAAAGCTTTGGGTGATATTATACATTGACGTTTGTGCTGATCACATTGTGTGCATTTTGTTGAATCTGCTTTATTATAGAAAAGCTGTTTTTTTTTCCCCTCTCCCTCACTCCCTTTCTTCTCCCGCTTGCTATTAATTTGTGTTTCTGTGGGTGTGCGATGTGAGAACAGCGAGACGTGGCGGTTAACCCATTGTGAAGTTAGCCGTCATCATTAAGATTCTCCAGATAACAGGCATGCGGATTTCTACTGCTCAGCATTATGGGATCCCAGACATCAAAGGCAGGTTTTCATTCTACTCCGTCTGAGGCAGTGTGAGCGGGAAATAAAGAAACAGGAAAGGAGATAGGAGTCAGGAAAATAAGCCATATTGGCACAAGAGAGTCTAGTGTACACCTCCTTCATATTGGTTCCAGTAGCAGTCGCGTTGACGGATTTGTGTCATTTACATCCAAAGTTTCGAGGCAAAAAAAGGGGGTGGTCTTGGTCTCATTTGATTTTTATGAAATACCCTTTAAAGGGACGAAATTCATGTCTTGACTATTTGACGCAACACAAAGAAGAGTATTGTTAGCAAGGCTGTCTAAATTGAATGAATAAAAGAATCACCAAGTGTAGAAATTAAGGCTCCTCAATCATTCAAAACCAAAGCTCACCTTCCTGCTTTAAAATGTGCACATGTCCGCTGTGTCTGTAGTCAGTGTGCCGCTGTATTAAATGAACAGTTAATATTCCCGAGGTGTCTCTGTTATGTGGGGGAGCTCACACAACACGTGAGGCGTTAATGCACTGGACGATCCTGCCATTGTCGCGCAGGCTCGCTAGCTCGCTAGCTTGTTAGCTTGCTAGATTGTTAGCTTATGGGAACATGATAATCTTTTCCCTTCGCCTTGCAGTAAATAAGTGTCTCTGTTGTGTGGATTTCCACACGACGTATGCAGAGAGGCTGTGTTATATTGGACAAACTCTATGCCGGTCATCCATCTATGAGCCTACGAGCGGCTAATAGGTGTTAGTCATCAAGTGGCAGGCCAATTCACAGCGGAGCCTTCCAACAGAGAATTTCCTTTTTTTTTCAGGGTTCGTGGAATAGACAGATGATGATAAATGACGTGCACAAGTGGCTGTGTCATTCATCGACTATTTGTGGGAGCATTACAAAAAAGTCCAACTAGCTAGCGGTGGAAGGCTAATGTGAAATTATTTCTTTTACGGACTCTTTTACGGACTGTTTCCCCAGGAACTATAGTCAATGTGTAAAAGTGCTCCCTGTGATGCTCCAAGGCAGAGCCTTTTTTTTTTTTTTTTGTTGTCTGTTGCACAGAAAAACTAATATATAAAAAAAAGGAACAAACATCCAAACTCATCGTTCCGCATGACTAAGCAGCCAAACAGGACATGATTAAGAAAACAAACAAAACATATTGGTGGCAATTGTTCTGTTTGTGCAGTCAGGGGGGAAAAGGTGTAAACCGCACTCAGCTGTCAATCTTTGTTGGTGCGTTTGCGCTGGTCCGTTATTAGCGCAATATCCTTTGCGAACAGAACGGGGGCAAAATGCAGGTGCAAATGTTGTGCAATGAAAGGTTCATCGATTCATCAAATTACTTCAATATTTCTGCACTTGTTTGTATGGTGATGAATATTTTTTTGACAAACATGTTAAAAAATATTCCTGTCAATGATTTTCATTTTGGTTGGCGAACACGCTTGTCACACTTTTAATACACGGCGTATTGCGTTTACAATGAATCAAGTCGAAAATATGTTCAATTTGAGCATAACTGTTAATACCGTTTACATTCTTTTGACATCAGTAATACAATGATGAGATCCTTCCTTCGTGCGATGCTATTGTGCATTTCGCGTTACATCAGAGGAAGACGGAACTAGTGTGTGAGACTATTGAATGTACAAGCGAGGGAAATATGCTGCTCTCCATTATTGTGTTGGATTACAGAATCAAGGTCGACTCACAAGACACAGAGCAGCATTATCCCTTAATCCCGTGTTTTGGTTTCAAATAGCCTTTTTACACCTAATCTTCACAAGTAAAATGACAAACATGAAAATCGAGGCAGGTATTTAAATGTGCATTAACGGTGGTGTTCAGGTCAACGGCTTACACTGGCTAAGAGAGTCTCTCCATTCCATGAAATAGCAGACGGTCAGGTGCTTGCCACTCATTTTGTGCGTATTATGGAGGACTTGTAAGTGATGGAATGCCTTCCGGCAGTTTTGAGATAGATAAGTCTGAGAACTTTTAATCCAAAGTGTGACTCATTTCATGTTTGTTTTTTTCCACCTCCCTTCATTTTTCCCCCTCTTTTTCACAGCGCTATTTTACTTTAAGAGCTCATTAAATTTCATCTGGTCTGTTGCACACGTTGCGCAACTTCACTGAGTCGCGACACTTTTAAAACTGCTCGGTCAAAAGTAAGCAAATTGGGTGAAATAGCTACCTCAGCGCTGGGTTTAAAACGGACGAATGCTGGGTTATTTACAGTGCACGTTGGGACAAGATTCTAATTCAGTAGGGGTAAAAACTACGAATACTTATGAGCTCAAGTCACTAAATCTGCTCAAAATCGACCAATTCCCAACAAGTGGGTTAGCAAAACAAAATTTTTGAATTTGTAGATATGGCGAGTGACGACATTCCAGCAGTGCAAATTGCATCGAGCGAGCGGGTCGCACCGTTGTTCGTCAGGCTTGGTTTTTTAGCGGAGCGAGAGGAAACTTAAAGGTGCTGTGAAAGACTAAAAGTGGGCCAGCCGCGGCTGCCTCCTGTTGACCTACCTTGTTCAGAGGGTCCAGGTACAGACTGATGACAGGACTCCTCCTCTGCGGACCACATTACTAATGTGTGAGGGTGCGAGAGGAGCACACCCTGTGATGAATCACATCCCTGAACCTATGGCATCCTCATAAGTCTAAAGTAAAAGAGCTGAGCGAGAGCACAGGAAAAAAAAAAAGAAATAAAAATACCTTCATAGGATCTATCGGGGAGAAACTCCATCTCGGCCCGTTGTAAGGAGGATAAGGGAGGAGGCTAAGTGATGCATGTCGCGCATCGCCCCGAGATCTCCCTCAATCTTCAAGGAAACATATTCCCTCCGGTGGATCAGTTGTTTTTATAAAGCGCTGAAAAGTTGCTCGCTTTGTAATAAATGAGGGTAATCTGCATTGTGTTGACTAGATCGTCTCGCCGGACCACTAAATTAAGTCACGCCGAACATTTAAGTGTGTTCTTTAAAGCTACAAGTCCTTCTTCTAAGTATCCAAGTAGTTGCGCGGGGGGGTGAAATGGCCGCCTCATTATTCACAATGACAGAATAAAGGTTGTTTCCTCTGCCAGGGAGGTTTTGTTACTCGGTCGAAGCTTGAAGTTTCGGACCCATTACGTTTTGGTGCCAATCCTGGAAGATGAAAACTGGAGAGCCATCACTATTGTTCATCCATAAAGCTTTCATTAAAACTAGAGAAGAACAAGACTAATCCATTCTCCTGTAAACTTACCTCTTGAGCTGATCTTGTCATTAGAATTTTGTTGAATTTTTTTTTTTTTTTTTTAATGTAAATCGAGTATCAGTGGAGGATATCTGGTAGGACACGCTTGGTAGGTGTCTCCAAGTCAGGACGGTGAGTCCCAACCTCTGTACGAAATCATCAGGTGTGCCACAAGAAAGTGACATTTTTGTTTGGTGATATGTCGCGAGTTTTTTTTTTTTTTTTTTTAATGTAAATCGAGTATCAGTGGAGGATATCTGGTAGGACACGCTTGGTAGGTGTCTCCAACCATGCGTTTCTTGCTTGAATTAAAAACAACTTAGTTTGGTAGCTTGCATACTTGGCTGCTCTGTTTTCTTGTTTGTTTCTCGCCTCAAGCCAGAAGGTTAACTATTTTAGTTTACAACGCCGCCGCCCCCCCCCCCCCTGAGATCCAGCGTCAGGTTATATTGGTGATGTTGGGGAGTGTGTCGGTTGGAGGCCAGGTAATACATCAAACACTCCGGGGGGTCTCCCTGGTTTGCTCCTCAATAATGAAGTTCATTCGTTAACTTCTCCCTCAAAGGCCAAGTTCCCGCGCTGCCCTTTTCAGCCGCCTTTGCATCTCTTACCGGAGTCATCTGACGAGCAGAAAAAAAAAAAACCACATGATCGTGCTTTTCCCCTTGACAGGCCCAGAGGTTGCCGTTGCGGGGCATGAAGAATAAGCAGGTCCATTACCAATCCCTCATGCCTGGTTATGGACATAATTATCACAGGGAGAATGACCCGCTCTGTTTGGTTTGCTGAGAAGGAGCTGCACCTTCCTAATCACCTCCTACTTCCCTCCTGTCGTCCTCATGCCATGGTGATGGAGCTGTTTTTTTTTCGGGACGGTCGGTGTGGCTCTTGCCAGTTCATTAGAATTCACAGGGTTCCACCTCCCCGCATAGCCGGGGCTAAGCCTCTCACACAGGCTGCCATGCCTGCGATAATCTCCCCACCTTCTTCCCTTTTTCTCCCATCCTATTCCCCCTCTGTCCCCAAGGGCAACCTCGCACAAAAGAGCTCGGCAGCAATTCATTGTTAAATCTCATTCCTATTGATCTATTGAAATATTGTTCCACGGGATGTGCCACGGCACTCCAGCGGTGCCAGTGATCTCTTTTCACCGAGCGAGTAAACGGATTCTTTCCACGGAGTGACAACCTTTGTTGGATAACTCGATATGCGTATTGTTCAAGGCCGCGTTAATCAATGCGAGAGCCATTGCGGCGGATTGTAAACCCTTCTGTGTGCAGCTAAAGAGACCAAAGACAGAAAGAAATAGCCACAAGCTCAGGAATGGCACTCGCAAGTGTGCAGCCACTCGAACAAAACTGTGGGTGTAAATAATAAATGATTACCCGCAGGGGTCATTTAATGTAAAGCGGGCGTGTGAATTTCCTTTCACGTGGACTGGTCTACCCGCCACGGTAATTTTAATGCGAAAGCCTTCAATTCAATTGATTTGGAAATACCTGGGGCTCTCATGTTAGTGTTTACGCAGAAAAATACATTCAAACTCAGCACTATAAATACCTGTAAAACGAAAGGCTGCGGCCTTGTCAAGCATTCGCCGTCGTGTTGATTTTGATTATATGACTGTTGACAGTTTTGCACCGCAACCTATGCGCGAGCGATAAGCTTTCATATCACACCCTTTCGACCCTTCTGTTCTATAAATATTGTGTGTGTGTGTGTATATTGTGTGTTTGTGTGTGTGTATGAAAAATTCAAAGAGAGCGGAGCTGGGTTGCCCTATGGCGACTGCATGTAAAGGATGCATGGCGGCGTGTGGTTGCCGTGTCATCAGATAGGATCGCATGAAAAAAAATATAACACTTATAGCTGCCACATTACATCACTGAACACACGGCAAATCTTATTCAAATTTGATCCAACCATACACTCTTAAAACGTGCTGCGTTAAAAGTAACCCAAATTGGGTGGAGCAGCTAATCCAGCGTTGACTCGAAAAAGCACCCAGTCAATGCGAGTGTATACTGTATTTATCGAGCTCATTGGGTCGATAATTTTGATTATTTGATCAATTGAAATGAGTTGACACCTGAGCGGTTGTTCTAAATCAGTGTTTTTCAAACCCTGTGCGGTCTATCGCCCGGCAAAGTAATCGTGTAGTACCCTTCCATACCGCTAGGGAGGAGCAACAGCTAGCCAATTGCCTTGTATTAAGACTAGAGATAAGCGAATTTGTGACGCATGAATGCAGGACGACGGTGAAACAATAAAATTAAAAAAACATTAAAAATGAAAGATTATAAAACACTTTTTTCTTTATGTTTATTTCATTCCAATCTAAGCTGTTATAACGTCATTCTTCAATGTTAAAAAACGGTTATAATAACAATATAACACGTTCATTGTTAAAATTAGCTCTTTTTTCACATTTTCAGATAGTGGTGTTCCGCGACATTTTTTCAATGAAAGAAGTGTGCCTTGGCTCAAAAAAGTTTGAAAAACACTGTTCTAAATAATACCGATTTAATTCCCAACATTTTCTAAAAAGAAGAATCGACGTTCCCTTTTCTGGCACAATCCACCATAGGTGGACTGTCTGCCTAGACTGGGATTTAAACCTGATTCCCGTGTCCGAAGTCAGCTGCATTACCCACTGAGCCGTCCAGCCTCCACTTGCATTTCCTAAAAAAGGAGGAATTGAATTTCCTTCAACTTCTGTGCATGAAAACGGAACCTCTTTAGCCCACACGTACCCAGCGAGTGGGTTCGGAAAATAAGCAAGCACATTATAGCGTGCCCAACATGTGCTCCTGCGGACTTATTCCATCATACTTCTCTCTTTTCACTGTGTATATTTTTCAGCGTGTTGTTTTTGTGATTTATTGAAGTCTTCCCACAAGCCCGCAGGAAATCGTTTGAAATGGCCCTAAATTGGTTTAGGATTGCGCAGTGTGGGTCGGTGCTATTATGGCCCTAATATTATACCCGACACTCCTTGGCATCTATATTAAATTGATCTGTATTGTTTTCGTGGAGTGCTTGTTGTGGCTTGTTAATTCGACCGCTGCTTCGGGCATGCTGGCGAGTTTGGAAACACCCCGGTGGCTCCGTTTGGGGAATACAAGCCTCTGGTCTTTTTATATAATTATCTCCTGCCAAGCTCTGGCACACAACCGGGAAGTCCATCAGCATTTATCCACAGAGGTCAAAGGTCGGAGAGCCCAACGACATGCAAACGACAAAGGTCTCCCGTCTCAGACGCCGGTTGTGCCGCGTGGCGAGCGAGCGTGTGCATGTGTGTGTAGAATGGCTACTGACAGACTGCTAATGAGGCTATTATCAGTTCTGGTCCGCTCCTCCTCTCCGGGGGCGCCGGGCCGATGCTGCTGCGCCTCATCTCAATTGAATTCAATTTCACAAAGCTTGTTTACAAGAAGTACATTTGCGTGAATGAATCCAAGAGGAGGGAGACTCATCGCTCATGACTCGATAAATGGACGCGCAGACACTTAGCGTGCAAATGGGCGCTTCTCAAAAAGTACAGTCCAGGAGTGTGACATAAGAGCCCCAAAATAAACTTGTTCACAATCCAGGTCAAAATGATATATGTTTTATGTCAAACCTTCCTGCGGTGTGCGCTGAATAAATAAAGATAGTTCACTCAGCCCTTTGTTCACAAGAGATTGTTGAATGTCACCGTGTACTTCATTGTGTCATTTTGGAGCACTTGGTAGCTGAGCACCAAGTACTGAGAACTCAAATAACAAAAAATATTTGTCTTTTTTTTTACGCTCGAACAGCTTCACTACCTTTACACGAAGATATTCAGTCGAAAAACTGGTACGAATGACCAAGTGTACACAGAAAATTAACTGATTGGTGAACAATGGCCGTCATTCAACTCACCTCAGCTGTCTTTATAGAGCACTTTAAAACAACCGTCGCTATATACAAAGTGCTGTACATGGAGCAAATATCATATATACAACTTTAAAACAACAAATAAATCACAAAGACAGTAGAAAGCACCAAACAGTAAAACTAAGATCAAGTCTGAGTCAGGCCGTGTCAAATGCCAGCGAATGCAAATGAGTTTTGAGACGAGTTTGAAAGATGCTGCGTGGGGCAGGGTTTGACCATCCGGTTGGACCATACCGTCAACTCATCGTACATGTTTCATGCTCAAGAGCGTGAAGAACAAATCGATTGTTGACTTGACAGTAGTAGATCATAAATATGATCTGTGAAAAAAAAAAAATCATCCATCCATCCTGTACCCTTAAATGAATAAACAGGAAACAACTGAGCCCAAGGAAAAAGAACCAATCAGAGACAATGTAACTCACAAGGTGTCAGTCAACCTCCAAATAAAACTTAATGTACCTCAAACAAAATTTTTTTGAAACATGAATTGTCACACAAGTGTAAAAAGAAGTGAATTATCCAAAATGTAAAAAAGAAAAAAAAAGACAAAGACTACCTTAACACAGGTAAGAAGTGACACATATGGCAATGGATGTCTTAACAAGGGCTAAACGTGAGTCTGCTTATATGTATGTGCGATGTACACAATATCTTGCAGGGGTGTCCATATCTGGTCCTCAAGAGCCCCTATGGGGTGCCCAAATCTCAAAGACTGGATTCGGGCACCCCTGATGTAGAGTCGATCCTTTCATGTTGATGAAACTGACGTCTAGTAAGGCATGCCGACCAGGTGTCATGTCAAGCTTTGTGGGACTTGAGAGGGCAACTCTTTGCAAAAATGACACTTAAAGTCTTAATTGTACGAATTTGGGGATGTTCCACTGCAGTCTAATCTTCTGAAAATAAGATTACACAAATATTATAAAATAATGTCATGAACGATGGTATTTCTTTTCAGTTTTTTTCACGTGCTAGTATAGTTATAACTACACTATGCAATCCTGTTACTGGGCAGACTTTGTCTCATCATGTACTAATTTCTCACGAGAATAGTTAGTCTGTGGGCAAATAAGATTCCCCCCGCCCACCCCATTGTGCCACAGCAAACGTTAGAACGGACCAAAACAGCTTTCTTAGTCGTATCTTCTTAAAGTGGTTTACCATTTCAGTCGCCTACCAGTGTGTGTGGTCACAAACAGGAAGTGGGCTAATGTCTAGTAAGCTGTGCATACGCTCAGCAGCTATAACATTCGGTGAACCTAAGATCTGATGAAATAATTCTGCCCCCCATGATGAGAATAACACTCAGCTTTGCTTTGACGTGAATGCGGTCAGATCATGCGCAATGACTGAGAGATCGCAGTAATGTGTTAACAACACCACATTACTGCCGGCAGGCCATCAGGTCCTTGAGAGGTTAATCAATGCTCTAATGAACATGTATAAGCAGCTTATTGGCATTCTGTCACAAGCAATGTGAAGCAGTCAGGGAAGAATGTGGTTAAGAGCAAATGTTAGCTGGAAGAAAAAAAAACTTTCCTCGGGGAGAATCAGCCATTGATGTGCATTTTCATGACTTGTCATCTAATCTTTAGAGGGAATTCAATGACACGCACTCATACTTGAAAATGTACAATTCTAGCATTACAAGTTTGATTTTCAAACCCAAAAACGGTATTTCTTTCTTTATTGATATTGATTGACATGCAGTATGCTTATATGGCATTTTATTGTCAAAGGTTTGAAATCTCCACTTGGTTGGAGAATTACATTCGTGGGGCCCTGTTTTGGTCTGCAATTTTGGTGGAGTCAAGTGCGTTTGGGACCTCGATGCGGGGGCATCTTAATAGCATCGTCCTGACCACACGGCATAACTGTTGGGTGGGCATCAGACACATTTGTACAAGCATGGGTGCAAAAAAGGCGGTCTCCAATTCCCCACGTGACAAAGGTGACCGACTACATCATCTTCATTCCGCAAGGGGAGCGCTTGCAGTTTACCTGCCTATGCCATACACGGACTCCAGCGACTCTATTTCCGCTTTCTTGATGTCAAGCATGGCATACTCGGGCGTACTGAGCTCCGACCGCCCTGGTTTTAATGCAAATTTCAAAATGCCCCATTATTCCTAATTCTCCCGATGCAAAGTCTAGCAAAATACCAAAAGACAGAAAACTCCACCAAAGTGCACATTCAGACTGTGCTGGGAGCAAAAATAGGTCCCTCGATGTTTTTATTCAATTTTGTGTTATGAGACACGAGAAGCTGACACATGTGCGAAATTGTGGTGATCTGGAATACTCTGTGTTTCTATCTACTGGCGGTAAAAATTATTACATGAAAAAAAAAATCATAATTTTAGTCATTTAGTCATTGTTCAAAATGGAAACAATTTGTACTGAATAATGACCTATTGCTGGCAGGAATTAAAAAGTGGAAAGCCGACAGTGAATGTAGTTGCACGTATGGTTGTGCTTACTGTTCATGTCGTGCAGTTGCGTGTTTGGGCAGATGAAGAAAATTTGGAAGATGTGAGATGAAATGACATTGCTGTTGTTTACAAGCGTTCATTTCGAATATTTTGGTCCAGATGTGTCAAAAGAAAGCTCATCGCTCGGCGCTAAGCTACTGCGGTGGTTTCCAGGAAGACTGTGATAGAAGAGGCACTTTGAAAAGCAACCACAGATCGTGGCAGCGGCAGTTAACGTATTTTCAGATTTTGCCTCGGTGAAAACGAGACGACTTCAGCATCTCTGACGTTTTCAATACTTCACTAGCGGCTGATTACTTTCTGTCCGAGGCATGCTTCGATTGATGCTATCAGGTTCAGCATGATATTTTGTTCATTAGATGCGGCGCAATAAGAGACCATTGTTGACACAACGTGAGTTAATATGTTGAGAGTCCCTAATGGATCAAGGGGGGTCCTAATGAAACGTTGTCATGGAAAGATTTATGTCACAACTGCTGTTGAGTGCTCATTTCCATATTGTATATGGTTAGGCATACCTTTATTCAATTATTAGGACACAGTTGAAGGTGTCAAATGAATAATAAATACATTTAGAATTCAAAATGGGGAATAAATAAATATTCAAATCGTCTGTAACAATTGCATAGTTAATGTGCAATTCAGTCCCGGCGGAAGCATCATCATTCTCTCGCAAATATACAGCAACGCAGTCATGTTGTTCACGTCAGACGCATCTAAAGAGAATGTGAAATGAGCCTTCACAATCTCCAAATTTGAAATATTCATGGCGTAAACAAATATATATCGATATTTTTTTTTTTAGATCTCCTCCTCTTTTATTTCTCTCCATTTTCAGATTTGAAATATTGTAGCGTGTGAAAGCGAAGCCTCGCGCTGTTTGTCTTGAGATGATACGAGAAGCAGCTTGTTCAGGGAAATGCCAAATGCAACGTGGTTATTGGCCAAGGCTGGATTGCACTAAAACCAGAATATTGTATCAGAGGGAGGCAGCTGGCTACGAGTCAGAACAGATTATCATATGAGGATGAGCGAAGAGGAGGGGGGTTGGCAGTGGGGGGTATATGGAAGGAGAGAGAGCGGCAGAGACGGGGATGGAAAGCAGGGGGCGAGAGCGAGGCGAAGAAATCCGGCGTTCAGGGGGGGGGGGGTAATCATCCGAACCCTTTCGCCCCTTCTACACCTGTCAAAATGAGTGTGTGAGATCTGTCAGTATGTGTGTTGGATGAGGCTGCGTGCAAGGCTCCGGAGAGGTCAGAGGAAGAAGCAGCAATGTGGCTCCACTCATCTTCTCAACTCCGCTGGCAGACATCTGGCCCCCACACTGATCACTCATCGAGAGAAATTAGACATCCCCTCTTATCCATCTTCTCCTCTTTTTTTCTCTTCAGATGTCTCTCTTTCCCTCTCCTCTCATCCCTGTCTGGCAATTTGTCCCCCTTTTTTTTTTTACTTCACTTTATACTTGACATTGCACCACAGAGCACCAAAAGTGTGAACCGGTGTCTGCTAGTTTTGACTGCAAAAGATAAGAGCTCACTTGGATGAGTCGGGGGGG